>NC_044034.1:329528064-329843826 GCF_901765095.1 Microcaecilia unicolor
GATCCTAGAAGCTCTCCTTGTTGATAGTTTGTACTTTAATCCGTCTCAAGACATTTGCTTTCTAAGGCCCCGATGTTTAAAAGTAAACGCTGGTGCTAGAGGCCATTAGCGCTGAACTAGTGCCCGCTTTTATCTGCGCACGGGAACAAATGAGTGTGCAGTCAAATAGCGCAATTATCATGCTAATGTAGTCAAGCTGATGAAAATGAGGTCATTTTGTATTCCTCCCCAATGCTCGGAAAAGAGAGTCCAAAACAAAACTGCCTTACCACTGCGAAAACTAGCGCCAGGTCGAAGCAGGTGTTAGAGTGTTGGAAGAGAGAATTTCTCATGATTCCTTCTTCAAAACTTGCTGGTTTTGATTACTTTCAGAAGCAAAAGGAAGCCCGTGCAAGCCTTTAAGCGCTGGTCATGTGAAACGAATATGCGCAAGTCACAGCAGATGCAAAAGTGAAAGCACACCTTGGCGTCCGTTTCCTGCATTTAAATATAAGCGTCCAATCAAAAAAAAAATGTAAAAAGCTTGTATTTAGGTCGCATGAAACAGAACCCAATGTGTGCTTCATGTCCGGTTTTTGCCAGGTGCATGCGCACAGGAGCCGAGCTTACCGCGGAACAACTCTGCGCATGCGCCAAGCACAATCCTCCCACCAAACTCCCTAATGCTCAATGCTATGAGCGCACCTGTATTTCCATCTTTTTAGTGTTGAGCATTAGGGAGTTGTTTTTTCTATGTGGTATTTTTACGGCGCTGTTTAGTACAGCGCCGGAGTTTTGAGCGTCTGGACACAAACATTTTGCTCTGTGTTCACGTTGTGCTGTGCTTTTCAGCACCATGCAGCTACTACAATAGTTCAGTTTTAAAAAGGACTTTGAAAATGCTAATGTGTTTTGATATTCCCACTGGGGTTCATTTTAAAGAGACATTTTCAGCTAATGATACATGATTTTGGTTCATATTTTCTTGTCCAAATCCAACCCCCTGCAGTGCTTAAATTACCCGAGATGTGGAGCTACTCTGGCATCTGAGTTATGTGGAGGTTAATGGCTTTGATTGGGATCATTTGCACTTCATAAGGCTCCGCTTACAGAACAGCAGGCAATTACATGGAGAGAAAAGGCAGAATTAAAGACTCTGGACTTGGTGGGATTAACCTGCACAGAGAAAGTGATATTCTATATGTAATACAGAGCATTTATCACTCACTGAACTGCTTCATGAGCAAAGCAGAATTCCATGAGTTAAGCCCCAGGTTGCTGAACTAACGACCCTGCAGTGCTCCATATAATATCAATGGGTTTACCTATTGCCTTCATAAATGTTCTCCCTTTAGGATTAATTTAATCTCTCTGTAGAATAGATATCATACTTTTTTGGGGATGACTGACTTTTTATTTCCTAATATATAATCAGTAACCCCTGGATTCTATATAGTTTGCCCAAAGTTGGGCTCCCAAATTTGGGCGTGGAGCCTAGCTGTGCTTGCTAATAACCAATTATTGGTGTTAATTGGAGTTAGTGGACATTTAATTGGCACTAATTTGGATTTATGCACAAATCTGCCTATTGTGCTCTTCTGTAATCTGTGCGCCCAGATGTCGCGTGCATAACCGCAAAGGGGGTGTGGCCATGGGAGGGGCATGGGTGGATCAGGGGCATTCCAAATCTTTAGGCGCAGTGTTATAGAATACTGGAATTATGTGACCAGCTTGTGTGCTAGGATTTACACCAGATTTCAGCAGGCATAAGTCCTTGCACCTAGAATAGCGCGTAGCATAGATTTTCCCAGCACCTAAATTTGATCACCATTTACTGAATCTGGCCCTAACTCTCCGAGATTGATCTGTTTCTGGAAGGTGCTTAAGACTCATTCATTGAAAGTCTAGGATATACAGCTTTACAGTTGTGAATTGGGAAGTAAAATCCAGCCCCTATAAACTCTTAGGAGCCAACTTTTCAAAATTATTGGGGGTGCTAAGCCCAATGGCAATAACCCTTCCCTGGACACATACAAGGAATGTTCTCAATATTGCAGGTACTCAAGCACTCATAGAACCCACAAAGCCGGATCCTATGCCTATGGTTCTTTCCATGCTGATGAGAAATGCACATGGTAGGTGACACCAGCTATTCAGAAGTAAGGTTCTGATAACAAACCTTGAAAACCATTTGTATTTAACCTTGGAAGTCATAAGTACATATATAAATGAAGTGTAGGCCTGTTTCTTTACCTTATGTCAGATATGTAGTTTAAAGGAATTCCTAGATGACAAAGCTCTTACTCACATATAAATGCACTATTTATGTATTGTTTAGACTATGGTAACACTGTTTATGTGGGTCTTCAAAACACTTTATTGAAACTTCTCCAAATGGTGCAGAACACTACAATCTATCTTTTGGATAACGCGCATCACCATGACCATACTTCACACCTTTTCATTCATTTTCATTGGCTTTCAATAAAATTTCATGTTGACCTTAAAATCTTGCTCCTTGCTCATAGGGCCTACTATGAATAGGTCCCTAGATATCTTGCTGCTCTATAATCACCTTGTGTCCCCAATAGGCCTCTTCGTTCTCTTGCTGACTTCAGGATGGTTATCCTTCACCTGTCCAGGGCTCGTTGGATTGTCACTCAAGATTTCACCTTTTTAAATCTTGCCCCTCATCTTTGGAACTAGGTCTCACTCTTCCTCCATGCTGAAGGAACTATTAGAAGATTTAAGGCCTGTTTAAAGGCCCACACTTTTTAGTTAGCTTTTGAAGGCTAAATTTCGGGATGACTGGAAGTCCCTTGAGTTGTTTGTATTTGTTTTATGTGTGAGAAATGATTGTTTAGCTCTTTCCTGTTGATTATTGGAGTTCCCTTCTACATTGTATATGATATTAGTTTTTATTGTACACCGTTGTGATCTGTTTATTTATTTAGATTTTGTTCACACTTTTTTCAGTAGTAGCTCAAGGTGAGTTAAAGTCAGGTACTCTGGATATTTCTCTGTCCCAGGAGAGCTCACAATCTAAGTTTGTACTTGAGACAATGGAGGGTTAAGTGACTTGCCCAAGATCACAAGGAGCAGCAGTGGGATTTGAACCAGCCACCTCTGGATTGTAAGACAGGGGCTCTAACCACTAGGCCACTCCAGAATAAACTAAACTAAACTAAAATGCACTCAGCAGAAAAAGTAACCCTGTATCTTAGAAAGATATTTCAGTATCATTCTATGAGGCTTGAATGAGGTGTCAGTGCGCAGCTGAGTAGGACTCATTATCCTAGCACGTCCCTGAACCTTCTGTAGTAGAAAACTGCAGTGGGGACAGAGGGTCCATCTACTTCAGCAGTCAGTGAAAACTTGCAGCTTTCTGCCAGGAGTAAATGTATGCAGCTGCCACTTCGCTTTGTGCTCAGCACACACGGCAGTGGTTCCAGATACTGGTCCTCAAGACTCATGAGCAAGTCTGACTTTCCAGCCAATATTTATGCAATTGTGTGTATGTGGTCTAAGAGCCCAATTGCTTTGTACATTTTTTAATACTTTTAAGCAGATTTAAAAGTGCTTCTGTGGTGGCTCAATCCATCTGCCTGTCCATCTGGAAACATCATAACTTTTAATAAAGTGGCTCAATCAGGTTCAGACTTTAAGTGAAGACCTAGAATGGTCCTGGGATGTACTCCACTAGAATTTATCAGAGCCCAATAGTACAGCAAGATCTGCATACAGAGGAGGTGGTGCATGCAAATGTATCTCATGCATATTCATAAAGCTCACAGGAAGCGAAGGGATCTCAGAGTGTGGGTGGTGAAAAATATGCAAGAAAGAGGCGCAGGTTGTGTCCAAATCTGTTGGTATCAAGCTTATGACCCCTCTCAGCAGATATAGGGTTACCATCTGACTCCATTCTTATCAACAGGATATCTTGTCCTGGTTTGTTCCCATTGGGAACTAGTAATTCTGCTCCTTTAGCTAAAGAAATGTAGCAGGGTGAGTCTATGTATGCAGAGGAGTAAAAGAAACCAAGACTGAATCAGTCTGATAGTTAAAATAAATGGAGCCAGTTGGCATGTCTGAGGAGATACAACACTGCATGCATAAACTTTCTCCACAATAATCATGACTTTGAGTTTTACAAAGTGGTTTTGTTATTTAATCTCAGCAGGCTGGCAAGTTCACTTTTTCTGTGTTCCAAGCAAAACTCGAAAGATAAATGAGATGGGTGAAAGGTGAAGTCTTACAGTTTTAATGAGCTGCTCTTGGCCCATACACTGCATGCTTGTAGTTTTTCTATATTGAATCTGTTCCTCTTCTGACTGCAGCCATTTGTTAAGGCAAGATTTCCTAATGAAAGTCTATACTCCGTTTAAAGGTGGGCCTAGGAAAAGTCACTGCTTGTCCTTTGGGTAGGGTTACCATATGTCCGGATTTACCCGAACATTTACCCTCTTTTTGAGGACATGTCCGGGCAACCAGGTGGGTTTTGCCAATCTTCCCGTTTGTCCGAAATCCGGACAAACAGGCAGATTGTAAGCTCTTTGAGCAGGGACTGTCTTTCTTCTATGTTTGTGCAGCGCTGCGTATGCCTTGTAGCGCCTTAGAAATGCTAAATAGTAGTAGTAGTAGTAGATTGCTAGCCTCCCCACCTCTTACTTACTACTGTCCTGGTGGTCTAGTGACCTCTTCCGCCTTCGGGGCAGGAAAGAGCCCCCTCTTTCCTGCCTGGAGCGCTGTCCTGCATGCAACCTTCCTGTTCATGATCTCGGCGCTGATTCAAAATGGCTGCCGAGAGTTGAAGTGACCTCGCGAGACTTCAACTTTCGGCGGCCATTTTGAATTAGTGCCAAGATCACGAACAGGAAGGATGCATGCAGGGCAGCGCTCCGGGCAGGAAAGAGGGGGCTCTTTACTGCCCCGAAGAGGTCACTAGACCACCAGGGCAGTAGTAAGGTAAGGAGAGGGGGGTGATGGGGAGGGGGAGTGATGGGGTGTGTGACAGGGGGGAGGGGAAAATGTGACAGAGGGCGGAGCGAGGGCGAGAAAGGGGTGGGTGGGGTGTGAAAGGGGGTGGGGCATGTGTCCTCCTTTTTGGGGGGACAAAATATGGTAACCCTACCTTTGGGGGGCAAGTAGCACAGAACCTTGCTACTGTTTGAGATCTGGCTTGGAAACAGGATACTAGACTAGGTCTGAACCAGTATGGCAATTCATATGTTCTTATGATGCTTGTTTATATTGTATTTTCAATAGAAACATTGAACAGCAATACAAATTGCAGCTGGAAGATGTTCACCAAAGATGCACATGCCACCTCCTACACATGTTTAGGATCGGATCATGATGCCCTAAATTTGTATCATTCTGCTTACATGTCATTCCTTGCTGTACACCGCCTTGAGGGGGTCTTTTACTAAGGCATGCTGGCGTTTTTAGCGCACACTAAAAATAGGCACATGCTAAACGCTAGAGACACCAATGTATTCCTATGGGCATCTAGCATTTAGCGTGCGCCAAAAACGCCAGCGCACCTTATTAAAAGACCCTCTGAGTGAATTCCTTAACTAAATAAATCCTAATAAATAAGTAAATAATAATAAATAAATAAATAAATAACCTTTTCCTGAGGTACACCTAACCCAGAGCTTTTCAAACCTGTCCTGAGTACCCCATAGCCAGTCAGATTCTAAGAATAGTCACAAGAAATATGCATGAGGCAAATTTGCATATACTGAGTCTCCAGCATATTTAACATGCATATTCAGAGTGGATATCCTGAAAACTAGACTGGCTGTAAGATCTCCAAGACAGGTTTGGGAAGCCCTAATCTAAATGGTCCGGTCTTTAGAGTTTTTATAATGAATACTTATGAGGTATAGTTGCACACATTGGAGAACCAGTGTATGCAACTCTATCTCATCTCGATCAGTGTTTTTCAATTCATTGCTGAAGTATCCCTAAGCCAGTCAGGTTTCCAGGATATCCAGCATAAATATGCATGAGATTTGCATACCCTGCCATCTCATGTTTATTCATGGTAGATATTCTGAAAACCCGACTAGCTAGGGGATAGTCCAGCGATGAGTTGAGAAACATTGCCATATATATTCCTTGTTGCAATTCGGAGTCTCACTGGGTAGATGTGCCTCCAGGGCAGGAGTTCTCAACCCAGTCCCCTGCACACATCTAGCCAGTCAGGTTTTCTGGATACCCACAATAAATATGCATGAGATAAATTTGCATATAGTGGAGGTAAGACATGCTAATTTATGTCATGCATATTCATTGTGGATATCCTGAAAACCTGACCAGCTAGATGTGTCCAGAGGGGTGGGTAGAGAACCCCTGCTCCAAAGCAGGATTAGGAAACACTTTGTGGAGACAGAATTTCTCAAACCAGTCCTTGAGACGTGGCCATCCACAAGGCCACTGAGAGACTGGGCCGGGCCCGGGGCAAGGCCGCCCCTGGGGCCCCACCGTCACCACCCCCCTCCGTCCACCACCGGGCCGGGCCCCCTGAATTCAAATCACAGCACCTCACCTCGCTCCGTGTGAAAGCGCAGCAGCGGCAGTCTGCAGATCGCCTCCCTTCGGGCCTTCTCTCCCTGTGTCCCACCCTCGTGGAAGTTACGTCAGACGAGGGCGGGACACAGGGAAAGAAGGCCCGAAGACGATCTGCAGACTGCCGCTGCTGCACTTTCACACGGAGCGAGGTGGTGAGGTGCTGTGATTTGAATGGAGGGGGCCCAGCCCAGTGGCGGACGGTCGACAGAGCCGAGGGTGGGCAGGTGGGACTGCGGCGCTGGGCCCCCCTTGCATGCACAATTTGATGCTTAACATGTAAAGTTGCATGAACAAGTTATAGAATCATTTCAGTTACGCACATAACTTAATTAATTTCCCAATTAGTTCATGGCTATTAGCACAGGAGCCCTTATTTTCTAGGCAGTAAGGGCTCCCACGCTAACCACATGCTAATCATTTACTGCACAGATATGTAGCTGCACTAACTGATTACTGCGGGGCATGCCTACTCTCCACCCCCAAACACGCTCTGAGTGCTAAAAAAAACCCTACTTATCATCTAACAGAAAGCAGAACAGTAAGGGTGGAACAAATAATCCTCCAGCAGCCAAAACATGGATGAAAAAGTATTTATTGAAAAAGCAGCTCACGTAAAATGGACCCGACACGGGGCTGTGTTGTTCAAAATCATAGTGCATTGATCTAAAAAATTCTGATTGTCTAAAACATAGTAGGTGGTTTAACAATCTTTGTCAAGTCCATTTTATGTGAAGTGCTTTTTCAATAAATACTTTTTTGTCCATCTTTTGGTTGCTGGAGGGTTATTTGGTCCACACCTACTATTCTGCTTTCTGTTGGTAAAAATACATACCATTAATTGTTTGAGTTAGTGTAACTGTCAGGACCTATTGCTTTGCTTTGACTGCAGCTGTTCTTTACCAAGTCCCATAAACTGCTACCCTAGGTGACTGCCTACTCCGCCTGATTGTTAAGCCGGCTCTGACATGCCTGAAGAGGGGTTCAAGTTGAATTTAAGGAGAGAGAAAGTTGTAGAAGGGCAAGTCCCACCTCAAGAGATGCCAAAGGTGGCCCATCTCAAAGAGTGAGATTGAAGGCCAGTCTTTCTTGTGGTGCATTCAGGATATAAGTTGGGACTGAGGCCTAAGGAAGGGCTGCTTACAACTCTTATTGACAATTAATGCCTTCATGTGCAGCTGAAAATAGATTTCTGTATCCTGGGTGACTTGTTAAATATTTCAAGCACTTACCAAACAACTAAATCACATACACATCTATGGATACAGTTCAACTATATTTAAAAGATCCCTCAAGAGGCAGTGTCTCATACTTTAAACCTGCTATAAAGACAACCACCTCCACACACATCAGAACTGAAAAATGTTCGAAAACCCTGTCTGATTTTATGATAAGATAAAATTATATTCAAGTTTTGATGTCACCTCAGGCCAACACACAGTCTCTCCAATGCAAAATACTATGCACAAACTTATACATAAATACAGTCAGAATCTTACTGGACCATAACTGCACTAACTCCCAGGACTTGAAGAGCAACAACCTTATCTGTGAAAAAGCTGCCAGCTTGGCCATTGAAAAACTGGTCAAGCTGGTTGAAAACCAGCTAGTTGGCAACCCTATATAATGGAATCAAAAAAGGATTGGCTGAGACATCTGCTGCCCGATGATCAGAAGCAAACGCAGGCACTAGAGGCTGTTAGCGCCATATTAGCGCCTGCGTTTGCTAACGCCCCATGATCAGAGCCCCCGAGCGCATGAAACAACACGCTCGAGGGCTCTGAACGCAAACTAGAGTTATATGGTGTGAAGCCCCACCCAGTGCATCCCAGGATACACTGGACAGGGCTGGGCACCGCCATTTTGCAGGTGGCGTCGAAGAAAGAGGAGGGAGGGAGGCAGGCCACCTTCCTCCTCCAGCTCAAGGTAGGGGGTAGGGGTAGGGGATTGACAGCGGCCCACTGGACCACCAGGGACTTACTTTTTGCTAATGCTGGGGGGGTGGAGGGCTGGAGACCCACCAGATCTCCAGCCCTCCCTAAACCTGTGTCGGGTAGGGGCAGAGGGATCTCCAACCCCCTGTCGCTGGGGGGTGGGTGGGGTCATCGGTTGCCCACTGGGCCACCAGGGGCTTGTTAGAAATGCTGGGAGGGTAGGGGAGGTGGAGACCCACTGGATCTCCAGCCCTCCCTGCAACCTGTGTCGGGGGGCGGGGGGACCGGAGGTCCGCCGGATCTCCAGCCCCCATTTTGCCTTGCTCGGGGCAGGGGTAGTTGGGGTCTGGTGGTCCCGTGGACCTCTAGCCCCTGTGTTTGACAGGTCTGGGCTTTTGACAGCCCAGACCTGTCAAACAAGTGCAGGAGGATTGTGCCTGAGCTCATGCTCGGGCACAATCCTCCCACACTTCTTCCCTATGATCAGAGAGAATTGCGTGCTTAAATTAGCATGTCATTATCTCTGATCATAGGTCAAATAATACCCCGCGCTGTTCCAGTGCTATTTTTAGAGCGCTGTTTGGAACAGCGCGGTGCTTTTGATCATCTGCTTGCTGGCTATTTAAGATTAAAGCTTCCATTACTGAGGTTTTTTTTTTTGTTATTGTTTAATAAGCAGCCACCCAAACAATGCTTCTCAAGTCATTGTCTAATTGCAGTGCCCCAATGTGAGCTGTGGAATATGGGGAAGGACAGGAGGCTCTCAGGTAACCTGGCTGCATAACTTCCTGGGATTAGAGAAAATGCAATAAAGGTGGTAAATAGCTGAGGTGTTGGTAATCCTCTCATCTTTATTATACGGCAGGCAGTAGAGTATTAAAGTCACAGTCACATTGTCCCATTATAAAGCAAATAATTAAAAAAAAAATCAATGATTCTGAGACTGTTGAGTCTTTTTGAGAGCGGAACAATTATTCCTGGCTAGTGGACTTTGTAGCCTTGCTATTATGTGACTGATTAATGCAAAAAATCCAATCAGATCAGCTAGAAAAAGCGGGTCATGCAGGTGTGATGCTAGTGTTGTCAATAGAAATGGCAATCAGTTAGATGTGGTTGCTGTTCCTGCCAGGGCCACCGCATTCATACAGGGATGTTGACAGCATGAAAGAAATAATATCAGACAGCTGAGCATCAATTGGCTCCAGATTTACCTGACAGGATTGATCCAGTTCTAGTTTTACCCTATTGCATGCAGGGACTTCTTGCCTCGTTTTCCTTGATTAGGAAATCAAGAGCTCCAAGTCCCTGTGTAAAACGGAGTACAACCAGAACTGGATCAACCCTTCAGGTGAATCTGGAATCAGTTGGTCATCCTACACTCCCTCTCACTTGCTTTTCTTAAACTTGAAGTGCAAGAAACAGTATGTGGAGTTCCAGCATGCGGTCGATTACTAATTCCCTTTTTCAGGGAATGATCCAGCCCTGGTTTTTAACATGTTGCATGACTGGATTTGTAGCCCTGGTTTCCATCAAACATAAATTGGCACAGATGCCAAATTACCCAGTTTCAGACTGGAGAGTTGGCCAGTCCTGGTTCTGAACTTACATCTCAAATCAATGTGGGATTTGTACTGTCAGCCGGATCCAGCTCATTGAAATCAATGCTGCAAGTCCCATAATGCACCAGGATGAGGTGGTCAGAAATTCAGGCTTCCCCAAAATCTCCAGCCTGGAACTGGGTATCATGGCATCTCTGTTCCCTAGATTCCTTGCCTTCCTTCATTATTATTGTCTTGTCTGATAGTGGGCTTCTTGGGCACCATGTAATACAGAGATCCCCAAAGTATAGACTGTGGCCCACTTCAGATCAGATAGATCAAGTTACCCAGTTTTAGGCTGGTCCTGATTTTATACTTACATTCTGAAGCAGTGCCCAAGATCACCAAGCGTTGAGCCAGTGAGGATATTTTTATAATCCATTGCTGATGTGGAATCATTTTGTAGAAGATCGGCTCTTGCAGAGTATTAACAGTGACAGTATTCATTTTTGTCTTCAATTTTGGCTAATAAAAGGACTGTGTATTATAGTTTGCGTTCAGAGCCCACGAGCGTGTTGTTTCACGCGCTCGGGGGCTCTGATCATGGGGCGTTAGCAAACGCAGGCGCTAGTATGGTAAGGTTGTTGCTCTTCAAGTCCTGGGAGTTAGTGCAGTTACGGTCCAGTAAGATTCTGAGTGTATTTATGTACAAGTGTGTATTATGGGGTCATGTTTATACCTAGCGGGGTTGGATTTCGGGGGGTATGAATGATTGATTTGTGGTTTTATTGATTTGTGCATTCAATAAAGTTGTGGATGTATTATGTATATTGCACAAGTTGAATTTTTATATGCCTATTGTTCAAAAATATGTGAGATGGATGTCAGTGTGCTGAAGACGTCCAGCATCAATAGACATTTTACAAACTGGAACATCCAACATATGCATGGCAAAAAAAGCAGGGACAAGGACATCTATCAGGCAGCATTCTTAGAAGAATGGCCACACAGATGTGCCTGCAGAACAGAGGGGCAGCCTAGCAATTAGTGCAGTGGACCTCAAACCAAGGGACCCAGGTTCAAATCCCACTTTAACTTTTTTAGGGGTCCTTTTACTAAGGTGCGCTGAAAAATGGCTTGCGGTAGTGTAGGCGTTGGTTTTGGGCACTCACTGATCCATTTTTCAGAGTGCCTGTAAAAAAGGCCTTTTTAAAATTTTTGCCGAAAATCAAAATTGCCGCAGGTCTATTTTGGGTCTGCGAGCTTACCGCCAGCCATTGACCTAGTAATAAAGACTCATACGGTAACTGGGCAGTAATGACCTATGTGCATCAAATGCTACTTGGCACGTGTACGATACGCGTGTCCAAAAATAAAAATTATTTTTCGGGTGCACCTATTGGACGCGCACAAAAAATGAAATTACTGCAAGAGCCATGCAGTAGCTGGGCAGTAACTCTATTTTGGCATGCATTGGGTGCAAGTAGACGCTTACGCGGCTTAGAAAGGGCCCCTTATTTTATAACTATAAGCCCTCCTGGAACAGAAAAATACCTACTGTACCCATATGTACACCAGTTCAATAGCCTTTGTAACAAGGGTTCAGCTTGGATAACCTGCCCCCTGGCATCAGAACCGATTCTGACTTCCTCTCTGCTATGGGAGACCTTCCTTCACTTGCCCAGGTCCTGGAGGTGTCACTGGACCTAAAGGGCTGAGCGACATATCGCCCTCCAGGTCAGGGCTCTTCCTCACCCTACCTATGGAAATGTCCTAAGGTAAAAGTGCTAGAAAAGCGGCAATTGCAGATTGACACAAGGTCCCTTTCATTTAGGTATGAAAAAGTTGCAAATGAAAAATCTTAGAAAGTGAAATGAAAGCCTGGTTCATGGAACACTATTGGAATCATTTGTGTTTCTTCAGGACAAGTATAACAGCTGGGCTTCATGTTACTCACCTAGGTAGCTGTCTAGTCAGGACTAAGGAACATGAGCACAACCTGATGCATTATATTTATTTACTTTAAGAGGTGGGGCTGGGACTAGAGAACTCTCCACAGGCCAAAAGGGCTAGATTGCACTTGTTTATTCCAAACTCCTTTCTCTCAAAGAATGCAGATCACCACAAGGTTGGTTTTGTTCTGAACCAAGAATAAACTTAACTGAAACTTGTTAAAGTCTTTAGTCACTTCAATTCAGGGAAAATATTGACAGAGGCAGTATTAATGCAGAGAACTGAATGTTTTTTAAAAGGTATGGAGGGGTGGGGGGGGGGGGGGAAGACATCTTTTGTAAGATTGCATATAAATGAGTTTCTATTTTGTCTAACAGGCATACGGGAGGTGCCTTGGACGATACTTGGAGCATTCTCTCTTGTTTTTTCCCTCCCCCCCCCCCCTGTCCTATCGATTATTGTAGTTCTTCCTCTTCCCTAATAGTCATGTCTGTGTATTTTTGTTTTGCCTTGTTGCTTATTCTCCACAATTTTTAGATTATAAGCTGCCCTGAAGGTACCCTAATAGGGCGGGATAGAAAGACTATAATAAACTTGAAAATTGAGAAATGCCCAATCGCCTGTGGGAAGGGGGGAAAGAGCAGACGGTGGGGCTTCCGTGCCCACTCACTTTGGGCTCAAGCCCACCCAAAATTGGACAAGGAACAGGGTTGTATCTGCAAACATTGGAGGGAGAAATTGGGAAGCCTCTGTCCTGAAGCAGTTCATATGAAATATGAATGTTCATTTTCTGAATAAAGAGTTTTGCAGAAAGAGTTTTTAAGAAGGTTGATTAAAAAAAGTAAACAATTGTGAAATGGAAAAGGAAATAACTGGGCCTGTGAAGATTGGAAGCTATTTTGGTGCTGTTTGAAATGATAGAAGGCTACTGTATTAGCTCTGATGGTTCAACCAGCTATAAAAATAGTAGTAACTGTGGGATAATTTTGTTTGGACTTTGAGTATCTTATCCTTTAGTGATAGTATATATAAGGTACCATGACGTTGCTTGTTGTGAGTGTTATTTATATTTGGTTCACACCTCTTTCAGTAGTAGCGCAAGGTGAGTTATGATCTAGTACAGTAGGCAGTTCCCAGTCCCCAATCCCCAGAAGGTACTTAGTGTGCGCTAATCCCTGGATTCTAAAAATGGCGAACAAATTTCTGCATGCAAAATTGCACGCAATCCAGAGATGTGCACACAACTAAATTTGCTAATGAGCCAATTAGCACCAATAATAGGGTGTTAACAATCATTGGCGCTATTCTGTAAAGATCTGCGCATAAACCTTTTTAGCACAACTCAAAAGGGGGAGTGCCCATTGGAGGGGCATGGGTGGGTCAGGGGCGTTCATTAAAGATGTGCGCAGTATTATAGAATACCGGGATTTACACCTGATTTCAGTTGTGTAAATCCTTGTGCCCAAAACTGATCCCGGCGATATGCCCTATTGTATAATGGCTGCCCAGCCCCGGTCACCTTTTATAGAATACTGTTTACTGCCAATTTTTGAGCACCATTTACTGAATCTAGTTCTATATACTAAGAAGCCCATTCTCTGCCCATGAGCATCTTAGTATTTAGTGTGCATTAAACTTTAGCGAAAAGGACCCTAAATTTGCATCTGAGGCAATGGAGGGTTAAGTGATGTGCCCAAGATCACAAGAAGCAGCAATGGGATTTGAACCCTGGCTGTCAGCCCAGTGCACTAACCACTAGGCTAATCCTCCGTTATGTATTTTGTGAGCCAGTACAACCAATATAATTTTAGGATTCAAGAAGTGTCTGTTGAAAATCTGTCTGGTTTCATCTATATATGTTTAAATTTAGGAACCTTTTTACTCAAGCTTAGCACATGCTAAATGCTAAGATGGCCTTAGGTATAAAATGGACTTCTTAGTATTTAGCCCACATGTAAGCTTTTAAAAGACCCCCTTAATTAGTAAGGATTTCTATTTCATTTCCATCCAGTGGTGTAGCAAGGAATTTCTTACAGGGGTACATCTCCCACATGCCCCCCCCCAACCCCGGTATCTTAAAATCATCTCTGCTCCAGTCTTTGCCTGAGCACTACTACTACTACTACTACTATTTAGCATTTCTATAGTGCTACAAGGCGTACGCAGCGCTGCATAAACATAAGCAGTAGCAGTAGCAGCTGCACTCATAGGCTGCCTGCGGCCTGCACTGGGACTTCCTTTTTGAACCGTCCTGCCCTTCACAAAACAGGAAGTTGCATCAGAAGGGGTGGGACTGTTCAGAGAGAGAGAGAGAGAGAGAGAGAGAGAGAGAGAGAGAGAGAGCCCCAGTGCAGGTCACAGACAGCCTATGAGTGCCACTGCTCCTGCCCAGGTAAAGACTGAAGCAGGGATGATTTTAAAGTACAGGTGGGGGGGGGGGGGGGGTCTGACAGGCGGTGCTTATGCAGCACACACACCTTGTATAAATACGGCACTGTTTCCATCTTTATATTTTCCTTGTCCAGCTTCCTATGGTTTTGAATTCTTGGCCTCAAAGATTGTGGACAGTTGATTGTTATTTCAGTTCCTGTTTTCTTTTCTTTTTGAATTATTGCTATCTTTTCAAAGTGCATTGTTTGATTTTTTATTTATTTATTTATTTATTTTGTTACATTTGTACCCCGCGCTTTCCCACTCATGGCAGGCTCAATGTGGCTTACATGGGGCAATGGAGGGTTAAGTGACTTGCCCAGAGTCACAAGGAGCTTGTAATATAATTAAAAATAAAAATAATAATACAATGAAGAAATTCAGGAATGGCCTAAAATCCTGTGAACTTCTTCTATTACTTATAATGTGAAACTGAGAGGATATACTTAAGTCAATCAATTATACAGTCCCCTTCAGAATATGACTCTTTTTAAGCAATAACGCTTTCAACCATCAACCTCTCACATGTAGGTGATTACAAAAAATCTAAATATGGAGGAAAAAGTCGTGGCGCTCTGGAGATTATTGAGAAACATATACAAATAAGTTGCGTTATTAAGAAATAAATTTGAAATAAAATTAAATGAGAACGGACAGTTAGCGGTGGATGGAGGTTTTTTTACCTATGATAAGACAGTTTTGCTCCTAGGTATGGAAGGCTTTGTTGCCGCACTTTTCAGGAGCCGTCCTTTTGAGGCTTTTTCCTCCATTTTTAGATTTTTTGTAATCACCTACATGTGAGAGGTTGATGGTTGAAAGCGTTATTGCTTAAGAAGAGTCATATTCTGAAGGGGACTGTATAAATGATTGACTAAAATCCTGTGAAGCCAGACTTAAAACATTTCTTTATCTGCTTCTGGTAGAAGTAGGAGCTTCTTTTGCCTCAGTCATGAAGCTGTTGGGTAAGCGTTGCATGTGGCCATCTGTCAAAGGAGATGCTCCAAGGTCCAGAAGTTCTCAGAGTCCAGTACAGGCCATGTCTCTTCCAGTGCCATGCAGTATCTAGCCAGGTACTCATCTCACAAGCCTCAATATCCTGAGTTTTCAACTACACATTCATTGTTCTCACAGTTGTTGAAACAACTCTTTGAGGCTGTTTTTCAAATATAAACATTTTCATCCGGACATCTTTCCTTACCCTCCAGTAGCTCCTGTAGAGAGACTCTCAGTCTCATCAGAACTCCCTCCTTGCAACTGGCCCCACTTTTTTAACTTAAGGATCCTCCCCTCTGATATTGAGCCTGTGATGGTCAGCATTGTTTTTATAAGCCAGCTGCTGCTGAATATCCATATAGAGTAGTGAACTGATACTACTGAACAACCATGGTATTCTGCTGCTTTCCGGATAGGACAGTTTTAAAACTTTTTTTGCAGTCCTAAATTATCTGGACAGCAGTGATGAAAATCACAGCTATCTGGACAACTTGTGTCTCTGTCCTGACTGTGTCCCTGGGCTACCCCCTGGTTGTCTGTAAAGGTATTTATTTATTTATGGTTCATTTCTACCCCACATTTTCCCACAAATGCAGGCTCAATGTGGCTTACATGAATTATAAAAGAAGAAACATACAATACATGGATGATTACAGAAGAAGAAGACTGAGGTAACGCGAACCACAATAACAATGACTAAACAGCAGAGTTATTGATGGAGTAAGTTTTTTCACAGAGGAATGTTTTCAGCAACTTCTTGAAGAGATGGTGATCAGCTTGCAATTTTAAGAACAAGGGTAAAGCATTCCAATTCTTCGGGCTGGAGTAGTGGAAAGACGAGGCAAAAAGAAGCTTGTATTTGACACCCCTACAAGATGGGTAATGTAGTTGGAGATAGGAGCGAGCTGTGTTTATGGCATTTCTTGGTGGAAGATCAATTAAAGGGATCATATATTCCGGAGCCAATCCGTAAATCATTTTATGTGTTAACGTGCAGATCTTGAAGGCGATTCGTTCTTTTACTGGTAGCCAGTGTAGATTGAGATGCAGAGGCTGTGCATGAACCATGTGCGATTTTCCCAAGGTGAGTCTTGCTGCAGTGTTCTGGGCAGTCTGGAACTTTCTCAGTAAGTGCTCCTGGCAGCCCACATATATCCCGCTACAGTAATCTAGGTGAGACAAAACTAGCCAATGAACAAGAGTGCGGAAAAGCTCTCTAGTCAGACAGAATCTAATACGCCGCAGCCTCCACATTGCATAGAACATCCTCTTGGTGACCGCTCGCACATGCAGGTCTAGTTGCAGATGAGGGTCCAGCTCAACACTATCTGGATAGTGCCATTGAACTTCTCTCTGGGTAGCAGGTGCTGTTACTCAGAGACCTGCTTTTAAATATCAGCCCCTTTATTGCTTCTCAGTCTTATCAGATGTTAAGCTTTAAGAAGCAGGGACTGTTTATTATAATACACCTGGTATCGCTATACAAACAACAGGTAGGAGTAATTTTCCAACAATTAATCTCCCAGTTCCAAGCACTCAGGGCCAGCTGTACCCATGGATTCTGTGCATTGAGCTTCCATGCTGAGCTTCCTCATGCCACCAGGGAAAGGCTGAGGTGCACTGACAAACCTCCGTGAGTGGGTGTCTCAGTACTGAAGTAGCAGGGGATGCTGCAGGGCAGGAATAAGGTGCATTGGAAGAGTGTAGGAGGATGCTTGTATTGTATCTGTATGCACTAGCCTTACCGCCAGTATTTTAATCTCATATTTTAGATTAAATCCTGTCTCTGCTCACCACCATACAAACAGGATCTGACTTCCTATGTAAAAGAAACAATGGTTATGTGCAATTCAGACCCTGGTAAAATTATAGGCTTTAGAATGAATAAGAGCGAAAGGCAGAAAAAACCCACAAAATCAATAGAATATTCTTAAAGTACACAGCTATTGACAAAGCAGAAAGTCAAAAGCATTTATGATTCAGAGACAACTCCCCCTTTTGTCTTCTGATGGTTTTCTTCTCAGCTTCCCTATTTTTTTTAAATTGGATTTCTTATTTTAATGCAATTTATTTTTCCTTAGTGATTTTCTGGAGAGGTACATTAAACTGTTAGTCAATAAACTGACTGTCAGCCCCACATTACCCTACCAGTTCAAATACTGCCTGTCCATCTTATACCCTGCTCTGCCAGCCCATGCACAGCCTGCTGGTCCATACACTGCTGTGCCATTGCCAGTCCCTAAACTGCCCTGCTAACTCCTACACTGACTGTCAGCTCCATGCTACCCTAGGTTTATGGTAGAAGTGAATTTCATGGACTGGAACTCATCAATAACGGCAAAGTGGTTTACAAGCTCGTCAATGTATGGGTGAAAACAGTGAATCACATGGAGAGAGGGTAGATCCTTAAGTACCAAGAAATGCAGTCCAAGACTAAGAAAATGTGGCAAAAAGATTCAGAAATATTTCCCATCTTTTGGGTGCCACAGGCTTGATCAAAAAGAACTTCCAAGTGTACCTGGATAAGTTGCCTATAAATGTTACATCTTATGAACTCCAGAAAGAAGCTCTCTTTGGTACAATGCAAGTACTACGGCGAACGGTAGAAGTAAATTTGAGATACTGAGATCATATTCCACATGCCCTGGCTTAGGAGTTAGGTTCATTCCTGTCATGGTGTGTGTAAAACTAACCCATTTGGAGAAATTGCCCTTAAATGGATTTGGGAAAAATCCACAATTCCAGGAATAACATGTATAGAATGTTTGTACGTTTGGGAAGCTTGCCAGGTGCCCTTGGCCTGGATTGGCCGCTGTCGTGGACAGGATGCTGGGCTCGATGGACCCTTGGTCTTTTCCCAGTGTGGCATTACTTATGTACTTATGTAAGAAAAACAATTCACAGAGCAGGTACACAAAGGATAACCAACATAATACGTAACCCCGAATGCAGGACTGGAACAACGCGCTCTCGGTCCCTTCTTCCCGCCCTCAGCTCCCCGAGAGCCCTCCTCTCCGTTCCTTCCTGCTTCCCCCCCCCCCCCCCCCCCCGCGCGTTTAAACCTTTCATTTTCAAACAAGAAAAGCAAGTCTGGCAGCCCGGAAGATCCGGACCAGACTCGGCTGAAGTCTGGAATGTGTGACAGTCCATAGCAGGTGAGCACAGACAAGGAAACAGTCACCATCATGACAGTAGCCTAGTGGTTACAGCATTGGGCTGACAACCTTGTGAAGCCCAGTTCAAATCCTGGTGCTACTCTGGGGAGGCAACGGGCCAGGCTGCCCGGCAGCCTGGAAAAACCTACTACTACTACTTAACATTTCTAGAGCGCTACTAGGGTTACGCAGCGCTGTACAGTTTAACAAAAAAGGACAGTCCCTGCTCAAAAGAGCTTACAATCTAATGGGCGAAATGTCGAGTTGGAGCAGTCTAGATTTCCTGAATAGAAGTATGGTGGTTAGGTGCCGAAGGCGACATTGAAGAGGTGGGAGCCATGAGGAAGCAGCGACTTTGAGAGAGGGTGCTGATAGGAGGCGCGGCACCGCTTATAAGCCGTGACCACGAGGCTGGCACCCTCTCGGATGTGGAGTCATGGACCACATCAGATGTGACCCTGAGCAAGTCACTTGACTATTGTCTGGAGCCCTCTGGAGACAGGGAAATGCTTCTATCTGAATGTACCTTCTTGAGCTACAACTGAAAAAGGTGTGAGCTACATACAAATAAAGGAGTACATTTTCCTGACCTTTCACAAGGTCACACTTCTTTTATATTAAGACAAGGTGGGACATGGCTATTAGATCTAGGTCAGAGGGAAAAACCTAACTGGCTGCAATTAGAGAAACAGCTGATGCAGCCCACACTGGTTGGGAACACACTTGGTGTGGATTTCCCTCCTAATATACATTAATATGTACCTACTACTACTACTACTTAACATTTCTAAAGTGCTACTAGGGTTATGCAGCGCTATACAGTTTAATGAGGAAGGACAGTCCCTGCTCAAAAGAGCTTACAATCTAAAGGACAAGTATGCAGTCAATCAAATGGGGCAGTGTAGGTTTCCTGAATAGAGGTAAGTAGTTATGCGCCGAAAGCTACAGAGAAGAGGTAGGCTTTAAGTAAGGATTTGAAGATGGGCAGGGAGGACGCATGGCGTACGAGCTCAGGAAGTTTATTCCAAGCATAGTGTGAGGCGAGGCAGAAGGGGCGGAGTACCTCTAGTAATAACATTCAATGCATTTCATAACTTGCTGCAGTACTTTGATATAGAAGACAGATTATTTTTTAAAGAATGCCAAATTTGGCATAATAGGTTAATTAGCATTAAAATTTATTCATTTATTTATTTATTAGGATTTTTTTACCGCCTTTTTGAAAGAATTCACTTAAGGCGGTGTACAGTATGAATAAATCAAACACAAGCAATAGACAATTACAGCAGTAAAAATATTCAAATAACAATACAAAGTATGGCATAGTATACTACTTACGTCAACACAATATGTAATAGAACATTTTAATTGACAGTGTAGGGTATAAGCAAAGATGGAACATATAGACAGATAAGAGAGTAAGAGGAGTTAGAAAATAAGGTGACTAATTTAAAGAAAGTTGCACATGAGGTTAGAGAGTTGATTAAATGTTATCTCAGCTAGGGTAGGAGAGGATAAACCATTATCTGGAAAAGCTGGCAGCATCAAGAAATATGACTTCTGGGGCAACTAGTGCTGGACCATAAATTCAAATTGTTTTCAGAGAGGGGGTGGCGTCTGGCTACATATCATGATGGCTGCTTGAAGCCAATTCTCCAGATTTGATCATAGTAAATATTACTACCTGGGATACCTGCCAATCTAAATAAGAACTCCCATCAACATTTTAGCCATCTGAAGCATGTCTGGACCCAAAGAACTTAAAATTGAAAATGCCTTCAGCATGGTTAGTGGTGGCAAGATGCAAACGCAAGATCGCCCAAAGCCTGATAAGAAGACATTGCAGTGTGAAATATAGGAGATCCTGGACCCCATCATGGAGGAATTAAATCTAATCAAAAGCCTGCTGCAGGACAACCCTTTAAATGTCGCTGAGATAAAAGCGGAGCTTGTTAACTTGACTTTGACAAACAGCTCAGTTGGAATTGAGTGTAGGCGCTACAGAAAGCAATATAGTTTAGACTACAACCTGCCTGTAAATCAATATCAGAACTACAGAGAGAGATGCAAATATTCATAATAGACAAAGCAATATTCACTTACTGAGACTACTGGAAATCTCAGAAGACCCAAATCTGGTGGAAGCTGTGGAGAACCTTCTGCTGGAGGTCCTGGATTTTCATTTTCACCAGCCATTTGAGGTGGAAAGAGTCCACTGGATTCCGTCTAGATCAATATCACAAGCCAGTGGTCCATGGTTATTTATATTGAAAGTTTTTAGATGTCCACAAGCCTTGGTTTCGAGTCACCTTTCAGAACTCAACCCATAACTTTGAAGACCCTGAGAAGCTTTGGTGCTTTATCTCTAAACATGAAAGTCAACGCATCGGAAAAGCCTTTCAAAGAAAGGTGATACTTTTTTGATTGAGGAAGTCAGGACATTACTTAATTACCCTGCTGAAACACAGCTATATGATAGATAAATCTTACCTATACTGTTTAAGGTTAAATTAAGTGTAATCTATATAGCAGGTATGATTATGTAGGTTTTTTTAAACAGTTTATGACTTGTTTTTTATTTTATTTTTATATACTTTGAAAATAATTATATCTCCCCCCCCACCCCACAAAAACATTGAATAAAAGGAAAATAAGGAAAATATATATAAAAAAGTAAAAGATGAAAATGATATTATAATTCTTTAGCTCACAAAATTTTAAAGGATCAAGAAAGGAAATAAACACTAAGGGATCAATATTCAGTCAGCAGCAATGAGGGTTTTTTTTAGCCTCCGCCAGTATTATTCCTGGATATTCAATGCCGGGCAATGTCCAGGCACCAGGATTGAATATCTGGGTTGCAGGCCATGCATGCTCGGTTTTGAAACAGAGCATGCGTGACCTGAGAGAAAAAGCAGCCACAGGGGCAGGCCATGGAGCAGAGAGAAGAAGAGCAGTGCTGGAGGAAGATTCTTCTGCTGGCGGGGCTTTGGGATCCCCTCCTGCCAAGGTATTACAGTTGAGGCGGGCAGCGGTAGGCTACAGAGGGCGGGGCGGCAGCAGCGACATTCCTTGAGGAGGCAGCGGCGGCAGTGGCGGCAATGATCCTGGGGGGCTTGGGCCCGGCTCAGTCTCATGATGGCCTTGCTGGAGACCGAAGTGAGCACTCAGCAAATGGACTATTGATGAAGCTGGTATGAAAAAGCAAGAAGCTGGAGTTCACCAGGTTTGGTTGGAGTTTTGAGATGATATTTGATGATCACAATTCTCAGTTGGATATTATCATACACGGAGAGTCTGGTTTTTGAACAAAGTGGTTGTCTACTATAACAATCAAGTGGGAGGACAAATACTGAATTTATTCCTGCTCCAGACTTTGTGACCTTCTCTGGAGGACTTAAGCGTGAATATTATGTTTTATTGGTAGAATGATGTTTGAATGAATGATTTGTATGTTTTGTGGGGATATACATACATATATATATATATATATATATATATATTTTTTTTTTTTTTTATTGGATCACTAATTTGATAAAATATATAGTAAATGATTGCAAAATAGAAATTATGAGAGTTGACAATTAGGGGTCCTTTTACTAAGGTGACTTAAAAATGGCCTGCAGTAGTGTAGGCGCGTGTTTTGTATGCAAACAGAATCATTTTTCAGTGCACCTATAAAAATGCCTTTTTAAAAATTTTAACCAAAAATGGATGTGCGTCAAAATGAAAATTGGCATGCGCCCATTTTGGGTCTGAGACCTTACCGCCACCCATTGACTTAGTGGTAAGGTCTCACGTGTTAACAGGGCTGTACAGGTCTACACGCATAGAATGCCTTTTGCCACCTGGTAGCGCTGCATGCCAGAAAATAAAAAGTATTTTCTGATGCACGTAGAGGACATGTGTCAAAAATGAAATAACCACCCGGGCCACGCGGTAATCCCAAATTGATGTGCATTGGGTGCACGTAGGCGCCTACGTGGCTTAGTAAAAAGGCCCCTTAGTAATTTATGTGGGACACTCAGCACTTAACTGCATAAGCGACACCGCATAAAGATAGGTCTGACTTTTATGCAGTCCGATTTGATCACTAGGTAGTCAAGTGCTGAATATTGCATAAGTACTGACTCTGCCCATGGACCACCTATAAAATAGCCAGCTTTGAGTTCAGCAGTTTGTGGTGATATTTAGTGGCACTTACCGGTTAAGTGCCACTAAATATCAGCAGATATCTCTCTACACAAGAGTCATTTGCGGCCAGTAAAAGTTTTGAATATTGACCTCTAAGACCACTTAAGACAGTAGAAGGAATTATGGAGGAATGACAACAGCAGGTTAAGGAGAACTCATGTGGGCATTTGTTTTCTACCATCCAAATTTCCCCAGTAGACAAAAATAGTTTTTGAGCTGTATTGCGTCAAAGAACAAACGATCCTTACTATTATTAAAAAACAAACAAACAAATAAACAATGACAAGGAAATTTCAAAAGAAAGGAGGTCCCCAAAGATAGGACTCTTGGTGCCAAAGCTAGGAATTCTTTCCTTTCGGCCTGGGTCATCTTAGATAAATTAAGAAATACATGTACACAAGATCGTAAAAACTGCTAATACATCTGAAGTAAAATCTTAAAACAGTATTAAAGTCAGATTCGATTGTGAATGTAGCCAAGAGAGTACTTCTTCCAGTTAATGGCTCCAAAGGAGTCTCAAGAAACTCAGTAACTGCTTCAATACTCCTACAGAAAGCATACAAACATACAGCTCTAACAATAGGAGGGAAATTATCAGCTGGAAATCCCACTACCTCCCTCAAATATCTCTTGATTATATGCACTGGTAAAACAAGCAAGGGATATTTATTTATTTATTTCACATGCTTGATATACCACATGGGGCCTAAGAAAGGCTTCAATGCAGTTTACAAAAATCAATTAAAAAAACTAATTAAAAAAATTGAAATGAAAGAGAAAGAAGAAGAAGAAGAGATGGGGAAAGAGGGCATACTACGGAGTGAGGAGGGGGAAAGAGGGGAGACAGAGAAGAGAAAGGCAGAAAGTCACAATAGCAGGGCATATGGGAAAAGTTGTGATGAAAGGGCAAATACGATTCTGAAAAGGTGAGTTTTTAATGCCAATTTGAAAGATGCAATGGAGTGTTGATCTTGAATCTGACAGAGATCATTCCAGAGTTTAGGGTCTAAATGGCTAAAGGCAGAATCTCGAGTGCTAGTGAGACAGTTAAGAGAAGGTGTGGTAAGGAGAGAAGATTATTATCGGCTGATCTAAGGCAACGCAAGAGAGAGTAAGGAATAAGAACCTTGTTAAGATAAAGAGGGGTAGAAGGGGACCTAGATTTATAAACCAACAGTAGTCTTCTCTGAATCACACCTCTTTCCTTAACCTGCAAGGAACTGAATCTCTGTATATCCATCACTCAACCTTCTGTTGTTGCAGCTGAGACTATTCTGACAACTGTACACTCAAATCATCCAATTTACCAGAAAAGTGAGATGATGATATATGAATATAATTGTTCAGAAGCTGGAGAGCATCCCATAAGGATGCTAAAGTTATATTTGCTGATTTTCCTGGCAAACGCTGCAACTACACAGAAGGAAATGGCAATCCCTGGGCTGTTGTAGAAGGGGGACTACTTCCCTCCCCACATCCAGACCTTGCCTCTCCAAACAGGGAAGAATCAGCTAGAGGTATCTCCTCATCAGTAGATGGGACTTCTCGGATTCAGCCTTAGGTGCTCTCCTGAGCCACCAGCTGATTCATTTCCAGACTGCAGTACTGTGAGTTACAGGGCTCAAGGACACCCCATCCAAACTGTGCCCCATGGAACCTCCATATCAGACCAATGCTGCTGATTCCTCCATCATTGACTGAACAACACCAAAGTCCAAGGTTGCCCCCCTTGTCCAAGGGGCAGGGGTGCTCTCTGGCCCAGGAGATAAGTCTAGGATGTAGCCTTATCTTTTATCATAGCGAGCACAGATGATCAGGCAACAAGTGGAGTTCAGCACAGCACT
Source organism: Microcaecilia unicolor (assembly GCF_901765095.1). Lineage (NCBI taxonomy): Eukaryota > Metazoa > Chordata > Amphibia > Gymnophiona > Siphonopidae > Microcaecilia > Microcaecilia unicolor. Next base: position 329,552,658 of record NC_044034.1, read on the forward strand.
TCCTTTGTGGACACCATCTTGGTCCCCCAGTTTATGACTTGTTTACCCAACTGTTGTTTTAGTATTTTAATCAGTTACTAAGCCCAAGGAACATTTTCACTATCTTGTTTGTGTACGGGAGTGAAGTTTTGGGATGAGGCTTACTGATGTGTACTGATTCACTTTGGTGTATGTGTGTATGGTGTTGGGAGGGAGTCAGAAGGGTGATGGGATGGGGTGTGGGTTACCTGGAAGTTACTTGGATTCTACTGGATATTTCTTTCCACTCAGCGCAGCAGGGACATAGCAAGTTCTGAGGTTCCTGTGCTGGCTTAAAAATGGTGCCAGATAGCTTTTTTGGCTCAAGACCCATGAAGATGTGAAGGGGTATTTTCAATATGACGTTTAAATCCAATTTTGGACATTGTGCAAAAAACGTCCCAAAAATCCAGTAGCAAACATAGACGCATTGAGCACAAAGGCATTTCCTAAATGCTTTTGTGCTCAGTGTGTCTATCTTTTAGGACCATTTTCTAAAAAAAAAAAAAAAAAAAAGTCCAAAGGAAAAACGCAATAAAACAAACCTTTGGGATATATTGGGGGGGGGGGGGGGGGGGCACATAGACATCCCAACAGAGCAGTGGGGCACCCTAGGGGGTACTGCAGTGGACTTCACAGAAATGATCCCAGGTATGCATCTCACCATTACCACCTTATATTGTATGATGAACCCTCCAAAACCTACTGTACCCAAATGTAACCCTACAATAGCCCTTATGCCTGCAAGTGTCACCTGTATGTAGGTACAGTAGGTTTTTGGTGGGTTTTGGAGGCCTTGTACTTTCCACCACAAGTGTAACAGTTAGAGCAGGATATGGACCTGGGTTGCCTTCTCTACAGTCCACTGCACTGACCACTAAGCTACTCCAAGGACCTGATTGCTGCTCTAAGGATTGTCCCCTACGTCTTGCCCCATCCTTGGCCACCTTTAAATATAGACTGAAAGCCCACCTCTTTAACATTGCTTTGACTCGTAACCACTTGTAACCACTCGCCTCCACCTACCCTCCTCTCTTCCTTCCCGTTCACATTAATTGATTTGATTTGCTTACTTTATTTATTTTTTGTCTATTAGATTGTAAGCTCTTTGAGCAGGGACTGTCTTTCTTCTATGTTTGTGCAGCGCTGCGTACGCCTTGTAGCGCTATAGAAATGCTAAATAGTAGTAGTAGTAGTAGTATTTGAAGCTGTCATTGAGGTAGTTATATACTATATCCTTCATATCTTTAGGGGGTGGGAGGAGGTCAGTTACAACTGGGGGAGGGGGGGTTATGCCTTAATCTCTCTAGTGGTCATCTCATCATTTAGGGCACCTTTTTGTGACTGAAACAGGTCTAGACCAAAATGTCTAACTTTTTGCCCAGGACATTTTTGCTTTGTTCCATTATGGTAGAAAAACATCTACATTTTGGGAATGCCCAAACCCCACCCCCAACATGTCCCCTTGTGATTTGGATGCACTGCAGAAAAAATATCTCAAATCCAAGTTTCAAATATCATGATAAATGCCACTTTATGCTGTTTTTGAGACATTTTTCTCTTTTGAAAATGAGCCCAGTGGAGGCATATTTTCAAAGCACTTAGATTAAAAAAATTACGTGTGTCTAAATTGGACTTTGGACATTTTGCGCTAAACATGCCAAATATGAATAGGAAATATACCCATTTTTGAAAAAAGAAAAATATTTTTTTTTCCAAAAATACTGTTGTGGACAAGGTTTTGTGTGTTTATCTTTTTAGACCATTTTTGGGCAAGGGAAATGATATACCACCTTTTTGTGGTATTTTGCAGCTACATTCAAAGTGGTTTTACATATATACAGGTACTTATTTTGTACCTGGGGCAATGGAGGGTTAAGTGACTTGCCCACAGTCACAAGGAGCTGCAGTGGGAATTGAACTCAATTCCTCAGGATCAAAGTCCACTACACTAACCACTAGGCTACTCCTCCACAAGTTGAAAACACACAAAATCAAGGCATTGTGATGTAGTAGGGGGGGGCAGCATTCTTAGCAGACTGACCCCCCCCCCCCCCCCCCCCCAGACATCCTAGGAGAGCAATGGGTCACTGCTGTGGACTTCATATAAATGCTCCCGGGTGCACATCTCACTGTTGCTTCTTTATCTTGTCTGCTGAGCCCTTCTAAACCTACCCAAAACCCCCAACCCCCAACTGTACACCACTACAATAGCCCTTATGGGTGAAGGGGGCACATATATGTGGGTACAGTGGGTTTCTGATGAGTTTTGGAAGGCTCACAATTTCTACCACAAGAGTAACAGGTAGGGGGCGGTATGGGCCTGGGTCCACCTGTGTATACAGTGCACTGCCTGCATGCAGCTCTAAAGGACCTGGCTATAACATCTGAGGCTGTCATAGAGGCTGGTGAGTACTATTTTTATTCACATTCTTTAGTGGTGAGGGGGGGGGGGGGAGGAGGTCATACCTGAATCTCTCCTATGGTCATCAGGTCATTTAGTGTACTTTGTTCTGTCTTATTCATTAGAAAACCAGGTCTAGACCAAAAGGTTGAAGTTTTTACCTTAGACCAGTGGTTCCCAAATCTGGTCCTGATGGCACCCCAGCCAGTCTGGTTTTCAGGATATCCACAATGAATATTCATGAGAAAGATTTGCATGCAGTGGAGACAGTGTGCTAATTATTTCTAAGAAGCAACAATGTTGATGGCTTTTACGCAGTGGCGTAGGAAGGGGGGGGCGGTGGGGTGGTCCGCCCCGGGTGCACGCCGCTGGGGGGTGTCGGCGCCTCGCTGGTTCCTTGCTCTCTCTGCCCCAGAACAGGTTACTTCCTGTTCTGGGGCAGAGCGAGCAAAGAACCAGCGAGGCGCCGACACCCCCCCAGCGGCGTGCTCTCGGCGGATTGGCCCGCCCACCCGCCCCTCACCGCCTTCCAGGTATGTTTTCACGGGCGGGCGGGCGGGTGTTGCGCTACGGAGGGGGGAGGGTGCGTCGCGCTGCACCCGGGGGGGGGGTGCGCAGCGGCGACCCGCCCCGGGTGTCAGCTGCCCTCGCAACGCCACTGCTTTTACAGAAACTAAAATATATTTTAAAAAGTATATGAATACAACGAAGGGAAGAAAATAAAAGGATAATATGGAGGTTTTTTTGAGCCAGTGATGATGTGTGGGCTTGTGCCATGGGTTGCTAAAGAAAGACAAGCACTCCAGCTTTTTACTCCATTTCTTTCCCCTCTTAATTGTTAACATGACATATTGAGACTACATCTAGTGTTTACTTTATACAGTGATTTTTGTGGAAAAGTTCTTCTGATTGAAGTGACCTCCCTTAGATGATTCAACAAGTTTTGTCACCAGATGTCTCAGGTAGTAATAGAAATGGGATATCTGCCTCTTATTCTGGCTGGGGATTTCAGTCTGCTCCTTGATAAACAATCCAGACCATGGATGCTTACTTCATAATGTGGGGTTGCTACTCATGTCTCAGGGAGGTTTAATAGATCAATGGAGACTCCTAAAGCCATTATGGTGAGAGTTCACTCTCTTTTCTCCTCGTGGGATAGAACTCTTTTCACAGAATAGAAACATTTTTAATGTCAATATTTTGATGCCCAAAGTATTATCAGCAGATATTGATGATATTCTTGCCTTCGTCCATGTGGGTGTTGCATTCAAATTCAATGACGTTCGGATGGTGACTTCCGCCTCTGCTATAGAGATTCAATAATGCACTTTTACAAGAACTTGACTTCCAGAAGCTTATTACCTAACAGATTAAAGAATATTTCCAGTTCAATGATGACATCCCAGTTACGGAGTTGTTGAAGTAGGACTCCTTTAAGATAACTCTCCATGGAGTAATTATTAGAAGCTCTGCATCCTTACGGAAACAGAGGAAGAATGATCTAGAAGACTTAGAAAAATAGATTCTTGATTACGAGGCTACTCTTGACATGAAGTATGAGAATTTAAATCACTTCATGCAGGCAAAATTTAAATATAATGATATTCTTAGTACACTAGCTAGAGGGGAGGTATTTGCCCAACGTGCCAGGTAATATGTTTATTATTATGTTTATTAAGAACGTGATATACACCTCTAATAATAAGGCTGGGAAGATGCTTGCTGCTTATTTGAAAGAGAGGAAGAATCGCTCCAATATTGGTTTGATCAGGAACATTTTTTTAATGTTATATTTATTAAATTTGCAATATAATTACAAGACAACTCTTGTACAAGTAATATAGTAATAGAAAACATGAAAAGCAGAAAAAAGTAGGAAATTAACAACAAAAAAGGGAAATCATGCTTTTAAACACAATTTAGCTCACAAGTACTAGGGGTACGGAGAATGTAACAACAAGGGAGCTAAATAGATAACAAAAAAATTTTTTTAAGTCCCTACTTACAAGAACTTGACTTCCAGAAGCTTATTACCTAACAGATTAAAGAATATTTCCAGTTCAATGATGACATCCCAGTTACGGAGTTGTTGAAGTAGGACTCCTTTAAGATAACTCTCCATGGAGAGCAAGCATCTCAAACATACATAACAGACCAGAAACGTCCAAACTTATACCGCAAAGGATATGAGAGCTACTCCCTCAGAGGCAAATTTCTTAATATTCAGAAAGGACCTAAGCAGTTGAGGAATAAAGAAAATATATATTGTACATTTTCATATGTCCCCATACATTTACAAGGAAATCTTAATTGAAACATAGCACCAAGAGCCAACATTTCCTGGCTCAATGCCAAAAACAATTTTCGCCTCTCCAATTTAACATATTTATTAATCATTTGGAAATGGGAACAATGAGTAAGATGATTAAATATGCAGATAACACAAAACTATTCAAAGTTATTAAAATGAATGAATGAAAATGTTATATATATTTATATATGTTTTTATTAGAAAATTTGTAACAAAACAATGTACACTGTTTTATGTTGGGCATGACATCTTTTCAAGGCTATAGATTTAACATCTCTTAAAGGTTGCAGTCTTAGAGTAAATGGCTTTCTGCAATTACAGAAGATTGCCTTGTAAACCCTATTTTCTGACAGTCTGCTATTTTGTTGAATTCTGTATTAATAACTGTGATTGATTATCTTTTACTTTTAATCCTTTCTTTTCTACCCTCCACCAGCATTAAACTTCAGTTTAACAAATAAAGAAATGAGGCCAGTTTGTATTTGCAAGTGAGTGACTTCCATTGTTGTGTTTTGGTAGTTTCCTGGTGCGATTTCTTTTAGGGGGTGGGGAGCTGGGGAGTAGTTTGGGGGGGATATTTTGTAGTCCAATTCCTTGGAGTGTGTGGTGGGTATTTTCATCTCTATGTAGAGGCTTGGATTTTTCCTCTATTTGGTTTCTGCCGTGCAGTCCAGGGGCGTAGTCAGATGGACAATTTTGGGTAGGTCTGAGCCCAATGTGGGTGGGCATGGAATTAACCCCCCTCTGGTTTGCTCCTCTCACAACCCCTCCCTGCCCACAAACCCCAAATATTAAATACTTGAGCTGGCGGGGATCCCCAAACCCTGCCAGCTGAAGATTTTCTCGTCCTCCTCAAGCAGCCAGCACCCTTCCAGACAGCAGATGGCAGCAATTGCCTCAAACTGATGCTGCTGCCGGCTGGTCGTGCATGCTCAGTGCTTTTGCATGTGCGAAAACTGAGCATATGCAAAAGGGCCAGTCTCAGCATCAGCTCAAGGCAAGTGCTGCTGACTGACATTTGGAAGAGCGCTGGCTGCCCAAGGAGAGCAAATCTTCATCTGGCATGGTTTGGGGATCCCCACCAGCCACAGCAAGAGTGTCACAATTTTGGGTGGGCCTGAGTCCAAAGTGGGTGTGCCCCAGCCCACCCAAGCCCACCTCTTCCTGGAATATGGTATGAGGATGCCACTTTTTGTTGAAATTATCCAGCTTATCCTGGTATTTGGCTGTGGCCCTCTCCATGTCTTTGATGTGGCTCACTTTTCTTCTCCATTGCTCTATGGTTGGGGTTTCCATTTTTTTCCATTGGGCTGCTACCATGACGTGGACTTCTAGGAGAAGGTGTGAGGCTATATCCTATTTGTTTAAGGTTTTCAGTTCAAGGTCCATGGTGATACCCAGAAGCATTAGAGTTTTGTTCATGTGGAGTTGTATCTTTGTGATTGTTTGAATTTTGTCTCTGATTTTCTGCCAAAAAATATTTTTGTATAGCTCCACCACATATGATCAAAGTCTCCTTTTTCTATACATCCTCTCCAGCTTGTGTCGGGTGTTCCACTTTGTATCTTGTGAAGTTGTTGTGGAGTGATGTGTGTTCTTTGTAGAATCTTATATTGAACATCTAAGTGAGAGAGGCGTCTACCAATTTTAGTGGTTGTTTCCCATAGCTGATCCCAGTATTTTGCTGTCTATCCCTCATCTGTCTGTTCCCATGCCCATCTGTGCTTAGGGTCCCATCCTGCTCATTTTGTTATGATTGTTTTATATATGAGAGCTGTTAGGCCTTTGCCTGTGTATTCTTTGTTGAGAAGGTCTTCTATAGGGTTGAGGTCTCTAAGGAAAGTCTTTTTATTAGATTGAAGGTAATGATAGACCTGTAGGACTGCGAATATTCACGGGGTGTTTTGTTAGTTCTGAAAAAGTTCTTCTCGGGGTTTGAGTCTACCTTTCTCAACATACATAGTCGTATGATCTGGTTAGTCCTAATTTCGTCAGCCATTGAAATCTGTGAGGGTCCATTGTCCCTGGGTAGAATGCTGGGTCAGTTATTATATCTCTAATAGGGGACTTGGTGGGATCAAACCTGAACAAGTGGGTTGTGTGGTGCCAGGTTTTTTGGATTGGATCTATTAAAGGGTGTTTTCTCCATTCTTTAGGGAGTGATTCTAGGTTTTGGAATAGCAGGGTAGCTGTTTGTCCACCCCCTGAGTTACTGTTTCCTATCTGTATCCAGAGTTGATCTTCATGGCCTTTGACTCAGTATAATGCTTAGTTGCACTGCTTGGTAATAGATTTTGAAGCGTAGGAGGCCTAATCCCCCTTTCATTGTGGGGAGCTTTAATGTTTTGAGTCCTATTCTGGGCTTTTTCTTTTTCCAGAGGAATCTGGAGATTAGGGAGTCTAGTTGTCAGAAGAAAGTGTTACTGATTTTGCAAGGGAGCATCATGAATAAGAACAGCAGTCTAGGTAATACGTTCATTTTTATTACATTTGTTCTGGTTAGAAGGGATGGTGCTAGGAAGTTCCAGTGATCTAGGTTGGTTCTCAGCGTTTCTAACATTGAGGGGTAGTGTAATTTATATAAATCCTGGAGGTGTGATGTGCAGTTCTAAGTACCTAATTTTTGTATGCCACTGAAAGGGGAATTGATATTGTAGTGTTGTTTTGAGTGTGTCGGGGGTGTTAAGGGGGGGGGGGGGTATTGTGGATTTGGAATAGTTTAGTTTGTAGCCTGATGTTCTACTGTATTGATCAGTTACTTTCAGAAGGGTTTTGAGTGAGTGTGTTGGGTTTTGTATATGAACAGTAGGGCATTGTCTGCGTAGAGTGCTATTTTATGTCCAGTCTCTCCTGCTTTGATTCCCTGGAGGTGAGGGTTTTGGTGAAGAAGTTCTGTGAATGGTTCTAGGGATATGGCGAAGAGTAGGGGTGAGAGGGGGCATCCCTGCCTCATGCTCCTTTCTAGTTTGAAGTTTTCTGTTAGGGAGCAGTTGATTTTTAGCCTGGCCTGTGGGGTTTTGTAGATGGCCTTGATTATATTTCTGAATTTTTTCCCCGATGTTTACAGCCTCCAGCAGGGTGTGCAGGAACTTCCACTGACGAAGGCCTTTTTGGCGTCTAGTGCCAGCAGCAGCGAGGGAGGTTGCTGTGTTGTTTGTGTGTGGTGTATGATGTTGAGCACTCTTCAGACATTGTCATATGCGTTTTTTTTTAATGAACCCTGTCTGGTCGTTATGTATGATCTGTGTCACTACTTCATTGCGTCTTGTGCCTAGTTCTATACATTTTCCTCTGAAAACTGCTTTCATGGCGTCCCAGAGTGTTTTTTTCATTTATTTTGCCTGTGTCGTTCTGTTCAAAGTATTCCCTTAAGCATGTGTTCATTTCTTTGACTCAGTTTTTGTTGTGTAGGAATGTGATTTTCATGCTCCATGACTTAGGTCTTTTTGTTCGCCCCTTTTCAGTCTCTACCTGTAGTATGAGAGGTGCAAGATAGGGCCTACTATGGAACAGGAATGTATGAGTGGGATTATAGAATGTTCAACTAGGGATAGTTCTATTCTGGAGTATGAGTTGTGGCTGGCAGATTAGCATGTGTAGTCTCTTGTTTGTGGGTGGGGTTTCCTCCAGGTATTTATGAGACCATATTTATGGCAGATTTCTGCCACTGTAGGCGTGGTTGGTTTTTTGTTTCCTGGGGATGCTGATCTGTCTAGCTTTTCATCCATGACCCTATGCATGTCTCCCCCTAGCAGTATGGGTAGTCATATCCACCCTCTTAATTGTAATAATGTGTCTTGTAGGAATTTGAGTTGGCACTTATTTGGGGTGTATACATTTACTAGGCATATGTCTCTGACTCCCAGTTTCATCTTTATTGCTATGGCTCTGCCTGCTTGGTCCTGCTTGGTCCTGTGTACTTTCCCATCCCTTTGCTTTTTGAAGATTATTGCTACCCCAGCGTTGATGGAGACCCCTCCTGAGTGATATGTGTGTCCCAACTAGCTAGCTTGCAGTTGTTTGCTCTCCCTTCCCCTAGATGTGTTTCTTGTATGAGATAGATATCTGCCTTAAGCACGTCTAGTTCTATTAGCATTTTCCGTTGTTTGGTCAGGGTTTGTAGGCCCCGTACATTGTAGGATATTAGAATTGAGTTCATTTTTAAAGTTTTTTTTTTTGTGGTTCCAATAGCGGTTTATACTAGTTGTATTTTCTCCAGTCCCCTTCAGTGTTCGTACACCCCTCTTTTCCCCCTCCCCATTGCACTATTTGTTGGGTAAATAGTTTTCTGAGTCTTCACTTGCATTTTATCTCTATTGTGTTTAAACATAGAATATTGGTCCCTCATTTTATGAAAAATAAATGATATATGGCATTTACAGTTTTTTCAGTGTCCTTGTTCCCCCCTTGCTTGCTGTGGTGCACTTTGGAGGCAGTGCTGTGGTTTAGCTGAGAGCTGACGCACCATGGTGATTTGCTGGTCCTCTCTGTTTGTTGTTTTTGTGCAATCTGTTGCAAGGTACAGCGAGGGGGGGGGGGGAGTTGAAGTAGGTTCTCTGGTTTGATTGTCTTGTATGGCCGTTCTCTTGTCTTCTCTCCTCCTGCAGAGGGGGGATTAGGGTTCTCTTGTTGGGGGTGGGGCTGTGGTTCCTTTATGCTGTCTCTCCCTCTGTGGGTTCGGGTGTGTCGGTTTGTTGCCTGATGCCTTCGTTCCTATGGTGCTCCGTTTCTTTTCCTTTTCTTTTTGTTGTTGTTCTTTTATATTTTGCCACTTCCCAGTGTTGTTCTGTCTGAATTCTGTCTCGGGTTTCGAAAGGAGGGTCATCTGGGAAGTGTAGTAAGAATTTTTGAGCCTCTTGTACTTGTGAGAAGGTGATTTGGTCACCCTTCCACCAGATCTTGAGTTTAGCTGGGCCATTTGTATATTGTGGGTATGAAGTCTGCATTTGACTTCCCTGTATTGCATTCTTCTTTTGTCTAGTTCTGTGCTTTATTACTGAAATAGCAATATGTTGTTGTCTCAGTGTTTTAGGGGGGCCTTCTATCTTGCAGAATGCCGTTGGTAAAAAAAACGCCTATTTTTTTACCGACAGCATTTTGCATGATAGCGTGAATAATCATTTCACCTTGGGTGATATACCCTAACCAGTTGGTTTTTCCAATCTTGTATCATTTTATCTATAAGAACTATCTAGACCCCTGAAGCAGGCATTCTCATGCCAAAACACGGTCCATGTTGGGTCTTTTTTCAGAATTAAAGGACTCTATTTATCTCAATCCTGAAGTCCCAGCTGTGCTTTTTCTTGTTATGTTTCACTCTATGGTGTGGCCACACCTTGACTATTGTATGCCGTTCTGGTTGCCATATCTTAAAAAAGATATAGAAGAATTATAAAAGGTTCAAAGAAGGGCAATGGAAATGATTAAGGGAATGGAACTTCTTTCATGTGAGGAAATGCTTAAGAGGTTACGGGGTCCTTTTACAAAGGCATGCTAAAAAATGGCTTGCGGTAGTGTAAGCGTGGGTTTTGGGCACGTGCCAATCCATTTTTTAGTGTGCCTGTAAAAAAGGCATTTTTTAAAATGTTGCCAAAAATGGACGTGCAGCAAAATGAAAATTGCCACACGTCCATTTTGGGTCTGAGACCTTTCTGCCAGCCATTGATCTAGTGGTAAAGACTCACGCGGTAATCGGGCGGTAATGACCTACGTGCATCAAATGCCACTTGGCGTGCATCCTTTACGCACGCCTGAAAAGAAAAAATATTTTTCAGATGCGCTTATCGGACGCGTTTCAAAAATGAAATTACCACAAGAGCCATGCGGTAGTCAGGCGGTAACTCCATTTTGGCGCGTGTAGATGCTTACGTGGCTTAATAAAAGGACCCCTAGGGCTCTTCAGCTTGGAAAAGGGAAGGCTGGGGGGGGGGATATGATAGAGGTCTACAAAATACTGAGTGGTGTAGAATGGGTAAAAGTGAATCAATTTTTCATTCTTTTAAAAAGTACAAAAACTAGGGAATACTTAAGGAAGTTACATGGTACTACTTTTAAAACGAACAGGACGAGATATTTTTCACTCAATGAATAGTTAAGCTCTGGAACTTGTTGCCAGAAGATGTGGTATCAGCGGTTGGTGTATCTGGGTTTAAAAAAAGGTTTGGACAAGTTCCTGGAGAAAACGGCCATAGTCTGCTCTTAAAATAGACGTGGAGAAAGTCACTGCTTCTCCCTGGGATCAGTAGCATGAATCTTGTTGCTATTTGTCAGAATACTGGGCTAGATAGACCATTGGTCTGACCCAGTATGACTCTTCTTATGTTCTAACCTCTCTGCTAGGCTCTACATTAATAACAGAATGATCCATCCTGTTACAGTCAGTGCTTTTTTTGTGCCGGTACGCAACGGTACGGCGTACCGGCACCTTTTTTTTTTGCTCCCCCGCCCCATGAGTCCATGTCCCGCACGCAGTGCCAGCCCCCATTTCCGGCCGCTGCTGCTTCTCCTGTTGAGCAGCAGCGGCCGCTACACAAAGAAAAAGATTTTTTTAAAAACTTCAAACCTGGCTGAAACGCGGCACCCTGGCACTGTAGACATTGGCTGTTGCCCCGCAGCCGCTCCTCCTCTTGCCTCTACGTCACTGCACTCCTCCGGGGTCTTCCTCCAGGGGCAGTGACGTAGAGGCAAGAGGAGGAGCGGCTGCGGGGCAACAGCCAATGCCTAATGGCTGTCTACAGTGCCGGGGTGCCGCGTTTCAGCCAGGTTTCAAATTTTTTTAAAAATCTTTTTTCTTTTTGTGTAGCGGCCACTGCTGCTCAACAGGAGAAGCAGCAGCGGCCGGAAATAGGGGCTGGTGCCGCGTGCGTCGCGACTTCGCGCTGTTCGCGGGAAACTTGGCAGGGAGAGGGAAACCAACAGAGGGAAGGATTGGGGAGAGAGAGAAAGAGGGAAACCAACAGAGGAAGGATTGGGGAGAGAGAGAAAGGGAAACCAACAGAGGAAAGGATTGGGGAAAGAGAGAAAGGGAAACCAACAGAGGGAAGGATTGGGGAGAGAGAGAAAGAGGGAAACCAACAGAGGGAAGGATTGGGGGGAGAGAGAGAAAGAAAGAGGGAAACCAACAGAGGAAGGATTGGGGAGAGAGAGAAAGAGGGAAACCAACAGAGGGAAGGATTGGGGAGAGAGAGAAAGAGGGAAACCAACAGAGGGAAGGATTGGGGAGAGAGAGAAAGAGGGAAAACAACAGAGGGAAGGATTGGGGAGAGAGAGAGGGAAAACAACAGAGGGAAGGATTGGGGAGAGAGAGAAAGAGGGAAAACAACAGAGGGAAGGATTGGGGAGAGAGAGAAAGAGGGAAAACAACAGAGGGAAGGATTGGGGAGAGAGAGAAAGAGGGAAAACAACAGAGGGAAGGATTGGGGAGAGAGAGAAAGAGGGAAAACAACAGAGGGAAGGATTGGGGAGAGGGAAAACAATAGAGGGAAGGATTGGGGAGAGAGAGAGAGGGAAAACAACAGAGGGAAGGATTGGGGAGAGAGAGAAAGAGGGAAAACAACAGAGGGAAGGATTGGGGAGAGAGAGAAAGAGGGAAAACAACAGAGGGAAGGATTGGGGAGAGAGAGAGAGAGAGGGAAAACAATAGAGGGAAGGATTGGGGAGAGAGAGAGGGAAAACAACAGAGGGAAGGATTGGGGAGAGAGAGAAAGAGGGAAAACAACAGAGGGAAGGATTGGGGAGAGAGAGGGAAAACAATAGAGGGAAGGATTGGGGAGAGAGAGAGAGGGAAAACAACAGAGGGAAGGATTGGGGAGAGAGAGAGAAAGAGGGAAAACAACAGAGGGAAGGATTGGGGGGGGAGAGAGAGAGGGAAAACAACAGAGGGAAGGATTGGGGAGAGAGAGAAAGAAGGAAAACAACAGAGGGAAGGATTGGGGGGAGAGAGAGAGGGAAAACAACAGAGGGAAGGATTGGGGAGAGAGAGAGAAAGAGGGAAAACAACAGAGGGAAGGATTGGGGAGAGAGAGGGGAAAACAGATGGAAGGATGGGGAGAGAGAGGGATAAACAGATGGAAGGATGGGGAGAGAGGGGAAAAACAGATGGAAGGATTGGGGAGAGAGGGGAAAACAGATGGAAGGATGGGGAGAGAGAGAAAGAGGGAAAACAACAGAGGGAAGGATTGAGGAGAGAGAAAGAGGGAAAACAACAGAGGGAAGGATTGGGGAGAGAGAGGGGAAAACAGATGGAAGGATGGGGAGAGAGAGGGAAAAACAGATGGAAGGATTGGGGAGAGAGGGGAAAAACAGATGGAAGGATGGGGAGAGAGAGGGAAAAACACAGATGGAAGGATTGGGGAGAGAGGGAAAAACAGATGGAAGGATGGGGAGAGAGAGGGAAAACAGATGGAAGGATGGGGAGAGAGAGGGGGAAAAATGGATGGAAGGATGGGGAGAGAGAGAGGGAAAACGGAAGGATAGGGAGAGAAAGAGGGAAGACGCTGGATGGAAGAATGCAGAAAGAAATAGGGGAGACACTGGAAGGATGGGGAGAGAAAGCAGAGCTGCTGGATGAAAAAGGGGAATATAGAAAGACTGGAGAATAAGAGGAAGGGGCATGGGGAGAACAAGGGTGAGGAAAAGATGAAAAGCCACAGGTAGATGAAGGAAATTAAAGAATGGATAGTAAGAATGAATTAAATCTGGACAGAGAGAGAGAGCCTGAAAAATATTGAAGAAAGCAAAGAAAAAGGAGACAAAAATGACAAATGGCACAGCAGAGTTAAGCGAAAACAAAGGAAAGGAGAATCACAGACTGGGACCAATATGGAAAGAAAAACAGTTACCAGACAACAAAGGTAGAAAAAAATCATTTTATTTTCATTTTAGTGTTTGTAATATGTCCAATTTGAGAATTTACATTGGCTGTCTTATTTTGCACTGGGTATACTGGAGCTGTAAGAGCTTACAGAGATTATTTATAATGAAAAAAAATCACGTTATTTTTTTCTCCTATAGTACTATAATATTTTCAATGATGTCTGTTTATATGCGCCATGGCTGGTATAGGGGTTGTGGTTAATGTGGGTGTGGCTATCATAGGGGTGGAGCCATATGTGGTGACCCCGCCCACAATGAGTTCCGGCACCTTTTTTTCTACAAGAAAAGCACTGGTTACAGTACAATGAGACACTAGATAAAGTTGCCTTCTCTCATTACTCTTATTGAACCTGGCCTTAGAACCTCTCATCAGTGTAATTCTTTGGCATATGGATATTGCAGGCATCCCTTATGCTAGGAGGGAATATAAAATATATGCTTATGCCATTATTTTCTACTGTACTTAACACAGCTGGAATCAACAATCCCTGCAGAGCTACAATTGATCAATGGCTTTGGAAAGTTTTCCAGCTATAAAATTAATTGGGCTAACTCCAAAGTCATGTCATTAAATGTCCATTGCATCTTTGAGAAAAATGAATTGACAGCATTTTATTGTGACAAGTGAAGGACATGTGTCCTAGGTCACCTTTAAATCTTATATAGTGGGGAAGGATAGAATTTGTTTAAATGTCAGTTGCTCCTGTGATTATGTATGTTATGAGTATGATTCCTGTTCTGTTCTATTATATTATAAGGACATTAATAGGATTTTTAATGAAATTCATCTAGAACAGCAAGGAGCCAATAGTTTATTTATTTAAATTGAAACTACTCAAGGATCAACAATTTGGATTATCACTATGCCTTCATCTTGTAATAAGATCCTTACCGGGTATTTAGGGAAGCTACAGCTGTCTCATGCTGGACAGTGACCTGGTGCAATGCCTTTATCTTCAGCATCTTATTGGTATACATCGAATGCTTAAACTCTCTCAAAATCCAATTATATCCTCCACCCTAAAAGCATTAGAACGCCTAGATCAAACTCAACAATATCCCGCTGTAGATCCCACTATGGTACAACCTCTGCTTCCATATTGGGAAGGGTTCTATTTACCGGCCCAGATGGATGTGACTAAGTATTTGAACAACTGGGGATGTTACCAAAATCAATGTATATCATTCCTGGAATGATGCTGCACGTTTCCGTTACCTTTCTCACAATGTTATAAGTGGATTCAGTTGCAATATGAGCTACAACTTGGAGGAGGTATACAATATAGCCCTGGATGGATCTGCTGATACCCAGATACTCTGTAGATCAGTGTTTGCTATGGGACACATGGCTTCCGCTCTTTATACATTTCTTCAGGCTCATGATATTCCTTGGTGGAGTTCAGAGCTTAAGGCAGAATGGGAAATGGAGGCTGGGTGTACAGTATCTGACACTCAATGGCAGGACTTCTGGCTCAGAAACATTCGATGTTCCACATCGGCATCCTTAGTATATTCCTCTTCTTTATGGCTCATAGAGAAAATACTTTGTACCCCAAATATTTTGCATAAGATAAAGGTAACCTTTTCAAACTCCTGCTGGCTTTGCACTATAGATACTGGAACTCTAGACCATCAGTTATTCTTCTGCCCAACTATACAGACATTTTGAAAATCAGTTTGGAAGATCATTCAAACAATATTAGATGTCTATAGCTCTCTGATATACTTTATGCTTACTTTCAATTCCTTGAATCCAACTGAAACCCAACTAGAAAAGCATGTATCATTGTGAAGAGTCATGCTGGTGATTGCCTTGCAAATTGTTCTTTGTGCCTGGAGAGATAAAGCAGGTTTAAATGCTCAGGTCTGGTGAAACTCCTTATATTTTCATTATATGTATGAGGTTCATATGGTTGAAAAGCAAGGTCTGTTTGATTGGTTATTGATGGTATAATGCTCACTGAAGCAATTTGCTGGCCTATAGATTCAATAAACCAGTGTGTCTTGAAATGTTGCCTTGCCGATACTCTATTCCTATTTCTATTATTATTATTATTGTTCACTAATTGTGAAAATGTCCTGTTTGCAGAGGAGGGTAGGGAGGGTATTGGGTGGGTGATCTTTACTCATACTGTTCTGCAATCATTTGTGTCATGGGCATTATTGTTTAAAAGCTACATTATTTTATATTTTCTTTAAGATATTAATAAAAATTGAGAACTAAAAAAATAAATAAATTCAAAGCTACATGATATCTCTAGCTTGCTAGCTTCC
Source organism: Microcaecilia unicolor (assembly GCF_901765095.1). Lineage (NCBI taxonomy): Eukaryota > Metazoa > Chordata > Amphibia > Gymnophiona > Siphonopidae > Microcaecilia > Microcaecilia unicolor. The sequence continues at coordinate 329,568,539 of NC_044034.1, forward strand.
CAAATTTTTGAATAGATGCAACTTCTTCATTTGATTAGGCACTGCAGTCTTCGTTACAGGAACTAGATGACGACTGGGTCACAGAAGCTGCTCTTCTAAAGCTAGCCACGCTGCCGAGATCAGATGCTAAGTTCTACAAAATTATTCACAGTGGCAGCATTAAAAACCTGAAAGGTAAAGAAAAGATGTGGGACTAGGAGTTAGATAGCCTCCATGTGGCACTTAATTTTCAGATCAACTTTATCCATTTCCATAACACAAACTGCTTTTTCCTTAATCCTTAATCCATATGTCAAATTGGACTTATGAAATCCAAATGTATACTCGGTTCCTTCTGAAAATAGATGTTGGACCTATAAGGCAGAGACAGAGATGTTATCCCATATGATCTATCACTATGTTTGTTACAGGAGTATTGGTTGGAAATTTGGACAAAAATCTCAAGTATTTTGGATATGCATAAACCCCTTACATATAGAATAACAGTCTGGAAATTGATGGGGCTGGAGACACTGTTATCAAAAGGAGATGCAGGCCTTTTAGGCATTTTTGCGCCCTTTTACCAAAGAATGGAGGAATGGCCTAGCTAGTGCAGCAGGATTTGATCCTGGCAAGCTGGGTCCAATTCCCACTATGGCTCCTTTTGACCTTGGGCAAGTCATTTAACTCTCCATTGCCCCAGGTACCAAAACTTTGATTGTGAGCCCTCTAGGGACAGAGAAAGTACCTGCATATAATGTATACAGTGCTGTGTATGTCTAGTAGCACTATAAAAATGATTAGTAGTAGTAAAAAGCACCCTCACTCTGGTCTTTCCTACACGTTAAGGCTATTAAGGTAAAATGTCTGAATTTCCTATTTTTTGTATTAATGGTCATATTCTAATTTTTCCATTAGTGCATGGGCATTAAAATAGATTAGTGTGTGAACCTTTAATGCCACTCATTATGTAACCAGTAAGGGCTAAGATGCTAAACATACACTAATCGATTACATAGTAACATAGTACATAGTAGATGATGGCAGAAAAAGACCTGCTGGTCCATCCAGTCTGCCCAACAAGATAAATTCATATGTGCTACTTTTTATTTGTACCTGTCCTCTTCAGGGCATAGACTGTATAAGTCTGGCCAGCACTATCCCCGCCTCCCAACCACCAGCCCTGCCTCCCACCACCAGCTCTGGCACAGACCGTATAAGTCTGGCCAGCACTATCCCCGCCTCCCAACCACCAGCCCCGCCTCCCACCACCAGCTCTGGCACAGACCGTATAAGTCTGCCCAGCACTATCTCCGCCTCCCAACCACCAGCCCCGCCTCCCACCACCGGCTCTGGCACCTAAACTTGGCTAAGTTCCCAAGGATATCCTTCTGAACAGGATTCCTTTATGTGTGAAAATGTATCTGCACTAAACGATTAGCACAGAATACTGTCCGCCCAGACATGGGTAGCGTGCGCAGACGGCAAAGTTACAATGGGATGCCTCAGTGTGCCCCACTGTATGCCATTTTTGTTGCAGTAAGCATGCATTAGTGCTTACCACAAAAAAACAGTGGCGTAGCCACAGGTGGGCCTGGGTGGGTCAGGGCCCACCCACTTAGGGCTCAGGCCCACCCAACAGTAGCATATGTTTAGCGGTAGCTGGTGGGGAGCCCAAGCTATGCCAGCTGAAGACTTCCCCCGATGGTAACAAAAACACTATTCTCCATGATACCGGCACCAGCTTTCAGCGCATGCCTGCTGCAGACTGCCAAGGTGGAAAGAAGCGTTTTCCCACCAGCTGAGATATTTTTTGGTGGTGGGGAGGGGCGAGAACACTGGGTGCCCACCCACTTTTTGCCTAGGCCCACCCAAAATCTGTTTTCTGGCTACGCTGCTGCCACAGCTTTGTAAAAGGGTCCCTTTGTTAGCATTATACTAAAACTTATTACGACTTAGGAAAAATACAATTCTAACAATGAATTATGCCTGTATTGTAAATACAAAGGGTGGGAGATGAAAATAAATTGTGTTTTAATATTATGAATAATCATTGGCACAAATTGGTGGTCGATTTATTCTCCTCTCATTGCCATTGTTGCTTTTGTTAAATGGTTTGTATTTTTCTTGCACTGAAGCTGATAAATAAAATGGAATTTTAAAACTTTGTGTGGCATAAGGCGAAATATCTTACAGAGAGGAATAACTGGACAAGCAGTATGGGATAACATACTAAGGGTGAATTATCCCAAATCTGAGAATTTTCAGAGTCTGTGTCTGGGGATATAGTAAATCAAGAATGATTTAACTGTAGTATTGCTTTGCATATTAAAAAAGCAGCACAAAATTAGATTTGCCTTTCTTTGGTGCCTCTAAAAGAATACAGGGTGAAAGCAATATAAAACAATTTTCCAAGGAATTTGCCCGCTGGCTAGCAATTTGTGTGTAGGTTTCAAAACAGAAAGTACTTGTAAGTGTAGTGATAGGGATATGGTAGGGGGTGGAGGGTGGCAGTGTGCAAGAAGTTGTGCTCAGAGGTTTTCCTACTGGTGGGGACATTTGGTTTTTCTTCTCTTAGGGCCCCTTTTACTAAGTCACGTTAGGCTCTACACACGCTCAACGTGCGCCAAAATGAACTTACCACCCGATTACTGCGTGCCTCTTGCGGTAATTTCATTTTTTTGCGCACGTCCGCTACTCACGTCTGGAAAATATGTTTTTATTTTCGGACGCACAGCAAGTGGCATCTGACGTGCATAGGTCCTTAACACGCAGATTCCTTACCGCTAGGTCTATGGCTGAGGTAAGGTCAGAAACTCAAAATGGACGTGCGGCAATTTTGATTTTGCCGTGCGTCCATTTTCGGCAAAAATTTATAAAAGCCATTTTGGGTACGTGCGCTGAGAAATATTTCTGCCCTGCGTGCCTATACTATAGCAAGCCACTTTTTACTGTGGCTCAGTAAAAGGAGCCTTTAGGCTTTTCTATCTTGAAAGCAGTGATCAGAATCAGAGCACTGGCACTGAAGCTCTGTTGAGTGAGAGAAGGGGCTCAAAGAGTGTGAGAGCAGTGGCATAGCTACGTGGGGCCAGGGGGCCTGGGCCCCCATAGATTTGGTCCTGGACCCCCCTGCCGATGACCATCTCGACTCCCCTCCCGCCGCCAACCCACCGTGGCCTGCCTTTGCTGGCGGGGGACCCCAACCCCCGCCAGCCGAGGTCCTCTTCTTCCCACAAAAGGCTTCCTTCTGTTTCTGACGTCCTGCACGTACAACGTGCAGGACGTCAGACTCACGGAATGAAGCCTTGCAGATCAGCTGATCTGCAAGGCTTCATTCTGTGAGTTTGAAATCCTGCAAAAACAGAAGGAAGTCTTTTGCAGGAAGAAGAGGACCTCGGCTGGCGGGGGTTGGGGTCCCCCGCCAGCAAAGGTAGGCGATGGCGGGTTGGCAGCGGGAGGGGTTTGAGAGGGTTGTTGGCGGGGGGGGGGGAGTTGGTGGTGGTGGCGGCGGGGCGGTGCCGCCGGGGGGGCTAAAATGTGCCCCCTCACCTCGGGCTCTCGACCCCCCTCCCGCCGAAGTCTGGCTATGCCCTGAGAGTGAGATAGCCTTCAACTGAGTGTCACACTCCTAATGAAAGAAGGGGCTTACTGGCACCCAGATGCTCAAAACTCTAGTGCTGTACTGAACAGTGACGGAGAAATACTGCCGGATCAGCACAGGAGAACAACTCTCTAATGCTCAATGCTAATGAGATGCAAATATAGGCATGCTCATACAGTTGAGCATTACGGAGTTTGGCGGGAGAATACTGTTTGGCACAGGCGCTCAGCTCTTAAGTGCATGCCTACAACACCAGAGGAGGAGGAGGGAAGGAGGAGGAAGAGATGCTGGTAAGTGCAGGGGAGCTTCTTAAACCATTATCTGGATCACAATTTAAAAGATATCCTTCCGAGTCAAATTAGAGCTTTGATTTTTAGAGAAAGTCTTTTCTTTTTTTAAAGATTAGGGGGTCCTTTTACTAAGGTGTGCTGAAAATTGGCCTGCACTAGTGTAGGTGTGTGTTTTGGATGTGCACAGATCCATTTTTTCAGTGCACCTGTAAAAAAGGTTTTTTTTTGGCTGAAAATGGACATACAGCAAAATGAAAATTGGCGCACATCCATTTTGGGCCTGAGACCTTATTGCCAACCATTGACTTAACAGTAAGGTCTCACACGTTAACCAGGCTGTAATCATTAGTGCATGTACAATACCGATTATCACCGAATTAGTGCCATGCGCTGGGAAATAAAATATATTTTCCGGTGCGCGTAGTGGACGTGTGTAAAAAAATGAAATTCCCATCCGGGCCACGCGGTAGCTGGGCGGTAGTTCCAAATTGGCACTCACTGGCGCGCGAAGGCGTCTACATGGCTTAGTAAAAGGGCCCCTGTGTTACTTACTGTTTTTTGATTTAAGGCCTATGCTGTATTTACTCAGTTGAAAGGAGAGAGATTCCAAGGCTACCTTCTCCTCACAAATCCTCCTCTCAGGCTACCTTCTCCACACAAATCCTCCTCTCAGACTACCTTTTCCTCATGAATCCTCCTCTCAGGCTCCCTTTTCCTCACAAATCCACCTCTCAGGCTACCTTCTCCTCATGAATCCTCCTCTCAGGCTACCTTCTCCTCATGAATTCTCCTCTCAGGCTCCCTTTTCCTCACAAATCCTCCTCTCAGGCTACCTTCTCCTCACAAATCCTCCTCTCAGGCTACCTTCTCCTCATGAATTCTCCTCTCAGGCTCCCTTTTCCTCACGAATCCTCCTCTCAGGCTACCTTCTCCTCATGAATTCTCCTCTCAGGCTCCCTTTTCCTCACGAATCCTCCTCTCAGGCTACCTTCTTCTCATGAATTCTCCTCTCAGGCTCCCTTTTCCTCACGAATCCTCCTCTCTTCTCAACCCTAATGCCAGATCTGAGCTGGCGAAGGGTTTGCAGTGGGAACAGTGCCCTTCTTTGGCACACTGTCCACTGAGCAATGGGAGGAGGGGAATAGGGAATGACCTGATTAGCATGCGTTTGCAGGCTTACTGCGCTGTGAACCAGTGAGCTCGTTAGTTCACCTGCTCATCAGCTCTCAGTATTCTGTGCTAGCAAATGTGGGCACTAGTCTGGGGCTAATGGCCTCTAGCACCCGCATTTGATTCTGAGCATCGGGGCCAGAGTGAGAGAGTGAGAGAGCCTTCAATGAATGGGAGAAGGGGCTAAAAGTGTGTGAGAGTGAGAGAGCTTTCAGATATGTGTGACATACACCTAATGAGTGAAAGAAGACCTGACTGAAAGAAGAGGCTCAAAGACTGTGATAGTAAGAGAGCCTTCAGATGAATGTGACACACTTCTAATGAGTTAGAATTTGGCACTGCTGTGCCTGTTGATCTTTGCTTACTACATTACTTTGATGCCCTGTGGCCAGGTCTTAATTTTCAGAAAAAAAGTGGGATTGTGGAGCGGGGAGAGGGGGCAGTGGATGAGGGGCAGGAACAACAGGAGAAGAGGGACTGGATTAAGGAGTAGAGAGTGACCGTTCTCTGCTCTGCTCTAGGTTCACTCCTACTCCTTCTCCTCTTTACTGCAGGCTGCTTGGAAGGAAGGGGCTAGAGCAGAGCACCCCTGCTGCCCTGGAGTCTGAAAAGAACTAGTGGAACTGTGTTTCAGGCCGTTCCCCCTGAAATTAAGCCCTGCCTGTGGCACACAGAGATTTACTTATGGTGCACAGTGATACCCAAACAAGTACCACTCCACAGTCTTGTCTCTGAAGTTTTGTGACAAAGGAGAAGCAAGAAATGAGAACACACAGCTCATATTCACTGAAAACCTAAGATATTCATTGATGCTTTACAATACTCATTGATACCTTAAAATACTCAGTGACATCTTATGGGACTCAAGGAACACTGGCATTTTATAACAGCAGAGTGATGTTTTCAGTCTCAAGACATACCTCCTTTATGTTAACAGAACGGTTCAATTGAACATCAGCTTCAACAGAGCAGGCAGTGTGACTAAAGAGAGGACTCAGATGGCCAAAAGAAAAGCTGATAAACACCGAAAGCGCCATCAGAGGCCATAAAAACTCAAATGAAGAGACTCAAGAGGACGAAGAGGTTGAAATACGTGTAGTCAGTGTGTGTGTTGCTCAGCACAGGGCCTGGCTATATCCACGCCTCATAGGATGCCTGCTAGTTTCCACACTCTATACCGTTGCTAGGAAGGAGAGGCCTACATAGCTACACATGTTCAGAAAGGAGTTCTTGCAAACCTAAGAGCCGCTTCTGGTTTCTCCTGTTGTTATGAGGTGCTGAGATCAGAGTTCAGATGCTGGTCTGGACCTGAACATCAGGCGGTGGTGACTTTTCAATGACACACCTGATTATATTTCAAAATACAATAGTGTGCTACGGCACACTGGTTGGGAAACAAAGCCGCTTTGAGCCTGCTAACAAGTGAGAAAGCGTGGGTTATAAATGTTACAATACAATACAATACACAACAAAAGAGAAGAACCTCCAGTTCACTTAAAAACTTTTATTAAAAAATACCCAACACAGCTGTGTTTCACCTACAGGCTGCATTAGGGGTAAAAGATAATAATAAATAAAAAGTGAGTGTTCAGAATCTCACTGTAAACACTCAGAATCTTCTATATGCTATTTGAAGGTTAATCTTTCTGTCTCACATCGATAAAACCCATGGGGGAGGGGGGTGGCCAAGATGGCGGCATGCTAGTTTGAAGCTCCATACCTACTCGGCATTTTTGGTTGCTTTGTTGTTTCCCCTTTGCAATTATGCCTCACACTAAGTGGAAGGGTGCTGTGAAGGTTGTTCCCATGCTGTTCCACACCTCTTCCCTTGATATGTCTCCAAACAACCTCAAATTTTGCTGAGAGAAGAAGGCCCTGTTTTTAGTTTGGACAAGAGAGCATCCATCCTCCTGTATCCACCACACCGCCATGTCCAGCAGTAGTTTGTGCCTTGTCCGTAGGTGCTCTGGAAGCGGAAGGCATTCTATGAGAACCCCGAGGCATGGGGGTGGGGGGCAAGGATGTTGTAGAATAAACTGTCGAGAGTGAGATCTTAGAGGATGCAGTTTTGCAGCTTGAACCTGCGGTAGCAACTCTAGAGGCAATCTGGAAGGCTCTGAAGAAGCTGGATGTTACGGTTAGCAAAGCCTGAAGTGAGATTTCAGGTTTGGCCAGTAAATTTGACTTGTTATCACAATCTGTTGAGAAGGTTAAATAGGATGGCATGGGGTTTTTTTTTTAGCAGACTCAGAGATTAAAGAACTTAAAGTTACTGTCTCTACAATTCTTAATGTGAGATTTATGATACACCATAAATTTGAACAACTTGAAAATTTTAATCGAAGATTGAACCTATGAGTACTTAACGTCAGTCAGTCAGTCAGTTTAGATCCCATTGAATACTTCAAAAAGTATCTTGTTGAGACTTTAAAGTTTCCTTCAAATGCTATACCTTCATTTAACAAGATTTTCTATTTGCCAAATGCCTCAAGAGACACAAGGGGGAATCTACTGTGGGTCATCAAGTACAAGCTCAAGATGATAATACCTTAAAAGACGTTTGGAAGTTACTTTCTGATGTCCATGAAAGAGCTACTTAACTGGTTTCATTCGTTTTTCTGCAAGACTTGAACGCTGTAGTGAAAATGTATTTTCGTAATGCTCAGTCGACTTTCTGTGGTCAAAAACTGTGGATATATCCTGAAGTGACTAAGGCAACTCAAGATAGAAGGAAAATGTTTTGGCAATGTGTATGGAGACAAAGAACTTGGGTGCTACTTTTTTTATCAGCTTACCCATACAAATGTTTAGTGCATTATCTAGGTATCAAGTAAACCTTTTTTGTTCCATCACAATTGACAGCTTTTCTGGACCTTAAGAAAATCTCTAGTGCTATCAATAACTAGATGGATTGAATAAAAAGTAATTTGAGGATTAAGCGTGTTATGGCTTATACCTTGTTTATTGTTTCTTCTTTTTCTTACTCCTTTTGTAATTTAGGTCTCTTCTCTCTTTTTGGTGGTCTAAGAAAGAGATTGATGATGATTTGCCTAATTAGAATGTTACTTGTTTAGCCTTTTTTAATTTTTCTCTGCTTTTCTGTAGCAAGTGTATGTTGCTTGTGTGTTATTTGCAAATTACATAAATAAAATAATTAAAAAGAAAGAAAGGAAAAGACCCCGTGACAGTCCCGCTGAGAGCTGAAAATGGATGTTCGCCTCCTGTACTCTTCTTCCATTCCGTTCCCAGTGGACTGCTCATTGCACCATCTATTTTCAGCTCCCAGTAGGACAGTAAAAAATGTTTCTGTCAATGTGAGACAGAAAGATTAAACTTTCAAATAGGGTATAGAAGATTCTGCAGAATCATCGATTAAGCACTCACAGTAAGATTCTGAACACCCTCTTTTTTTTTTTTAATCAAATCATTTTTATTAGAGTGGAACAAAACATACCAAACCAATACACAGCATATGCAAATAGTACCAAGTACTTACAACAAACCAGCTTTGCGCATCTAAAGAACCCTCCACTCCACATTGAACACCCACATTTTACTTATGGTAATCTTTTAAGCTTGATACAGCTGTGTTGGGTATTTTTAATAAAAATTTTAAAATGAACTGGAGGCTCTCTTGCTGCAGTGTGTTTTTTTCCAGCAAAAAGGTACCAGTACTCAAATGCTAGGCCGCCCTTCAGGAATGGGGTGATCACTGAAGGACCCACCCGTAATAGTACTACTACTACTACTACTTAGCATTTCTATAGCGCTGCCAGGGTTACGCAGCGCTGTACAAGTTTAACATGGGGAAGGACAGTCCCTACTCAAGAGAGCTTACAATCTAGAGGTTACAAACTCTGTAGTCAGTGTAGGTAACATGAATGGGGAAGGTGGTTAGGCGCCAAAAGCAAGGGAGAAGAGATGGGCTTTGAATAAGGACTTGAAGATAGGCAGGGAGGGCGCATGGCGTATGGGCTCGGGAAGTCTGTTCCAGGCATAAGGTGATGCGAGGCAGAAGGGGCGGAGTCTGGAGTTAGCGGTGGTAGAGAAGGGTACGGATAGGAGTGATTTGTCCTGAGAGCGGAGGTTACGGGTGGGAACATACGGGGAGAGGCCCCCTGCAACCTGTCACAGAATCTATTACAAGACAGAATTGATGTGTTGAGCTTGAGCTCGTTCATTAAAACTTGGGGACCATGGGTCAATTTTAGCAGGCAACGGAAAAGGTGCCGGTACTCAGTACCCCCAAGTACCCCCTCAAAAAAAGCCCTGTCTTGCTGTATGTCAATGGTGAGAAGCTAGCCTCTCTTTTTATGTTTATTTACTCAGTGATCTTTCAATTTAAACCCTTCTTGCAACTGTACAACCTGCAGGACCACAGAGCAGCTGCTGGTTCTGAATGTAAGACCAGGGTTATATGCATGTCCCTGAAAACCATGGCATGCAGTAACTCCAACTCTGTGGGCCTGCATTTTAGGATCAGACTCAAGCATTAGGGGCTCAAATACAAAAACAATTCTATTGTCTCTCTTCCCCCCCCCCCCCTTTCCCTCTCCTGCCATCCCTTCTCTAATTCTTTTTCCATCAGGATAATTTAATGGCCCTCTGTTTGGTTGTTAACCAATCAATAGCTTTACTAGGGAAGAGTATGGATTGCAGTAAATGAGCTTAGTTCTAGGAGGTGGCTCCCCATAACTCACCGGCTGTGGGAGGCTCTGATGGGCTTCAGGATACAGTGACTGTTTCAGGTTTTGTATTTACAAGGAGGTAATATGAGAATGTGTCTGGAGAAACCTAGACTCTTTCTCCTTATTCTCCCTCAGGAGAGCAAACCGCTTGTTAAAGTGCAGCTGGGAATAGGTTATATCTTCCTTTAGTACTGAGTGTAATGCGTTTCTGGGGGTGGGGGAGAAAGGCTACACTATAATCTCAGATATATTGCTGGGTTCTTTTCAGTTTTGGATTTTAGAATGTTACATCTTGATGTTAAAAATATCAATCATGAAGGCCATGTATAATATTTATAGCACTATTGCAGAACAAGGCACTTCTATCCATAGTGTTCTCTTCCTGTTGTACCTCTCATATGGCATCTGCGTAGGGGAAATTTGTCCCTATAGTTTCTTCTCTTTTTCTCTCCTGTCTTTTCTTCCAGCTCCCTCTCTTTCTCTCTCTTCCTTATTTATTCTGTCTTTCTCATCTTTCTTGGTTAGGATCCCCCAGTTCTGAGATCTACCTGTCCAGAAATGTCAGAGGCATAAATTATTTAAATCCCACTTTTGCAGTAAAGGTTAGTTTATGCTTCCCCCCCCCCCCCCCCCCCCAAATCATCTTTATTGAAAATAAAAAAAAATATATAATTCCACAACCCAAAGCTGACAATCACTAGTAACATAGACTCTGCTTGTCAGAAAATACAAATGACCAACAGTCCAACTTGGTTTTAACACCCTTCGTATTCACCCTTACCCCCTCCTGGGACTGCACCTCAGTCCCACATCAAGTGGGTTATTATCCAGGTCCAGGACTAAAGCTGAATTAAAATGTCCAAGAGTGAGTCGTGAACTACCATTAGATTAACAATTCAAGATCCAACTGTAAGGCCTGATGTGGCATTGCATTCCATACTGATTCCAAAATTTTCTGGGAAGTTTTCCATCGCAAGGGGTTAGTCCAGCTTGCCTTATAGCATTCTAAAACTATGGTGGCATATACTAAATTTAGCCACTATGTAAAACGGGGTGGCATAATCTGTCTCCATTGCAAAATGGTTCTACGTAATGACACAAACATATGCTAGGGAATTTTATTTATGGCACCTAATGCTATGTACTATTTCCATGCAGATTTTTCAGCATGGAAAAGCATTATAATAGAAGGAAGGCACCAAAATGGGCCACAAATGGAAGGTCTACGTGGATCTACACTTAAGCCCCCAGTTATAGAATAGCGTCTATTCTATAATTGTTTCTGTGTGGATATGAAAAGGGGGCATAACAATGGAAGGGATGTGGGTGGGTCAGAGGCATTCCCTTAAAATGTGTGCAGTGTTATAGAATTAGGGGGGATCCGTGCCCAATTTGCATGCCAGGATATACACCTGGTTTCATTTGGTGTAAATCCTCACGCCCACAGTTGAGTATGGATTCTGGAGCTACGTGCTATTCTATAAAAAGTGTTGTCACGCCCCTCATCTGTTTTCTGTGGTCTCCAGCAGCATTCCATGCCAGAAGAATCTGATTTACTTCCTGGAAACTCTGCACTTCCTATCCGATAGTATATAAGGAAGTTCCTGACTCTCATCGAGTGCCTTTGCATCGGGTCACCTAGCCTGGTCTAGTGTGTATTATGCCTTGTTCCCATCTTTGTTTCAGTCCTGTTCCAGCCTTGTTCCAGTCTTGTTCCTGCCCTGTTCCAGCCTTGTTCCAATTCTGTTCTAACCTTTTTCCAGTCCGTGTCTTCAGCCTTGTTCCAGCTACTCCGTCGGGCCAGCCCCAAAGGGCACTTTTAAGAGCCACTCTCCATCCTGACTTGTCATGGTTCCCGCAAGAGCTCTTTTAAGAGGTATGCTTGGCCTGATTCTATCAGGTGAGCCCTCAAGGTCTCATTTAAGAGCCACTCTCTGGTCTAGTCTCTGCAGGGGCATGACTCGCCTGCCACCAGCAAGGACCTGCCAAGCCTTCGGGTTGGGTGGGCAGCGTAAACATGACTGTGGCTCAAGGGCTCATCTACCTTGAGCCGTGACAGGTGCTCATCTTTAGGCACCCATTACAGAATACCATTTAGCGCCAATGTTTTGGTGCTGTATACTGAATCTAGTCCATAATGTAAGTACCAGTTTTGGAGGTTTCTGGTTAGTAACAGAGCAATCATCAAATAAGAAAACCTGTGTAACAATGAAAAATGTATGCCTATCCTATTTGTTTCTCTCCCTTCCTCCTCTCCACACCAACCTGGCCTCTCAGAGCTCCGGATGCATTTAGAAACTGCAGAAACACCACCTCAGCTACCTCAAAGAGAAGCTGGAGGGACAGAGTGGAAAAGAAGGCTCTAGAGACTTGACCTTTGGTCTCTTGGGAGTCAATATTCAAAGTGATTTAACCGGACAGGAGAGGTTCCTGCCTGGTTAAATCAATGGTGAAAGGCTATCTGGGGATATTCAGTGGCACTTAATTGGATAGTGTTACTGAATATCAGCATTAACTGCAAAACTCGAAGCCGGTGATTTTGTGGGTGGTCCAGGGGGTTGAGTCAGCACTTACACGGTTAAGTGCCGATATTCAGCACTTAACTGCATAAGTTAACCAGATAAATAGGACTGCACATACCTAGGTTTTCAAAGCCGGTGCCCAGACATGGCCTGGCATCGAATATCCAGGTATAACACTGGTGATGGCCAAAAAAGCATTGACCTCTGTGAGCTATTTACCCCTCGTCTGAAATGACTTGCTTGCTTTGCTGTCTGTCTTCCATACTGTATTTATTGCATACAGTCCAGCTTTCCCAAAGGGAACACTTCACAAGAAGATTGTTCATTTCCTGACCCAACAACTGGCCTGGAAACAAAAGCTCCATTACTTCCCCTAATAAGCCTCACAACGATGCAAAAAAAAAAAAAAAAAAACTTTCTGCCTATTACCTGTAATTATTTCATTAGTTATGAATGTCACTTCCAGAGCACATCTCATGATAAATTATGACATTGTCAGCTGGAAATGTCAAAATCAATAGAGGAACATATTTCAGCTGAGATTATTACAATATAGTTTTAAGGTGAGGAGGTATTCTGCTTCTAAGATGAAATGTGTCATTAGTTAAATAAAAAAAACAGGTTCTCACCATTCTTCTGATTAAAAAGCCATAATGAGCAGTGAAAAAACATATTCTCAAAAATATCTACTTGCAAGAAGTTAATTTTAGATCGTCGTCTGTATTCAGTAATATAAAGTCATGCAGACTTACTGAACACCTGCACTTTTAACACCAGTGAAGAATCACCTACCTATAACTGGCAATTTGTATGTGTGGTGTTTCTTCTGCTTCAGGGGTCTCTGGGGTGCATGTGCTATGAACATTTATCCATCCATAGTTCACTCATACTGTGACAAGGCAGATCTGTGATTCTCATATGGTGCTCACAGCAAGAACACTGGGTGTCCTGGGTCAAATGATTGCTGGAACGATAGTAGTAACCACTGCTGTATCAGCACGGGTCAGAGGCCACCTTGATCTATCAGTTGTGATGAACCTTTTTCACTGGTTTAATAATAAGCTGAGCAGAGATAACCGGGAAATAATACAAGAAAACCACGTGCACAGGGCGACTCCCTTGTGCCATCAAGTACAAAAAAATAGGTAGCCTTTATTAAAAAGAAACCAAGACAACATGTGAATAAAGATGGCCTTTCCTGTTAGGCTGACACATGCTTCAACTTACCAACCTTTTGTTTCCTTTGGGTTTCATGGAGGGGCTGGATGTTCTCCTCAGTTTGGAATGATCTTGGTTCCCTCCCCTAGCAGTGAGAGCCTGAGACGTATGGGGAGATTTGCAACTACTAGAAGACCCTCCACCAGAGGCCAGAGAAGAAACAGAGAGCCTTGTTGTAGTGCTAGTCCTTGAAATCTCTTGCCACTGGTTGATCCTGTCCTTGTTTTCTGCCAGTACTTGCAAGGACTTGTAGTTAGGGTCATGGATTTGAAACCTCGCCTTTCTTTGGTACAACCAAAGCAATTCAGGTGATTTGTTCAGGCTCACCAGAAACTGCAGTGGGAATTGAACTTAGTTCCCTGGGTTCTCAGCCTACTGCACTAACCTCCTATGAGCATCAGAGCTACAAGTTCCCATGATAAAACTAGGGCTGCGTCAATTTGGCAACTTTTTTTTTTGTTGTTTTGGTTTTTTTTGTTACATTTGTACCCCGCGCTTTCCCACTCATGGCAGGCTCAATGTGGCTTACATGGGGCAATGGAGGGTTAAGTGACTTGCCCAGAGTCACAAGGAGCTGCCTGTGCCTGAAGTGGGAATCAAACTCAGTTCCTCAGGACCAAAGTCCACCACCCTAACCACTAGGCCACTCCTCCACTTCAACTTGGTCTAGTGTCTTGGCTTCAGTCTTGTATGAGTAGATTAATGCTCTATTACTGTGTGCCTGTTAATGTAGTGACAGAAACCCGTTTGTATTATGAAACAGTAATGCAATTCCTTCCAGCCGCACCCATTACTTTCCAGCCTCACAGAATCTGGGAAGCTCATTAACAATTTTAGCTCAGTAACTGCCCTGTTCTCTTCTTTTCATTACATGGAAATACTTTTAAAACAAATAGGTAGAAATATTTTTTCACTCAAAGAATAGTTAAGCTCTGGAACTCGTTGCCGGAGGATGTGGTAACAGCGGTTAGTGTATCAGGTTTAAAAAAGGTTTGGACAAGTTCCTGGAGGAAAAGTCCATAGTCTGTTATTGAAATGGACAAGGGGGAAGCCACTGCTTGCCCTGGGATTGGTAGCATGGAATGTTGCTACTCTTTGGAATTCTGGAATGTTGCTTCTAATTGGGTTTCTGCCAGGTACTTGTGACCTGGATTGGCCACTGTTGGAAGCAGGATACTAGGCTAGATGGACCATTGGTCTGACCCATATGGCTATTATGTTTCCTGACCAGAGTATGTATAGATGACTACAGGGGATGGCAGAAGCTGGGTTTAATGTCTTTTAAAGAAGTTGGCCAGTTCAGTTTGGGTCACCCGCTTTCAGTCTGTTTTTCTGGAGTCTCTCTTTAGTCAGAACCTTCATGCTCTCTGCAGAGACTGAGATGACTAGAGCAGTAAAATCATCTCTCTTTCTCTCTCTCTCTCTCTCATTCTACTTTTCGGTTACTATTTTCTTCTGTTATTTTTTCTTATCTCCTTATTTCTGTGTTCTCTTCCTCTTCTGCCCTCTTCTCTATGCCCCTCACATCTCTCTTCTCCCTTGTGCTCTTTCTCCTCTTCAACTTTAACCTATTCTCCTCTCTTCTTTTACTCTCACTTTTCTCTGCTCATTCTTTCCTGTTTCTGTTCTCCCTTGGTTGACCAGATTGTATTTTCCTGTCTGTTGTCAGAGGATGGACAGAAGAGGACAATGAAGTCAAAATGTTTCAGTTAGGTGGTCATGA
Source organism: Microcaecilia unicolor (assembly GCF_901765095.1). Taxonomy (NCBI): domain Eukaryota; kingdom Metazoa; phylum Chordata; class Amphibia; order Gymnophiona; family Siphonopidae; genus Microcaecilia; species Microcaecilia unicolor. The sequence continues at coordinate 329,583,730 of NC_044034.1, forward strand.
TTAAGGATGCTCATTTGTGTGAAATGACATGGGGGAATGTCAATGGTGCTCACCTTGTTGTTTTGTGTCATTTCCCCCCCTGAAACTACAGGAAAAACAAAATTCTTTCCTGTGTCATAAATGGTGCACACAAAACAGAAGAAATGTCAATGGATCCTATGCCACCCCCAGGACTTAGCTGAAGGTGATATCTGGTGGTCTAATGGGATGGGATAGGAGCAGCCCCCCTCCACTCTTGGCAGATCCAGGTTCAAAATGATATTGATGACCCGTAGTGTCAGTCAGCTTTTCATATAAGAGCAAATTGTTGTAGAATCTGGGGGATTTGAGAGATCAAGGAAATGCAACAGGGGAGGGGGTTCAGACTGACACTGACAGACCCTCGAGACCCAGATAAGTATCTTATGCAGTTCCCAGCTGAATATCAGCAGGACCTGGATAAGTGCTGGCGGCTAGCTCCTGGTTGTTCATGCCAGAATATTCAACGCCAATGCCCAGACAGGACTTGGAATTGAATTTCTGGGTCAAAAGTAGGTGGCAGCGATCAGTGCTTAAATATGTTGACCACTGCCAGCTGAGTATCAGGAAGGAAAATCCATTTCCTTTTCAATCTTTCTTCTTGTTAGCATATTTCTATGTTTTCTCCTTGGCCTTTCTCACTAAGGGTATAGCAGGAAATATAAGCAGATTATTCACTTACAGTCTGTGTTAGAAGTGCTGGGAGGCTCATGGAATCTGATGCTTTAAAGTGGCAATTTAGGTGGCTCGACCATGAATATGTGTTGTTCCCCAGGAGTCGTGTAGCTATAAGTGGTTCTTATTTCTTCAGCCTCTGGAGCTGTTCCTGGATCCTATACAGATGACAGATGGTCCTAGGTACCCTGCTGAAAATACAAAACCATACCCAACATCTTTTCTCCTTTTTCCTGAGGAGTGGGCACAGTGGGTTCCCTGTTCTTACTGTCCCAGTAACAGCACAGAGCTTAAACACTTGCTGTTAATGCTAAAGGCAAAGATTTAACACCGAAATGCTGGAGATCGAAGGCTAATGAGTGAGATTTTTCTCACAGGCACCAGTCATGTCTAAAACTAGTTCTGGCAGATGCACATTCCAAAAACTAACATATTCCAATCAATAAATAAGTACATAAGTATTGCCATACTGGGAAAGACCAAAGGTCCATCGAGCCCAGCATCCTGTTTCCAACAGTGGCCAATCCAGGTCACAAATACCCGGCAAAATCCCCAAAATGTACAAAACATTTTATACTGCTTATCCCAGAAATAGTGGAATTTCCCCCAAGTCCATTTAATAACGGTCTATGGACTTTTCCTTTAAGAAGCCGTCCAAACCTTTTTAAAACTCTGCTAAGCTAACCGCCTTTACCACATTCTCTGGCAACGAATTCCAGAGTTTAATTACACGTTTAGTGAAGAAACGTTTTCTCCGATTCGTTTTAAATTTACTACATTGTAGCTTCATCGCATGCCCCTAGTCCTAGTATTTTTGGAAAGCGTGAACACACGCTTCACATCTACCCATTCAATTCCACTCATTATTTTATAGACCTCTATCAGATCTCCCCTCAGCCGCCTTTTCTCCAAGCTGAAGAGACCTAGCCGCTTTAGCCTTTCCTCATAGAAAATACAATTATTTTTTCTACCTTTGTTATCTGGTCATTTCATTTTTCCTCATCTGGTCCCAGTCTCTGGTTTCTACTTTCCTCTGTCTTCTTTTAACTCTCTTGCCAGGGCATCTTGGTCCATTTGACATTTCTTCTCTCTCCATGTATACTATCCATCTTCCCTTTGTGTCGCTGTCACTCTGTTTAGTATTTCCTATGTCCCTGCTCCTATCCTCCCACCATGTTAAGTATTCCTCATCTCTGTGTCTGTACTTTTGATTATTGTAATTCTCTTTATGCTGGCTTACCCCTGTATTTGTTAAAGTGTCTTTAACTCATTCAATCCACTGCAGTTCATCTTTTGTTTCTTGCCAGTCCTTTTGATCATATCACTCCTAACTTTTGATTCTGGTTTTCAAATCACCACTTCCATTAGCTCCGGACTATCTTTCCAGTCTCCTCATTCCCTATACCCCTTCTTGTTCTCTTCGCTCTTCTACTGTTGGTCACCTTAGACTTCCTCCCCCCTCTGTCATCAGACTTGATTCAACTAGTGCCACAGTTATTAGTTATGTTGGTCCTAAACTCAGAAACTCCCTCCCCTCTGATCTCTGCTCTGAACATCCCTACTGTACTTTCAAATCAGCTCTGAATACCCTCCTCTTCACCCTTGCTTACCCTCCTACTCATTGACATTTTTCTCTTTTGTTTCTTTCTCTAGAAGCTTGCTTTGTTTTGTATTATAAACCACTTTGATGCCATATTTTGGCCTATGCGATATATACAATTTTGTAAATAAATAAACCCAGTATCACCCTTCTGTGTCCCCATCCTCTCTCATGTGTCATCATCCCTTTGTGCACCTATCCCCCCACCTCATCATACCTTTGTGTCTCTACCCCTCCCCTATCCAGTATCACCCTTTTATGTCCCTATCCCCCCTAATGTGTTATCAGTCCTTTGTGTCCCTATCCTCCACCCCCACCTATCTGGCATCATCCCTCTGTGTCTCTATCCCTTCTGTATCCAGTATCAACCTTCTGTATCCCCCCTCATGTGTCATTATCCCTTTGTGTCTTTATCCCTCCCCACCTGTCTGGCATCATCCCTCTGTGTCTCTATTCCTCCCCATGTCCAGCATCTCTCCCTCTCCCTCCCCCCTTCCTTATGTCTTCCTCCCCAGGAATTCAGCAAAGGTCCCTCTCTTTCCTGCCCCTGACCCCACTTCTTGCAGGTCCACTATCTCTTTTCCTCTTTCCCTCACAGATCCCAGCCATATTTAATTTCCTTCTCTCTCTCTCTCTTCTATTCCTTCTTCTGTATTTCCCTTCCTTCCCTTGTAGGTCCTGCATCCTTTAGCTCTCCCCCTCTCTCATGGTATGACAGCTCTCATCCCCTTCCTTCCTCCTTCTCCCTCCCCTCTTCCCGTGGTCTGGCATCTCTCTTCTTCCCTCCTCCCCACCTGACCCCACCCATTATGTGGCATCTCTCTTCTTCCCTTCCCTCCCCCCCTGCAGTCTGGCATGTGGTGGCTCTTTCTCCTTTCCCCCTCCTAATCCATGGGTGCAGCATTTCACTTTCCTGCACTCTATTCCTCCCTGCAACGCTGCCCTCCTTCATTGTCCGAGCCTCCAGCAGTGTCAGTGAGGTATGCACACTTCCTTCGGCGGCCCTGGAAGCTTTTCCTTTGGTGCAACTTCCTGTCCCGCCTATGCGGAAGAAGCATAGGAGCCTTTACAGACATACCAAGTCACACATATTTGGCATGTTACACACACATTTGGCCCCAGACTCCAGCTCTATACCAGATTTTGAGGTCCTTCCTGTGCCTGTATAATCACAGCAAACCTAGGGCCTTGGTCAAAGGGCAATGAACACCTGGCATTCATACGCCAAAATCTTATTAGCATACAAACTCAGAAATGCTAGTAAAGCTACTCTTTAGCTTCTTTTGTGATTCTTGCTGGTCTAAGCACCCTATCTTCAGGCATTGAAGAGTTAAGAAGATAAGGTTCAAAGCTATCGGTTCCAGTGTTAGGCTGTTGGATCACCACTTGATTGGCACCAACACCTGCAGAGAGAAGGCACTGCTAGACCAGTGAATAGCTGGTTTCAATGACCACATCAACTGTTTTTCTGAAGGTTGCTATCAAATAGAACTGACAATCAGGACCTGAGTACACCCAGAAGATCTGAGTGGACTTGGGGAAAAATCCACTATTTCTGGGATAAGCAGTATAAAATGTTTTTTTGTACTTTTTTGGGATCTTGCCAGGTATTTGTGACCTGGATTGACCACTGTTGGAAACAGGATGCTGGGCTTGATGGACCTTTGGTCTGCCCCAGTATGGCAATACTTATGTACTTATGGTAATAACAGGAACACCTGTGGTCAGTGGCGTAGCGAGGGCGGTTGCCACCCGGGGTGGTTCGCCGCTGCGCACCTCCCCCTAGGTGCAGCATGTCACCCTCCCTCGGCGCATCAACCCCCCCTCAGCGTATCACCCAAGCCCCCCCCCCCCCGAGTGCATTCTTGCCTGCCGTGTGCACGCTGCTGGGGAGGGGGGGTCAGTTCTGCTGGTTCCCTGCTCCCTCTGCCCCGGAACAGGAAGTAACCTGTTCCGGGGCAGAGGGAGCAGGGAACCAGCAGAGCCGACACCCCCCCAGTGGCGTGCACCCGGGACGAACCGCCCCGCCCTTGCTACGCCACTCCTGTGGAGAGTGATAATGAAGCTGGAAGAGAAGAACACCTTGGCAGACTAGAATAAGAAGGTGGAATGTCAGAACTAGAGGTGATTGTCCCCATCCCCTGAACCCTCCCATTTAAGAGGCCACAGGCTTTATGTCCTTGTACCATTACCCTGAGGTTTCCAGTCCTAGAAGTGACCGATTCTGCATTCCTGTGCCATTCCACTGTATCCTCCAGTCCTAGAGGTAGCAGGTTCCGTATCACTGTGCCCATGTCCTGGGCTATCCAGTCCTAGATGTGATAGACTCTGTATCTCTCAGCCTCCCAGTCTTAGAGGTAACAGACTCTGAATCCCAGTACACATCTATTGAGTCCAGTCATAGAGGTGACAGGCTGTCCATCCATGTCCCCATTCCCTAAGTCTTCCAGTCCTAGAGGTGACACATTCTGTATCCCTGTGCCTATCATCTGAGCTTCCCAGTCATGGAGGTGACAGGCTTTGAGTCCCCCTGCCCATCCTTGGAGACCTCCAGTCCTAGAGATGACAGGTTCTGTATCCCTGTACATATTTCTATGCCCTCAAACCTCTAAGTTGTTCTAATTCAATGCTTTGAACCTTTCAATATTCCTAGTATTTTTGTTCCTTTAAAAAAAAAATAATTTCATGAATCTGACAGTGACTGATACCTGTTTCAGCTCTGATTATCCCCTTCCTTCAGAGAGACCATAGATACCAGTCTGATGTTTTTCACTACTAGAGTTAAAAAGTGTAGCAGAAATCACATACAAATATTGTCCCTTGTCAGAACTGCAGTACAGCGCAAATGCTGAGTATTCAGGCAAAATTTCTTATTTAGCTTTTGTTGATGCAATTGGCACTTAATTTAGAAAAGATGTGGCATTTTATTGCAGTGGCTCAGCTCCTGGCTTTTTGTTTACTTCCACTTCTAAGTGGTTTCTCTTATAAGGCGAGTGATGAAGCCTTTAGTGTCCTCCGGCAGCAGTAGTGATTAACAGTGTCCTTTTCCTTCAGAGTGACTGATGAGGGTCTGCTGGATGTACCAGAAACACTGATAATGTAATTCTTCTGCACTCTGCTGTCTTCTTTTTATGTGTGGTCTCTGCCATGCAGGAATTAGTTGATAGGGTCAGTCCTTGTTATACACTGTCACCCACAGGATCCAAGAAAGTTGTTCCCTGGCGGAGAGATACCAGCATGACTTTGATAATACCTGATCTGTTGGCCCAAGCATGGATCTGTTACTGTTTTTCCATGGAAGAAGGACTATACAGGAGAGATCCCTGGGCTACCTAAGGTGCACTGGAGTTGTGGCCTTGAATCAGGAATCCAGTTGAGCAACCTAGAAAATTGGGAGAGGCCCAGGGTAGGAAGCTAATTACAAAACAAAACCACAATACATTGAAAACAGCAGGTGCAACTACTGTGGTCTACACACAAATACAATGAAATGGATTAAAGCCCATAAAAATTATTATTGAGAGGTAGAAGAGACCTCAGCAACACAAAATAAAAAGAAGAGAGGTTTTTAAGATGACCAATGAACGATAAAGGAACAGCTTGTAGAAAGACATTTTATCTTTCATTGCAGTTGCTGAAGTTTCTTTTTCCTCTCAATAATTTTGTGGGCTTTAATCCATTTCATTGGTAGGAAGTTAAATAACCCAGGTTCAGCAAGAAGGGGGAGATTCAGACCAAGAGGAGGGAGATCTGCTGAATATGCCCACACTATTTATGTTTGATCTTGATTTTATGCTGTTTGAAAACTGCTAAAGTATGTCAGGCACTGTTTGTATTTTCTTGTTCGTGAAATAAAGACGGTGTTTTGAACCTGGGCTCTACTGTCTAGTGTCTTTAGGAATCACCACAGTTTCAGAACACAGTCCACTGGTCGTGCTGCTACATGTTAAAGCACTGTAATCTATATTTATTTTAGAAGAGCGTTATAGCACATTCCCAAATACAAATAAACATAAATATGTTATGGTAGCAGTGGGATGCTTGTCAACTCCCACCAATGATTATTGAACCCACATTACCTCTGTAAGGTGCTTTGGTCCTAGCTGCTGTTGTAGTGCTTGTTTGTTTGGGCTATGGAGAGTCTTAGGAGATGTTTCTATCATCTGAAAGATGTAGGGTAGAAGTAGCCACAGACAAAAGAAAAGTCAGGCCTTGAAGTGGCCAAATTAGTCTTACTGTATTGGAGTAGTTTCTAGACACTTTGGGTAAGTTAATACATGTACCTTTCCTTAAAGAGAGACTTAAAGGTGATGGATAACTTTCACCAAGCCAAATGGATACCAGAAAACCTCAACCCACAAGAGGGATGGGACCCATTATATGAATGGTTAGAAATTCAAACACCCTTCATTGGACTTGGGCCCCTATACAAGCCTTGCCTTCAAATGCTTTGATTGTTGAGAAGATGGCCACTTTACCATGGAGTGCCCAGAAAGAGTAGAAGATAGCATGGCAGTCAATTGAGTGACACCCCATACTTATAATTTTGTTGGTACTTCCTGGTGATCCTTTTCAAGTTGTATGGGTTTCCCCACACATGGTTTTATAAATTTGGAGAGTGTCAAGACTTTTGTCCAGAAAGATTTGCTAAAAGATTTGATTATGAACAGTTGGTGACTCTGGCCAGTTGGTACTTTCTGACCTTCCATATTCAGTCAGCTCTCAAACTTTATGGATGCAACTTAATACAGAACATGGGAGCCAGGGAAGGTTTTCTACCAGGTTTTTTCTTGTAAAACTACAAACCCCAAGAAGCCAGATTCAACATGAAATGCAATATTGAAGAAACAGAAACAAATATACATTTTCTATTGCACTATGCAAAATATGAAGACATCAGAAAGATATGCTTTCCAAAATTAACAGAGAAAATCAAAGACTTCCATAAAAGATGAGCAGGAAAAACTCTGGGGCCAAAATTGAGCCTGTAACGGTCACCGATCACCATGGGTTGAATTAGGCTTCAATATTGTTGCAAATATGTAGGATTGAAGAATGGGGGAAAAGTGTGAAGGGTCCACTGTCAGCTGAGGAAAAGGACTGGCAGCAAGTGCCAGAATTTTACATGATGGTGGGCCAACCAGTGGGGTGGGGTGGGGAGGGCAGGGCACTGCCTGAGTAAGCACATGAGCAGCAGGACAGCACTAGAAAAGAGAGCTAGAAAGTGCATGTACTTGTTTGTATGTATTTTTATGTATCTGGTGAGGACAATCTTATATAAATAAAGCTTCCCTTTGAAAATCTGGCCTGGAATGAAGAAGTTCAGTGAAGAGAAATTTTCAGCCCAGGGAATTTACCCTGCTAACAATTAAATTACTTGGGCAAATTCCTTTGAACACTGCGCTAATACTGCTTCCATTCTGCCTATATTCTTTCAGAAGCATCAAAGAAAACTAAAAAAAAAAAAAAAGGCTTTCAGTTCCATTCATGGACAGCATAGCAGCTTAAGCATGGAGCTCTCTCTTTTCTACCTAGATTATTTCCACAGCAAATCACCTTGTCATCCCAGTTGATGTTCACCTTCAATATTATTTTTTATAATGAAGTCTACAATAGCCGAAAATCAATTTAATTTGGCATCCAGTCTTAAACGTCACACATCTGATTTACTTTTTCCTGACAAACCTGGAGAATGTAGAACTTCCAGGAATACTGAAAACATGGTAATATCTGAATTTAAACCTATTAAAGACATTTTTTACTCGCATATTGAATTATCCCGTGATATAAGAAAGGAGATTGAAGAAATACATTGTAAACTTGCAGCTTGCCACTTATATATTTACTAGTAAAAAAGCCCCGTTTCTGATGCAAATGAAACGGGGGCTAGCAAGGTTTTCTTCAGAGTGTGCATGTGGGAGTGTGTGTGTCCCTGCCCTCTGCCCTCCCCCCTCCGAGTCCAGTGTTAAGTTTCCTGCTGTTCTCTGTTTGTGTTACAGAGAGAGTGAGGGCATCTCTCTCCCCTCCCCCCTCTGAGTCCTTCACTGTTACAGAGAGAGGGATTTCGTACTGTGCTGTTTTCCTTCACTCATGGGGAAACCGGATGTCTCTGGCGCTTCACACTTCCGGCTGGAGGCTTCATTAGAACGTTGGTGGTGCCTTTTATATATAGAGATTTGTGACATTTATATCCCACATTATCCCAAACAAGTTTGAGTTCAATGTGGCTTACAATAAACAGTATAGGATACATAACAAATAATAATGCATAAGAAAGTAATTTGTTGTAAGAATCCAATTTTACAATACAATATTATAAACATACTGGGATAGCTATGGATGTTTAACATTTAGAAAATCTATTATGAATAAAAAATTGTACATGAAGCAAAGAGAAAGTTAATGGTAAATAGAGTAATAACCAATTCAGGTAATAATTAGTTGTTTGAGATACGGTTGTTCTTTGTGAGCGTTTGTTTGAATAGGAATGATTTGAGGATTTTGCGGAATCTAGTATATTCCTGTATATTTCTTATTTTGGGTGGTAAGGATTTCTACCATTTGGTTCCTAGGTAAGTGAAGTCTACAGAGTGGACAGTTTTGTAGATCATCTTTTTGCAATTTGGGAGGAGTAGTCTGAGATAATTTCTTGCCTCATATTTAGTGTTTCTTTGAGGTAAGTTTATTAATGGTACCATGTAGTCTGGAGCTGTGCCATTTAGTATTTGAAAGATAAAGGTACATAATTTGAAGGCAATTCTTGCTTTGATAGGAAGCCAAATTAATAAAGGGGAGGCACTTTCAAAACGAGAGATTTCATATATGAACCTGGCTACAGTGTTTTGAGCTGTTTGGAGTTTTTTCAACAGGTACTTCTTACAGCCAGCATATATGGCATTACAATAATCAAATTGGGATAATGTTAATGATTGTGCCAATAGTCTGAGTGTTTCTGATGAGAAATAGGGTCTGATCCTTTTAGTTTCCAAGAGACCTAAACGATTTTGTGATTACTGAGGAAACTTGAGTAACAAATGTTAAGTGTTTGTCTATAATTATACCTAGAATTTTCAGATTATTGTCATTGGGGAATGACGTGTTGTCAATTGTGAAACTGTTGTAGTCGCTTTGGTCAAATAGGTTGGTAATGACCATGAATTTAGTTTTTTCTTTATTTAGCTTTAGTTTGGATTCTGAGGCCTAGGTTTCCATCAGATTTAAGCCAAGTTTTGCCTTTTGTAAGATGTCTTTAATGTTCTTTTTGAAGGTTATGTATATGGTAACATCATCAGCATATATGAATGTTTTGAATCCTGCTGTTTCTAATCTGTTGCCTAGTGGTGACATCATTACATTAAACAGAATGGGCGATAATGGAGAACCCTGAGGGACACCACAGTCAGTGACCAAGGAGAGGATAAGGTTCCTTTCATTTTCACTTTGTAAGATCTTGATTTCAGGAATCCTTGAAACCATTTGTGGACTGTGCCACATATACCAAAGCTGTCTAGTATGTTTAGTAGGATATTATGATCTACTACATCGAATGCACTAGACATATCGAACTGCATTATTAAGATCATAGACCCTATGCTAATTTCTTTTCTGGGATTTGATACTAGGGTAGTAAGGACAGTCTCGGTGCTATAGCATGGTCTGAAACCTGATTGCGATTTGTGTAGTAGGGAGAAATGTGAAAGATAGTCCATAGTTTGTGCTACTACTATTCTTTCCATTACCTTTATCATTAAAGGAATGGTGGCAACTGGTCTGTAGTTTGTTACTTCAGTTATGGTGATTGAATTGTTTTTTTGGTATTGGTGTTAGGATAATAGAACCTTTATTATCAGGGAAAGTTCTATGGAATAGTAGGAAGGAGATATGCTGCTGAAGCAGATTGATGAATATATTAGGAGCTTCCTTCATAAGGTAACTAGGACAAGGAACTAGTATGCATTGAGTTTGAATATTTTAGGAGGTAATGTTTTACCGTGTTTTACTTGTATGATGAGGCTTACAAAAAGTGGAAGCTGTGTTGACTCTAATTGAATCCAATGTGAGATGCCATTAAAGGCCTAAGAGAGAATCTAGAAGATCTATTTTTATTTTTTTGTTACATTTGTACCCTGCGCTTTCCCACTCATGGCAGGCTCAATGTGGTGGGCAATGGAGGGTTAAGTGACTTGCCCAGAGTCACAAGGAGCTGCCTGTGCCAGGAATTGAACTCAGTTCCCCAGGACAAAAGTCTACCACCCTAACCACTAGGCCACTCCTCCACTCTAGCGAGGATCCCATAGAAATATTATAAGGATCTTAGGCCTTCCAGAAGGAGTAGCAAATCAAAATATGATACCTTTTTTTGACAGATTGGTTACCTGGATTCTTGAATATTGATTTCACTCCTGCCCTTGAATTTGAAAGGGCCCACCGGTCGCCATTCCACCAATTATCTAATGCATCATATCCAAGACCTGTGATGGCAAAAATCCTACAATACCCACAGGTCCTTCAAATCCTCATGGCTGCAAAAGATAAGCCTTTTTTATTGTATCAAGGCAAGAAAATGCATATTCTATCAGACCTAGCAAAAGCCACCAATATGAAAAGGAACGCGTTTCTAACTCTCACACAGGATTTGAAAGATTCGAAAGCCTGTTTTGGATTAATGTACCCTGCAAGAATGAAAATTATGTACAATAACCATACCATGATTTATAAAGAGCCTGAAGTTCTATGTTAATGGATCATGCAAATGGAAATGGGATGACTACTTATATATTGATAATATGGTTACATGTTTCCCCATCATGGGATCTCCCAGTCTCACCTTTTATATATGAATGAGTTTTGAACTTGTTATCACAGTAACTTAATTCTGAAGTTCTTGGTAACTATATGATATTTGATTTAACTACAAATATTGTTTGCCATTATGTGAATATGATGCCTTTCTATATCATCATCAGGCTTATTTTCGAAAGAGAAGGGCGCCCATCTTTCAACACAAATCGGAAGATGGGCGTCCTTCTCACAGGGTTGCCCAAATCAGCATAATCGAAAGCAGATTTTGGCCGTCCTCAACTGCTTTCCATCGCGGGGACGACCAAAGTTCACAGGGGTGTCCCCGCGATGGAAAGCAGTTGAGGACGCTCAAAATCGGCCTTTGATTATGCCGATTTGGGCAACCCTAGGCGGGACTGAGGCGTGCTTAACACATGGGCGTCCTCGGCCGATAATGGAAAAAAGAAGGATGTCCCTGACGAACACTTGGGCGACTTTACCTGGTCCTTTTTTTTTTTACAACCAAGCCACAAAAATGTGCCCTAAATGACCAGATGACCAACGGAGGGAATCGGGGATGACCTCCCCTTACTCCCCCAGTGGTCACTAACCCCCTCCCACTCTAAAAAAAATGTTTAAATATTTTTTCCAGCCTCTATGCCAGCCTCAAATATCATACCCAGTTCCATGACAGCAGTATGCAGGTCCCTGGAACAGTTTTAGTGGGTACTGCAGTACACTTCAGGCAGGCGGTCCCAGGCCCCCCCCCCCCCTACCTGTTACACTTGTGGTGGTAAATGTGAGCCCTTCAAAACCACCACAAACCCACTGTACCCACATGTAGGTGCCCCCTTCACCCCTTAGGGCTATGGTAGTGTTGTACAGTTGTGGGTAGTGGGTTTTGGGGGGCTCAGCACCCAAGGTAAGGGAGCTATGCACCCGGAGGACGACCATATCTAAGGCCGACCTAAATGTTGAGATTTGGGCGTCTCCGACCTTATTATTGAAATGAAAGATGGCCGCCCATCTTGTTTCGATAATATGGGTTTCCCCGCCCCTTCGCGGGGACATCCTGCGAGGACGTCCTCAGGAAAACCTGAGCGCCCCGTTCGATTATGCCCCTCCACATTATCTCACGTACGATATATGATATGTTTTTGATTGCATTTATGTTCTTCCAAAATTTTTGTTGGACCTTTTTGCTTTACCTACATAAACATTACTTCTTTTTCTTTTTTCCCTTTCCCTATATCTGGGTTGACAGGTGCATTTTATTCATATGGAGACTGAGAGCTATTTAAGTTTCCAATTGTTTAAAATGACTACTGTACTATCATTGGTTCTTTTAATTATGGTTATAGTTCTGATGGGAATACAGATTTGGTCAATTTTTATTTGATTCTATTGATATGTCATGCATTTCCAGTGCTAAATTCTACTAATGGGCATGCTGTGCTATTTAAGATTTGTCTTGATATGGTTTGATGTCATTCATCCAACTAAACGCCAAAAAAACTTTAATCATGCTAAAAAAACATGTAATCTTGACATATTGCTTTTGCAAAAGACTCACTTATCAGATTCTAATTGTGTGAGGTTTAATCCTCCATGGATTGGTCACTCAATTTATGCACCTGATCATTCTAAAAAAGGAGAAGAATCTTCCATTTAATATTCTCTAACAATCTTTTGATCTTAATGTTCGATGGATTGCTGTGCTACAGCTTGGTCCTATAAAACTTTCTATCATGAATGTTTATGCACCCAATATTGATACACCTGACTTCATACATTATTAGAATATAGTACTACTAGCCGTTCAGCCCGTAAAAACGGGCTAGTATAGGAAGGGGGGGTTGAAAGGCCCCCCACCCCGCCGCCGAGTTCGCCGCTGCCGCTCCCCCTCCGAGTTTGCCTCCCCCCCGGAGCCGTTGCCACCCACCTTCCACCCGGTCGGGCCCTTGCTCCGCTATTGAAACAGCGAGGGCATGCAGCACACAGCTCTACTGCTGAGCTGCCGTGGCCTTCCTTCTTCTCTGCCTGTGTCCCGCCCTCGTGTGACGTAACGTCATCGAGGGCGGGACACAGGCAGAGAAGAAGAAGGAAGGCCGACGGCAGCTCAGCAGAGCTGTGTGCTGTGTGCCCTCGCTGTTTCAATAGCGGAGCGAGGGCCCGACCGGGTGGAAGGTGGGTGGCGGCGGCGACTCCGGGTGGGGGGAGCGTTAGCGACGGCGGTGTCCCTTGCAGATGCGCAGTAGAGACCCTCTCTGTTCCGGCCCCGTCATCACGTATTGACGCGGGACGGGCAGAGAGGGTCTCTACTGCGCATTTGCGAGTGAGTACGACACTCGCCATTTATATATATTGATACCAATCTTCTTGGTTGGCGATTTTAAAGTTACTTTGGATAACATCCTGGATCGTCAGTCCAACTAAATTCAAAATCAAAATGGGAAAGAAGATTCTTGTAACCATTCAAGTAATAAGGGGCCCTTTTACAAAGGTGTACGAGGGCCTATGTGTGTCCAGCATGCACCAAATCAGCATTACCACCTGGCTACCATGTGCCCCAAGCAATAATTCTGAATTTGGCATGCGCAATATTTTCTATTTTCTACCATGTGGCGCTTACCCGGTGGTAAACAGCAGTGGATGCGCGCTGCATACCTATGGCCCAGGTAGCACGTGAGACCTTATTGCTAAGTCAATGGGTGGCGGTAAGGTCTCAGGCCAAAAATGGACGCGTGCTGGTTTTTATTTTACCACACGTCCATTTTCCAGCCCCTTAAAAAAGGCCCTTTTTCCAGGACATGGCAAAAACTGGTCTGGCTCTCGTCCAAAAGACGTGCTCGCACTGCTGCAGGCCACTTTTTGCCATGGCTTAATAAAAGGGCCCCAAAGTTTTGTGGATATATGGTTTATTTAAATTTGCAATACCATACAAACTAACTAGTACAGCTGAGCGGTGTACAAATAAAATATAGAAAATCAAAAGATATACAAGAACCCAGTGGAGAGGGCAAATGATCCACCTGTTACGCACAGAAAGAACGAGCCTGAGAACCAGACGGCCACTATTAGCCAAGTCTTTTTGGAACTGCTGGACCCCGTTCTGGCTGACACTAACACCTTATGCCAGGGGGCACATAATGAATATGTGAAACAGATATTGCTCTCAAACAAACGGAGTGCGAGGACTGCGAACAGAGAATGGGAGAGGGGAGGGGGAGGGGTGAGGGAAGGGGATAAAAATCTAAAAATTCCCGGAGAGACAATCAGAAGAGAGAAAAGACACAAGATACTTGTGGGTGTGTGATACGCACTGTGTTTTATTTTATGCATAAAGTGTTAGGCTACAAATGTTAGACAAACAAGCAGAAAAGTTCTAAAATGTACATGTTCTGTTGTCAGTTCTCCAATAAAAATCACTGAAACATAAAAGATAGACAAGAACAACAATATGTGATAGTACAGAAAACATGCACACAACGAAAAATTAAAGCACATCCAAAACCATAGCATAAATAAAAGAACAAGAATCATATCAATATGAGACTAAAAAATCAAAGGAGTGCTGTAACCCAAATGCGAAAGCCCTCACCCATCTCCCTGGTCAGTGGCAAATGCCTGCCCAAAAATTTAGTGCAATTTTAAATTCTTTCAATGAGGAAATATCATGATGTGTTAATGGCAGATTATTCCAGGGGGTAGGGACCAAAAAATAAAAGGCAGAATGCCTCGTATTTTCCAACCTTGCCACCTGATGGTTGTGAATATTCATTTTATGTTGCTCCACATCACTTATACTCTTCTCTATAAGGGGGTCCTTTTACTAAGGTGTGCTGAAAGTTGGCCTGCGGTAGTGTAGATGTGTGTTTTGGGTGTGCGCAGAATTAATTTTTAGCGCACCTACAAAAAGTGCCTTTTTAAAATTTTTGCCAAAAATGGACGTGCAGCAACATGACAATTGCTGCGCGTCCATTTTGGGTCTTAGAGTGGAGGAGTGGCCTAGTGGTTAGAGCACCGGTCTTGCAATCCAGAGGTGGCTGGTTCAAATCCTGCTGCTGCTCCTTGTGATCTTGGGCAAGTCACCTAACTCTCCACTGCCTCAGGTACAAACTTAGATTGTGAGCTCTCCTGGGACAGAGAAATATCCAGAGTACCTGAATGTAACTCACCTTGAGCTACTACTGAAAAAAGTGTGAGCAAAATCTAAATAAATACTGCAAGCCATTGACCTAGCAGTAAGGTCTCACACAGTAACTGGGTGGTAATGGTCTACACTGTCAAATTCCACTTGATGCACATAACTGCTGCACATCAGAAAATAAAAACAATTTTCAGACACATGTAATGGATGCACACTAAAATTGAAATTACTGCAAGGGCCATGTGGTAACTCCAATTTGGCGCACATTGGGCACAAGTAGGTGCCTACACGGCTTAGTAAAAGGGCCCCTAAATCCTTAATAACTCAGTCCATTGACACAAAAATGGATCCAATTTTAATTACTGATCACGCAATGGCAGTGCGGAAGTTATGGTGGGTCATGGGGGCCTGGTCCCCCCAAATTGGCTCTGGGGACCCCAGTTTGGCTGACGGGGGTCCACGACCCCAACCCCCTCCAGCTGAAGCATTTATCTGTCCCGCGCTAGTTTTGCACTTGCTTCCTCTCCTGTTTCCAGTCGCGCTGTGCATGCTCTCCTTTTAATGAAACTGAGCATTAAAACGAGCATGCAGTGCATGGCATGCAGAAAACAGGAGAGGAAGCAAGTGCAAGACCAGCGTGGGGGAGGGTGCTGCGGGATGCGGGTTAAAATGTGCCCCCCCCCCACTTTGGGCTCTGGCCCCCCTCCCACCGAGGTCTGGCTACGCTGCTGCACAATGATACATCTGAAGTTACAGCTCGACAGTAGTAAACCAAAAGCACATAAATACCTTGAGGATTCAGATTTCATACAAAAATTTGATAATTTTATGACTTTCTACACATGGCATGATAATACAGATCCTCCACCACCTCCCACCTGGGAAGTCTTTAAAGCTTGTCTTAGAGGTGAAATAATAAGCTTTGCTGCCTGGAAATAAAACCCAGGAATCTATGCAACTTCAACTGGAAAAACTTCATATTAATACTAAGTGCCACAATATACTTATGTCTCTGATTCAGCTTAAATATGAATACAATAAATTTGGTAGCTATCAAGCTAATCACAATCTGGCTGTGTATAAAACTGGTAATAAAGCTAGTAGATTACTTGCCAGATATATTGCTATAAGACAACAAAGACATTGTTTATCAACTATACATTTAGATAATGATCACACAGCTACCACGGATAAACATATTTCCAGAGCTTTTCTCAGTTATCATCAACTTTTATTCAGCACTTCTTGTGCAAAACCTACAGTTGACATGAATAGCTTCATAGAGGGGTCCTTTTACAAAGGCGCAGGAGGGCGTTCGTTGCATGCAGGGCTGCTGAGGGGGGGGGGGGGCAGAGGGGACAAAATTCCCCGGGCCCATGCCTCCAAGGGGGGCCCGGCACCGGGGTCAGGCTACCGGCGCTGCAGTCCCCGGTCTCACCTGCCTGCCTCCTCGGCTCCGGGCCCCCTGCATACAAAGCGGCAGTCACAGATTGCCTCCCTTCGGGCCTTCCCTCTCTGTGTCCTGCTCTCACGGAAACCGGATGTTACATCAGATGAGAGTGGGACACAGGGAAGGAAGGCCAGAAGAGAGGCGATCTGCGACTGCCGCTTTGAATGCAGGGGGCCCGGAGCCGTGGAGGCAGGCAGGTGAGACTGGGGACTGCAGCGGCGGGTGGAGCAATGGGGGCGGCAGCGGCGGGGAGAGCGACGGGGGTGGCAGTGGTGGTGGGGGGGGGGGGCAGAGGTGGGGCAGCCTTGTCCCGGGCCCGGCCTAGTCTCTCGGTGGCCCTGGTTGCATGTGCCAAAATGGCACTACTGCTGGGCTAGCATGTGCACCTGGCAGTAATTCCAAGTTTGGCACGCGCCAAATCCCGTGGTAGAAAATAATTTTCTATTTTCTACCGGGGGTGGGGGGGGGGGTCGTATCCATCAGTAATCCACAATTGGCACACGCTGCGTGGTTACTGCATGGGTAGCATGTCAGCCCTTACCACTATGTCAATGGGTGGCATTAAGGGTGCAGGCCATAAACAGGCGCACGTCAATTTCCCGGCTCATTAAAAAAAAACACCTTTTTTCCAGATGCGGTAAAAAAATGGCCCAGCATGCATCCAAAACACGAGCTCACACTACAGCAGGCCACGTTTTACCACGGCTTTGTAAAGGACCCTAGAAAGCCTGCCTCATTCAGTCATTTCCCATGTAGAAAAGGATTCTAACTTCATCCATTAAATCTCTGGCTAGCAAAAACACACATAGAACAGAGGGGTGTATGGCTGAATTTTACTGTTTCTTTCATGGCAATCTATCTCCCATTTTATGCTCTTTATTTCACTTCTTACGGCAATATCCCATATCACAAGATCCCTAATCTTTATGTTATGGAGCCCAATGGTTATTTAATCAAACTGGCCAACCTTACAGTCCTGATTGGCTCCTGATAGAAAAAGCACCGTTTTATAATATGTCTCTTAAATGTCTGCCTTACACTAAATTCTCAACTACTTCCCCTGATATAGAACCTGTAAGATCTACACTCATTGCTTTACTTGTTTTAGATAAGACCTTACCTACTCCTTGTTGGCAGTCTCTGACTGCACCCATTTGGCATAACGCCAAAATAACGATAAATAATAAACCCTATATTGACAATCTTGGTGTCAACTTGGAATATGGTCCTTAAATCAAGTTATTGTTGAGAATTCATTTGTATCTTTTAAATTTTGAAATACAACCTTCCCACCACACAGTTTTATAATTGGATACAATTACAACATAGTATTAAAAAAGGTCTCCCTACTATATCACACCTTAAACTGATTTCCAGTCTAGAAAAAGATTGTAATTTGGCCACTATACTTGGTCATACTACCTCATTCTTTTATAAGAACATGAGAAATACATTGTTTCTTCTTAGTTGATCTTTAAAAACCAAACGGGAAGTGGATTCCAATTGGATTGGTACCGACACAGAATGGCAAAATTATTTTCGTTGTGTTAACAGACCCACTCTTTCTGCCAGCCTAACTCAAACATTGTACTTTCTAATCCATAAACCCCCCTTTTTTTACTAAGCTGCGCTAGCGGCTGTCGTGTGCTAATGCTGACACAGCCCATTCACTTTGATGGGCTGTGTTGACATTGCTGCGTGGCTTAATAATGAACGGGGGGGGGGGGGGATGTTTAAGGTTGGTCTTTCAGAAGATGACAAATGTTGGCATTGCACCTCATCACAAGGGGATCTAAATCATATGATGTATTATTGCTCCTTGATTTTATCTTTCTGGATGTCTATATGGGTGGAAATTAAAAACTTTCTCCCAATAAATGAATATCTGACTTTCCCTATAATTTTATTTAGATCATTAGCTCTCTCCAAACCATTAGATAAATGGCAATCTCTCTATATAAAATGCACCTCCAACGTTCTAATGAAGCCTCGCTTTCCCAACGTTCTAAAAGTGAAGTGGCTGAGATAGGCATTCCTGCTCTCTGTATCCATCTACTGAATTGACATCACGTACTTCCGGGTTCGTCGCAAGCAGAAGTGACCAACCACACGAGGTTTCTTGGCTTCAGAATGTTGGAGGTGCATTCTATTAAATAGGATTGGTCAGTTCCTTGAAGCACAGCCAGAGCTCAGCGTCCTGCACAGTAACGCTCAGACACCAGAGAGAGAGAGGGGGGGGGGGGCCTGACACCAGAGAGAGGGAGGGACGGGGGGCATCTCTGTCACACACACACTCTCTCTCTCTCTCTCTCTCTCTCTCACAGTCAATGTCTTTCTCTCTCTCACTCTCACACACTGTCTCTCACACACTCTATCACATTCACTCTCTATGTGTCACACAGTCACTCACACACTCTCTTGGTCTCATACACTCAGTCTCACAGAGAGTCTGTGTCTCACACAAACTCTCTCTCTCGCACACACTGTATCTGTGTGAAACACACACTCTCTCTCTCACACTGTGTCTCAAATACGCACTTGCACACACTCTCATTCTCACACACACACACTCTCTCTCTCACAGACACACTCGCACCCAGACTAACTCTCTCTCTCTCACACACACACACACACACACTCGCACATTCACTCTCTCTCTCACACACAGTCACTGTCACATACACTCTCTCAAACATACACACTCCGAGGAAAACCTTGCTAGCGCCCGTTTCATTTGTGTCAGAAACAGGCCTTTTTTACTAGTTACTAGATATTGCCTTAACTATTACAATACAGATGATCTTCTCAAATTGGAAAGCTGCATCTTTGCTTAACACTACTTTTTGGTGGCATACTGTTGTTATGATTCATGGATATTTATTTATTTATTTGGATTTGTTCACACCTTTTACAGTAGTAGCTCGCGGTGAGTTACAGTCAGCTACGCTGGGTATGAATGTATGCCACTGAATGTACTACTAAGTATTACAAAACTCTGGACACCACTTGCCTCTTTCCAATGTGCCTCTTGATAGTCCATGGGCACCCCTGTTAGGGTATTTGTTTTTCAATTTTATTTTCATTTTACAATTTTCATTCATACAGAAGTACTATTTGTATTTATGATAACCTTCTTTTTTTTTTTTTTGCTTTTGATTCTGTATATTGATTTGTACTCTATAGCAATACTTGCATGACATTTCCCATCATCTCATTGCAATTCTAATGGGTACTGTTTATATTTTGTTAATGATAGCTCTTGTTGTATACTGTTAAGCATTGTTTATATTGTAGTTCTCTATTTTTTTGTCAAAAACACAATAAACAACAAAAAGCTAAAACATCTAAAATATTTTATTTTGCTTTTTCCATTTGTGAACCTTTTTTCATGTGTAAAACTTTGTAAATTTATATCTTGGACACATTGGGCCTGATTCAGGGGCCCTTTTACTAAGTCGTGTAAGCGTCTACGCATGCCCAACGCATGCCAAAATAGAGTTACCACCTAGCTACTCTTACGGTAATTTCATTTTTGCCGCGTGGCCGATACATGTGCCCGAAAAATAATTTTGTATTTTCTGCCGTGCATATCGGACGCGCACCAAGTGGCATTTGGTGTGCATAGGTCATTACTGCCCGGTTACTGCGTGAGACCTTCCCGCTAGGGCAATGGCTGGCAGTAAGGTCTCAGACCTAAAATGGACGCACGGCAATTTTCATTTTGCCGTATGTCCATTTTTGGCAAAAAGTTTTAAAAGGCCTTTTTTACAGGTGTGTTGAAAAATGATTCTTCGCATGCCCAAAATCCAGGCCTACACCTTAGTAAAAGGACCCCCCCCCCCACTAAATAGCGTTCAAAAATGGCACTTAAAAAATCAGCACTGAGCGTCATTCTAAATAGCAGTTAGTGATGTGTGCCAATTATAGAATGCATATAAATGTGAGTTGTGTACCGTTTGTAGAATAGCGCTCAGCGAAGATGTGTTTGTGTGTGTGAATTAAAAAAGCGCAGTTTCTTTCACGTCCTATATAGAATCTGGAGAGATCTGAGCATACATTTGGGCCTGAAGTCAGCGCAGAGATGTTAGTTTGGTGACATCTGTACATACTGTGTCATGATGTCATTGACGCGGGGACAGTGAGAAAAATGGCAACAGGTAAGAGGCAGCCCAACTTTTCTGAAGATGACACACTCTTGCTTGCTAGGCATATGACAGCCAGGGAAAGAAGGTACTTCATTGTCCCTGGCCACAGGAGAATTTATAATAGATATTGAAGGGCCTGGCAGGGCTCACAGCCAAATGGGGTCCTTTTACTGAGGCGTGCAGAGAAGTGGCCTGCGCTGGTGTAGTGGATATGCATATGTCCATTTTTCAGCATGCCTGGAAAAAAGGCCTTTTTCTTCCGTGGCCGAAAATGGACGTGTGGCAAAACCAAAACAAGTGCGCATCCATTTTCGACTTGAGACCTTACTGTCACCCAATGACTTGGCGGCAAGATCTCACGTGCTAACTGGGAGGTAAGCATCAGTGCATATACACTGCCGATTACCACCCGGTTAGCGCTACGCATTAGCAAATAGAAAATATTTTCTGCTGCACGTTTTGTACGCACGTAAAAAAATAGAATTACCGACTGGGGCACGTGGTAGCTGGGCGGTAGTTCCAATTTGACGCGCATTTGATGTGCATAGGCGCCTACGCGCCTTAGTAAAAGGGCCCCACAACGAGGAAGCCTCCTTCCCTAGGGAGGTAAGTAAAAAAGGCAAGCAGGGTACAATACACAGTAAAACTTCTGACTGCACCTGTGACCCTAGCACCACTAAGCCCATTTTTTGCATGCCACTTATGAACAGTTCAGGGTGATGGAAGGGCCTGGTGAGGTTTGAACCTGCCACTCCTGCATGTCAGGTCAACTGTTCTAGCCATTAGGCTGCCACCTCAGTTTTGTAAAGTTGTCTCTTACAATGTACAATTCTCCTTCCTTAGAGAGGTCAGTGCATAAGGCAAATAGGGTACAGTAAAACTCCTGATTGAATCTGTCACCCTAGCACCACAAAGCACCCACTTTGCATGCCACTTTTGAACAGCTCAGTGTGCTAGGAGGTCCCAGTAGGGTTCAAAACCCACCACCCCTGCATTTTAGGTCAACTGTTTTAACCACTAGGATGTGAAACACCTGCTATATACCTGCCACTCAACCTCCCTCTCCCTCTTCCTTCCCACCCTTTGTCTCCAAACAGACAGAAGACCTATGGGAACATGGCCCTTACCTGCAACAGCACAAAAAGGAATATCTCCAGGGGGTGAGATGCCAGCTGAAGGCCTGGGCAGGTGAGTAACAATGTAGTGTCAAATGCATTGTCCAATGAGCTCTCTGTCCAAGTATATCTCATTTCTAATGTCCCTCAATATGGTCAAGGCCCCTGACCAAGAGGTAACACAAACAGGGCCACAGGTAGCTATAGACAGCAGGACTATATTATGGAGGAAGGGAGCTGTAGAATGAGCTGTCACCGTAACTGAACAGTCTAGCAGGATTACTGGAAACAGCAGGTGCTAATGTATAGGCAAAGGTTGGTCCCTAACCCAGAAAGACCATGGTGAACTCCAAAACTACAATGCCCACCTTGGAAAATGTAATGATCAATTGTGCATCTGATGGAGACCCATAGACCATAGAATGTAGTTCTTTTCATGTTTCTAATAATTTGTATGTAATTTCAGATTGTGAACCGTCTTGTTCTGTCTGTCGGTATTGTGTGGTATAGCAAATACATATAAACCATAAACTGGCAGTGGTTCCCAAACCTAGGGTTTTTAGGATATCCACAATGGGTATTCATGAGAGAGATTTGCATGTACTGCCTTGGTCCCCTCCTCTTTTCTATCTACACTTCTTCCCTTGGTTCATTAATCTCATCCCATGGCTTTTCCTACCATCGCTATGCTGATGACTCCCAAATCTACCTTTCTACCCCTGATATCTCACCTTGCATCCAAACCAAAGTTTCAGCGTGCTTGTCTGACATTGCTGCCTGGATGTCTCAACGCCACCTGAAATTAAATATGACCAAAACCGAGCTTCTCATTTTCCCCCCCAAACCCACCTCCCCGCTCCCCCCGTTTTCTATTTCTGTTGATGGCTCTCTCATTCTCCCTGTCTCCTCAGCTCGAAACCTTGGGATCATCTTTGACTCTTCTCTCTCCTTCTCTGCTCATATCCAGCAGACCGCCAAGACCTGTCGTTTCTTTCTTTACAACATCCGTAAAATCCGCCCCTTTCTTTCCGAGCACTCTACCAAAACCCTCATCCACACCCTTGTCACCTCTCGTTTAGACTACTGCAATCTGCTTCTTGCTGGCCTCCCACTTAGTCACCTCTCCCGTCTCCAGTCGGTTCAAAACTCTGCTGCCCGTCTCATCTTCCGCCAGGGTCGTTTTACTCATACTACCCCTCTCCTCAAGACCCTTCACTGGCTCCCTATCCGTTTTCGCATCCTGTTCAAACTTCTTCTACTAACCTATAAATGTATTCACTCTGCTGCTCCCCAGTATCTCTCCACACTCGTCCTTCCCTACACCCCTTCCCGTGCACTCCGCTCCATGGATAAATCCTTCTTATCTGTTCCCTTCTCCACTACTGCCAACTCCAGACTTCGCGCCTTCTGTCTCGCTGCACCCTACGCCTGGAATAAACTTCCTGAGCCCCTACGTCTTGCCCCATCCTTGGCCACCTTTAAATCTAGACTGAAAGCCCACCTCTTTAACATTGCCTTTGACTCGTAACCACTTGTAACCACTCGCCTCCACCTACCCTCCTCTCTTCCTTCCCGTTCACATTAATTGATTTGATTTGCTTATTTTTTATTTTTTGTCTATTAGATTGTAAGCTCTTTGAGCAGGGACTGTCTTTCTTCTATGTTTGTGCAGCACTGCGTATGCCTTGTAGCGCTATAGAAATGCTAAATAGTAGTAGTAGTAGTAGTAGCAAATCTCTCTCATGAATATTCATTGTGGATATCTGAAAACCTAACTGACTGACTGACTGACTGGGAGGCCACTGGGACCAGGTTTGGGAACCACTGGTTTATGGTTTATTTGTATTTGCTATACCACACAATACTAAATTCCAATATATATTTAAGTCAATTTAATTACTTTTTTTTTTTTTTAAGTAATTTATTCTGAGCTTCTGTAAAGATTTATCAATCAACAGTCTCTCACAGAACTCACTTCAGCATGACTGGTCTAAATGTGCACACCAGATTACACACTCTACAAGGATTCTCAGTGTGACATGTTATAGGCTGGTTAAGCCACATCAGATTACCAAACTATTAATAATACTGTTTAATATATTAAATTATTTTACTTTTAAAACAGGAGCTTTTCAATACAGCTCTCAGACACAACTCTAGAAGCCTAAAAGACACGTGGGGCTTCTTAAATTAATTAATTAAATTCAGTCATACTCTCAATACACAATAAATTCTTAAAATTCATTTAATCCATTTTTAAAACAGAATTTTTCTCTCAGCTGACCAGAGACCCACAACACAGGTCTATGCAGCATTAAACCTACCTCCCAACTGCCTAAAAACACAGTTTAGAATTTCTAGTATGTCATAGTCAGACACGAACCCAGCACGAGTCCCTGCACTAACACGAACTCCTGAAAACAGCTCAAAAACACAGTTTTAACAATAAATTATAACATTTCAGCATTTCACAGCACTTAAATCATATTTAAATATATTTTCCATACCTCCTTAATCTCCTGGAGTGTTTTGTTTTCAATTTTCCCTCTGCACGCCCCCGCTGCATGGCTCTGCCACGAGCTGGCATCTGGTTCGTGCTGTCACCGCTTCTCTCCCTCCTTGTGGCACTTCTACAGTGCGTGCCAGCCAACCACACGCCCATAGTACATTATAAAATTAAAAAATGCCGAGGGAGTGCACTTCTCCCACTTATCTCTATCCCACGCCGGGTTCTCTCCTCTTCAGGAACTGGCTCTGCCCATTAAAATGAGCTGGCGCCTTTAAGGTTGGGGTTCCCTGTTTCCCTGCATCTGGATGGACGTCTGATGTCACTGATGATGTCATATGCCAACGCAGGACCAATCAGGGCTTCATTGGACTTTCCAGGGCTTCCCCTCTCCACCTACATGCTGCTGCTCTCCGCTCTGGCACTGCAGTGCCTTTCTCTCCTCTGTGCCGTCCCGGCCCAGACAGAAACGCTAGCTCCAAATGATGGACCCTCAGCCAGCCAGCTTTTGCTGCTTCCCCTTTAAAACAGCGGCTCAACACCACCAACACCACCGAAATCGCCGCCCAGCCCTGCACTGACAAGGAACTGTGTCGCTGTCAGAACGCCCCTTTCTCCTCCCTGAACCGCCGCAGTAGCGCTGCTCTAGGTAAACTTTTAATTTAGCCCCTTAGGGGTTACACTAGCGTCCCCAAAGTTCAAGTCCAGACTTCCAATACTCAGGACAATTGGGCCCAGTATGGCCCTGACTTCCAAAGTCACAATAGTCAACCAGGTTCCAAGATAAACTTAGTCTAATCTTCTGCTTCTGGCAATTACGGGGTAGCAAGGTCTGTTGTGGTGCTGTTCCTCTTCCCCAAGCTCCCCTCATGGTACTACAGCCAACAAGAACACCCTGAGAGGATTCTCTACACTGACTCAGGCCCAGATGCATCAACCATACGTAAAAAGATCTAAAATGTAAAAGTGCTTACCGAATTTGAAAAAACAAAGAATGCACCAAAAAAACAAGTTGCACATGTTCGGTGCGGTACTGTAAAGTACAATGCATTACAGATTGGTTAAACTGTGGTAATCCCTACCAAAAAAACCCCACAAACACGTGGTGCCCCGCTTCCCCCTGTATTAACAAAAATCAAAAGTTTAGCAGCCCCGGCCCCCCTCCCTTCCTGCCTCTCTCTTTCTCCTCCCACAGCTCTGCCTCCCGCCATCTTCCGCCCCTGTGCCACGCCCCCTGAGGTCATTGCCGCCGCTCCCCCACCTCCACTGGACCCCTCCTCCGCCTTACTGGGCCCGCGCAGCGCCTCTCACCTCTGTGTGAAGGCGCTGCACGGGCAAGAAGATCATCTGATGGCTGCGACTGTTCAGGACGTCTCTCCTGACCTGGGCCCGCCCCCTTCTGACGTAAGTAACCTACGTAGGTTACTTACATCAGAAGGGCATGGGGCATGGGCGTAGTTTGGGGGGGGTGAGGGGAGGCAGTGCCCCTCAAACGAGCTGCCACCCCATCCTCCAATCCCCCAAGCCGCTGGCAGCCTCTGCGAGAAAGCAGCACACACACAGCTTTAGACCAGGCCCCGGAAGCCTTTCTTTCTCCTTCAACTTCCTGTTACTGCGTAGGCGGGAAGCTGTAGGAGAGAGAAGGGCTTCTGGGGCAAGTCTAAAGCAGCGTGCATGCTGCTTTCTCTGAAGCTGCCGGCGGCTCAGGGGATTGGAAGACGGGGGGGGGGGGGGGGCGATATCGGGTGCAACTGGAACACTCCGGAGCTGTGGTGGTGGTGGCGACCGGGAAGGCTCAAAGGAGATTGAGAGAATCACGCCTCACCCTTTGTCCCTCCCCAAATGAAACTGTCAAACCTCTCCCATGCTCTGGGGTCACCCAAAGCTCCAGCTAATCAGAGGACCGGTTATGCCTGTGTTTGAAAAAAGACTCTTACGTTCTGAACCTGGGCTCAGCTGTCTGCTGTCTTAAGGCTCCTCTGCAAGCCCAGAACTCAGTTCTCTGCTCACACTGGGATACAATGGCTCAAATTTGGATTGCGGAAGGTCTAACGCTTTCTAAGGGTAAAGGTTCATTGCAATAACTTCTGAGAAACAGCTGGTAATAGGTATGAAGTGCACGTCTTCAGCTAAACACACGGAGGTCCTGCTTGGTGTTTGTGGAAATTGAATTTGTTAATATTCAGATCCTTTTCCCTCTTAGGTCCGTTGGGGATCTCCACTAAGTGATTCAGATAACTTAATTGGTATGACAATTTTATACGCATTGCCAAAGTAATACAAAATTTTTTCTTTATACAAAAGGGCACAATGAACAAAATACACACAACTCCCCCCCCCCCCCCCGATTCTATATAGTACAACTAAAATTGCATGTGCAAATCTAGGCATATTCTGATTTGCATGTGCAACTTAATTGGTTAACAAGCCAATCAGTGCAGATAATTGGATGTTAAGTGATTTTTGATATTAATTGACACTAATTAGGATTTATGCACATAGCCTACTAAAGGCCAGATTCTACATACCGTATTTTTCGGACTATAAGATGCACTTTTTTCCCCCCCAAATTTGGAAGGAAAATGGGGGGTGCGTCTTATAGTCCGAATGTAGTTTTAAAAGCACCGTAATTCCGTTTTGCAAGGTCCCTCCCTTGCTCCCTTGCTTTGTTTTGCAAGGTCCCTCCCTACCTCGCTTCGTTTTGCAAGGTCCCCCCTCCCTCCCTCCCTCGCTCCGTTTTGCAAGGTCCCCCCTCGCTCCCTCCAAATTTTAAAAGTTTTACCTGGTCGTGGTTGCGGCAGCAGCAGAAAAAAGATGCACGCTGGGCGCGTCAGTCTTCCGTTCTGACGTCTCTCTCAGCTCTGGGACCAGAGCAGAGAGAAACGTCAGAACGGAAGACTGACACGCCCAGCATGCATGCTTTTTGCTTCCCTGACCACGACCAGGTAAAACTTTTAAAATTTGGAGGGAGCGAGGGGGGGCCTTGCAAAACGGAGCGAGGGAGGGAGGGAGGGAGGGAGGGGGGGACCTTGCAAAACCGAGGAAGGGGGGAACCTTGCAAAATGGAGCGAGGGAGGGAGGGAGGGACCTTGCAAAATGGAATTACGGAGCGAGGGAAGGGGAACCTTGCAAAACGGAGCGAGGGAGGGGGGAACCTTGCAAAACGGAGCGAGGGAGGGACCTTGCAAAATGGAATTACGGAGTGAGGGAGGGAGGGGGGACCTTGGAAAATGGAGGGAGAGACGGACGGAGGAGAGGCCCTGGAAAACGGAGAGATCGGGGCCCTGCATTCGGACAAGACGCACCGGACCATAAAACGCACCTAGGCTTTTGAGGAGGGAAAAAGTGCATCTTATAGTCCGAAAACTTTTTTTTCCTATTTCCCTCCTCTAAAACCTAGGTGCGTAAATTCTGCAAGGAAAGCATTTCTGCCTACGCGTATTCTATAAACGGCATCTAGATTTAGGCGCGGTATATAGAAAGGCTAAAGAGATTAGGGCTCTCCAACTTGGAAAACACACAGCTGAGTAAAGATATGACTGAGATCTACAAAATGCTGAGTGGTGTAGAATGGGTAAAACTGAATCGATTTTTCACTCTTTCAAAAAGTACAAAGACCAGGGGACACTCAATGAAATTACTCTCAATAGTTAAGCTCTGGAACTCGCTGCCAGAGGATGTGATATCTGGGTTTAAAATAAGGTTTGGACACGTTCCTGGAGGAAAACTCCATAGTCTGTTTTTGAGATGGACATGGGGGAAGCCACTGCTTGCCCCTGGATTGGTAGCATGGAATGTTGCTACTATTTGGGTTTCTGCCAGGTACTTGTGACCTGGATTGCCCACTGTTCGAAGCAGGATACTAGGCTAGACGGACCATTGGTCTGACCCAGTATGGCTATTCTTATGTAGCATTTACTATAGTACCCACTAATTCGTTAGCGTGTGCTAAGTCCATTAGTTCACCTTAGTAAAAGGACCCCTTAACTCATCTGCATAGGTAGCTAACTTTTGTGCAATGTTTGTATTGCCACCTTTTCATGTTGAGTGTGTTTTTATAAGGTTTTGTATTACTTCTTAGAGTGTCTGGTAAGTGGATCAAGTTTGTCTTGCTGCTGAGATGACGTCATAATTTGAAGATCCTCTTTTATTTGGTGAGAAGTTTGGGCCCTTTTACTAAGCTGCTAATGTGTGCCTAATGCAGCTTAAATGGCATACCATTGGACATGCTGCGGTATCCAGCGGTAACTGCCAAATCAGCACGCACTAACAGCGTGCTAAAATATATTTCTAATGTTTTAGAGGGGGCATGTCAAGGGGTGGAGAGTGGATTCTAATCAGTGCAGCTACATTACAGCACACTAACTGGTTAGCAAGGAATACCACATGAGCCCTTACCACTTGCAAAATGGATGGCAGTAAGTGCTCAAATATTAAAATTATTTAAGGGCCGCACGCTAATGGCAGCATTAGCATATGGTCATTAATACAAAAAATTAAAAAGGCCATTTTTACAGCTGCAGTACAAATGGCCTTAGTGAGAAAGAAAAATCTACGTAAGAGTGCGCTAATGCCACGTTTTGCCGCAGCTTAGTAGAAGGACCGCACTGTGCTGTATATTAGGGCTGCCTCTGTGAATGGGAGTGATTTCACTTAGGTTTTGTGCCATCTTGCATTGTTTGAGGTCAATGATAGAACTCAGATTTCACTCCCATACAAGAGGACTGGTTGCGTGATGCTATCAAATAATATTCATTGTCGTTTTACTGGTGGGGGAAGAGGTTTGTACGTGTTCCAAGACTCGCTTGAAGCCACAGAGTGGTACAATTGGCATGTGTAAGCCAGTGGCATAGCCACAGGGTGCCCTGGGAACCTGGGCCCCCCTGAATTTGGGTTTCAGTCCACAAAACCTGCTGGTTCGGCTGGCGGGGGTCCCCAAGCTCTGCCAGCAGACATTTTCCTATAGCGATATTCACAGCTGCATTGCCTGCCCTGCTCCCCCCTCCCAGTGGCATAGCTAGGTGGGGCCATGGGGGCCTGGGCCCCCCCAAATTTCCTCTGGGCCCCTGGTTTTGCTGGCGGGGGTCCCCAACCCCTGCCAGCTGAAGCCTTGTCCAGCACCGATCTTCAGCGCTGCTGCATTCCCTGCCCCGCTCTCTCTTCCTCCTCACGTCCTGCATGCTCCTTTCAGTGAAATTGAGAATGCTCTGTTTCACTTAAAGGAGCATGTAGGATGTGAGGAGGAAGAGAGAGCAAGGCAGGAAACGCGGTGGCGCTGGAGAAGACTTCTGCTGGCGGGGGTTGGGGACCCCAGCCAGCCAAGGTATTTGCTGCTGTGGGGTGTGGCAGGGTGAGCTGTGAGGGGGCGGCAGACTAAAATGTGCCCCCCACCTCAGGCTCTGGCCCCCTCCCACTGTGAGGTCTGGCTACGCCCCTGCCCCCTCCCGTGTGCATGTTGGTTTTTAATGAAATTGAGCATGTGTGAGCTTCACGCATGCTCAGTTTCACTAAAACCTAGTATGCGTGCCGGAGCAGGAAATCAGGGCAGACAGAGCGGCACCAAATATCACCACAAGAAATCTTCTGCTGGTGGGGCTTGGGGACCTCTGCCAAGTCAGGTATGTGGGGTTGCGGCGGGGGTAGAACGAAGCAGGGAGGCGGGGCAAAATACCCTCCCCCACACACAATTGAGTTTTGGCTACGCCTCTGGTATAAGCCATTGAGGGGTCAATATTGAGCCGGCAGCAGTAAGCATTTTTCAAAATGCCGACCGCTGTTGGCAAACTTAGATCCAGATATTTAGTTCCAGGCTATGTGTTGCCACTAGTATTGAATATTCAGGTTAGCCACAATACCCAGAAGCTATGTGGGTATGGCTAGTATTCAGTACCTTACTTGTACAGCTAGCTGGGCAAAGTTAGGGCTTCTATTTACATAGTCTTACTTGCCCAGTCAGCTATGTGGGCTGTGGTACTGAATTAGGTGGTGTCTGCATCACTTCCGGTACTGTGCCACCAGATCACCCCTCAACTGGCTGGTTTTGCTATGGCAGGTTAGTGCATACTCAGTGGCACTGCCCTGTTAGTGTTGCTGACTATCGGCTGAGAGTCAGCTCAGCGGGGTTTAATTGGGCAGGAGCCTTTCTTAGTGCTCCAATAGTGAGCGTTGACTCTCCAGAAGAGGGGAACAGTGTAGGATTCCTCTCACCAGTGGAGCTAAGCAGCTTGCTCACACCAGTGACATGACACCCATTCTCCACTTACGTAGCTCAGGCTTATGCAAACTCTCTCCAGTATGGCTTTACATCCAGTCCCCACAATACAAACCTTATGTCAGAGTTGTGAGGAGGAAGAATGTGTTCTTTATAATTAGTCTGCATCCTAGATCCTGCCTTCCACTTGCGGAATGAGATGCAAATTAATGAAAGGTATGGTGCCTCATCTGCATAAATATGCATTGTCAACTATTAGGTAAACAAAGAGGAAAAATAATAGGCAACAGCGTTGCTTTCATTACCGTCCAGGTCTCAAAGAGACTCTGCAATCCTAATTCAATCTTCTTTTGGGAATTTTGGAGGATTTAGCATCAAATTTCCTCCACCTCAGAAAAGGACAGGGTAATGGTGTTCCAGGTTTCTCTTCTGATTAGTATCTGAGAATTTCATCCTGGTTAAACAGATTAATTGCAGCTTTTGGATCTGTAAGATTTGACAATCAGAGGTCAGTCTCCTCTCCACTCTCCTGCTTCCCCCACCCCCCATAGAATACTGAAGGGGTCCTTGTAGAAGCCAGTGTGTGCATGGAGGGAGGAGGGGAGAAGAAGACTCCTGACTGGAAAGAACATTATTTAATTTTGTAGCTAGGAAGCATACATTGCAGATAATGTTTTATTTGGTGTTGAGACTACTGTTAATTTTGCCTTAAACCTTTGAGGTTCTGACACTGAAGGAGTTGTGTGAAAAAAACTATAAAAGACCATTTGTTTGGTTAACTGGAAAACATGGACTGGCTCATTTTACCTGTATGGAATGAACTTTGGAAAGGGTTCAACTGATGATTGAAAGGGCCAGGCCCTCCAATGCAGTGCTCCTCACTATCCACATCACAATGTGCACAATTGGGGCTGGATTCTATACATGGTGACTAAAATCTAGGTGCGTCCGATTTACGCACTTAGCGGTATTCTATAAGCCGCATCTACATTCAGATGCGGTTTATAGAATAGTGCAAACAGCCAGGTGGATGCACCTAAATGTAGGTACAGCCATTTACGCCAGTGAAAAGCTGGTGTAAATGCCTGTGCCTAAATCTAGGCCTGCTCCCCCGAATTCTATATCCACGCGCATAGATGTGATTGATGGCCCTGACACGCCCACACTCCTCCCATGACTGTGCCTTCTTTTTGGCTACATGCACGACAACTTACATGCTTTTTAGAGTACGCTAGGGACCTAGCTACGTGGGGCCACGGGGGCATGGGCCCCCATAGATTTGGCCCTGGCCCCCCCACCGCCAACCCCTTCGACCCCCCTCCCGCCCCCAACCCTCCCCCACCGCCATCGGGTACCTTTGCTGGCAGGGGTCCCCAACCCCCGCCAGCCAAAGACCTGTTCTCCGGTGCAGCCGCATTGCTGATCTGCAAGGGCAGGCTTCTGTTTCTGTGAGTCTGACGTCCTGCACATATGTGCAAGACGTCAGACTCAGAGAAACAGAAGCCTGCCCTTGCAGATCAGCAACGTGGTCACACCGAAGAGGTCTTCGGGTGGCGGGGGTTGGGGACCCCCGCCAGCAAAGGTACCCGACGGCGGCGGGGGAAAGAGGGGGTCGAAAGGGTTGGCACCGGGGGGTTCAAAGGTGGTGGTGGCGGCGGTGGGGGGGAGGGTGCCAAAAATGGCGGCGGGGGTAAAAATGACGGGGGGGGGGGGGAAGTCAGCAGTGCTGGGGGGGCTAAACTGTGCCCCCTCACCTTGGGCTCTCAACCCCCCTCCCGCCGAAGTCTGGCTACACCCCTGGAATATGCCTAAATAAAGTGTGCGTAAATTCCAATTATGAACAATAATTGTTGATAATTGGTCATTATCAGTCAATTTTCAAGAATAATTGGCTCATTACTTAATTTAGTAGTGCGTGTAAATTGGCCGCATGCTCAAATTTATGCAGGCTACCCGGCGTGCCATATATAGAATCCAGGGGACAGTGTCTATCTTTAGGTGCTAAGTTATAGAATTGCCTTTTTAAGTACATGGAAGGTTTGGGTTTTTTTCTTCCCCCCCCCCCCTCCCCGCCTTACTTTTTACCATTCCACTGAGTTCTCATGATCTCAGTTTTATCCTCTAACCACCTCTTTTCACTGCTAATTTCCAGAAGCATTCTTATCCAGCTTTCATCAGGGATCTGTCATATATACTGTAGTCATCTTGGCCACCACCTACACAGCCAAGGGTGTATAATCTACTCTCATGTAGGATTACCATATGTCCGGTTTTACCCAGACATAGCCTCTTTTTTAGGACACTGTGGGACATCCAGGCAGGATTTTACAGCCTGCCCATTTGTCCGGGTTTGCGGACAAATGGGTAGGCTGGAATCGGACGTCCCACAGTGACAGTGTCCTCAAAAAGAGGACAAGTAAGTCTCCCTCTACCCACATTCCACATCCCCTCCCCTACTTTACCTTATCAACCCCTGGTGGTCTAGTGACCTCTTCAGGGCAGGAAATGAGCCTGCTCACTGCCGGTGCCACTTCAAAATGGCTGCCGAGACTTCAAGCGGCAGCCTTGTGAGACTTCCAGAAGTTGCGAGGTCACCGCTTGAAGTGTCGGCAGCCATTTTGAAGCAGGGCCAGCAGCGAGCAGACAGTGGCATCACCAAGCAGGAAAGAGTGGGCTCCTTTCCTGCCCCCAAGAGGTCACTAGACCACCAGGGAATGATAAGGTAATATGGGGGGGGGGGAGGATATGGAATGTAGGTAGAGGATAGGAGGGTGAGGGAGCTTCAAGAAAAGGTGGGTGGAGAGAGGCTGGAAAAAGATTTGGGGTGGTCAAGTCAAAGTGACTGTGTGGCATAGAGGTGGGGAGAGGATGTGGTGAGGGGGCGTGGTGGGTGGGAGGGGACGTGGCTATTGGTGTCCCTTTTTTTTGTCAGGGTAAATATGGTAACCCTACTCTCATGTCTTTCCTTCATGGTCACAATGACCGATGGTACCCCTGAAATGGGGAACAATGCTGAGTGCGACAGGACTTGAGGACTAGGTAGTTAGGGGCTAGCTGGGTTTTAACATGCCCAAGACAGGTTGATTGCAGTAGGCAAAGATAAAAAGAAAAGTGGTAAAAAGGGTGAATAAAGGAAGTTATTACTATGTTGAAGGATGGGAAATCACATTAGTGGTGGAGGCAGCAATGAGGGGGAGAATGAGAAAAGACCACTGCAAAGAACTGTCTGAGAAGGATTAGAGAGATGTTTAGATCAGTTCTCTAAGGAGCGCTGGATGAGAACCATATGGAGAAAGAGGCAAAGCAAAAGAGACCAGGGGTATGGGAAAATAAAAGTGGTTGAACGTTTGTGTCAAGCCATTCTTCATATAGCTTCCCATCCAGCTTTCATCAGGGGCCCATTATAAACAACATCTCTCTTTAATCTTTCTCATCCAGCTTTTCACCAGAACTGCATAGGCCAAGAAAAGAGGTGCATTCTTGGAGAGTGGAGCCATATTGAGAAAGAGGCTGTTTTCTGGCCCCGGGGAAGATACAGAGGATGAAGCTGTATTCTTGGGGTGGAGGTTCAGAGGAAGAGGCTACATCCCGAAGAGGGAGATGGAGGGACAATAGACAAATAGTTCCTAGTTGCATTAAGCTGTGATTTAGCAGGCATCCAGCATGACTTTCTCTGATGAGAAGAATGAAGCAAGCTTCTACATATCCCTGAAAGCACAGAGTTGCTCATTTTAGTGGTGAACTTTGCGTGCCCTGGTAAAAAGGATGGAAATATAACATTTAAATAGAAATGTATTTATTCTCTAGGTAATCATTTTCTGTTCTTAACCCTGAGCACCATTCTATAAATATCAGTCAGCCGAGATCTCATGTCTTCCTTGCTACTCTCTGTGTCCTCCACTCTCCCCTCCCCCGTATGTCCCCTTCCTCTCTCCTTCCCTACCTATATCTCTCCTTTTTTCATCTGCTTCCTCCCCCCTCTTTTCATATATCTACCCTTTTCTTGTCTCGTTATATTTTATAATACACTATCTCTCCTTTTTTTTTCTCGAATCCTTTCTTTGTGCTTCTTCTAGCATGATTACGAGGGTAAAAGGCTACTTATAAATTTAGGTCACGCTTAAAAGTATGCACAGGGCAAGCCAGTGCATATTTGTGCAATATACATGCTCAGGGGAGGAATTTTGAATGGAGTTGTGATTTACACAAACATGCCCCTTGATTCTATAAAGGTTGCCAAAAATTACGTGTGCAAATTTAGGCATGTTCCCGATTTACGTATGCAATTTAATAGAATAATGAGCCAATTAATGCCAATAATTGGCTTTCTAACAAGCAGCTATTGGCACTAATTTGATTTAATTGGGACTAACATGAGTAAAGTTAGGCAGGGGATCCGTGCCTAGAATTTACATGTGGTCCAAAAAAGAGGCACGAAAATGAGAGGGTCATAGGCGTTTCGGGGTGGAATGGAGGCGTGACTTTGAGTTACGCATGTAATTACAGAATAATGGTGCTCCGAGTGTAAATTTAGGTGTGGGTATTTGCACCACGTTTTCATTGGTGGAAATGGCTGCACCTAAATTTACATGCAACTCTCCATTTAAGCGTGTATTCTTTAAGCGTGGCTTACAGAATACTGTTTATGTGGGTATGTTTCGATTTTTTTTAGGTGCCATATATTTTTTTATTTATTTATTTATTGCATTTGTATCCCACATTATCCCACATTATCCCACCTCTTTGCAGGCTCAATGTGGCTTACAATTCATCATGGATACTGGAAGTAGAAGAGAATATATATTTGGTTTTCAGAGGGTTATGTGTTACATGGTGGTGAAATACATAATAGTGATAAAGCAGCAGACATTATAAGACAATTCTAGAAGTTTTAAAGATTGTACAGTTACACATGATGATCTTTGTGATATATCTTGTCGAAGAGATAGGTTTTCAGTAGTTTTCGGAAATTGGTCAGTTCATAAGCCATTTTCAGGTTCCGTGGAATCTAGCCCATATTTTGTAACATATATGTGTACTTTATGCACTGACATTTAGACCTGCTCCTGCACCAGGACCGACAAAGCCAGGCCCGGAGTAAACAATCTTGAAGCCCCCCCCCCCCCCCTATGAGGCTGAGCCTGGGGAATTTTGTCACCCCCTGCCCCCCTCTCGGCGGCCCTGTCCTGCATCCTCAAGCTAGGTGCTAATCCTGCAAAATTTAGGCACCTAGAAAATAGGAGCTTTCCTATCCTATTAAACCAGGCAACAAGTTATAAAATTACCATCTAAAAGCAGAGTCTGAGTATTCTTGTGTTGTTCTGCATTCAATTTATCCTCCTCAGTGCTCACACCTACAGTAGGATCCCCATTCCTCCCAGGGCTGCCGAGAGGAGGGGGCAGGGGGAGCAAGATTCCCCTGGGTATGGCCTCCAAGGGGGACCCGGCCATAAATTGCTATGGGGTGGCACAAATGCAAGCCAGCACTAAATTTTCCCTCCACCTTGGCCCCATCTCCGCCTGGTTCAGTATCTTTTCTTTTCCTCCTCCCCTCGGCAGTGTTCCTGCAGGCTACTGGCAGCATCAAAAAAGAAAGCAACCTGCCTTCTGCTGGCCTCAGAAGCGTTTCCTCTGTTTTGTCCTGCCTCCTATGACACAACTTCCTGTGTCCGCACAGGTGGGACAGACAACAGAGGAAACACTTTGGAGGCCAGTCAGCGGTAAGTTACTTCTTTTTTGATGCTACTGGCAGCCCACAGGAACACTGCCGAGGGGAGGAGGGAAAGACAAAAGAGATATTGAACCGGGCGAGGGGACGGCGCCGGTGGTGGGCAGGTGGGGGTGCGGTGGCTGCTGCAGCACTGGACAAGTGGGGAGGGGGACGCATTGTTTGCCTTGTGCCTGGATTTGTCTCTCAAGGGCCCTGCTTCCTCCCTCCAATCAAACAACTCTTCAGTATGGAAATTAACAATGACCCTCTTCAGCTCCCCATAAGTGAGGCAAGGTTCTTGTTTTGCTGGGGTTTGGTACAACTTCTCTGATGGAAGTGGCAAAGCTCAGCTCTGGAATATATATCTCAAATACTGTTCTAGAGAGAGACATTTCAGCTAGTTTTCCATGCAGGAAATTATGTCAAGTTTGCACTGGAGAGTTTGAATGCCAGCGAGTGCTGACTCTGTTATACGATACCAGGATGTTTTATAGCATCAATTAGTGAAGCGAGCTGTGCACTGAGAGCTGCTGATTTCCTTCAGTTAGGGTCTGAAGTTGGCAAGCAAAATACTAAGTGTTTGCGTTTTCAGGTGGCCTGCTGGGCTAGGAGTGAGTACTGCTTCCACTGGAGTACAGGGCTGCTCTCTTAGCCTGAGAGTCTGAATCATTTTTACCTTGTGGTGCAGGTATTAAATGAATGGAAACCTGCCATTCTGCAAAGGATCAGCCCCCCCCCCCCCACCCCCCAAATGAAAAAGATATTTTGCAGTGTTTTAGATTAATTGTTTTCATTTACATCCAGGCTAGTAGATCTGAAGTGAATGGCATGGAGGACCCAGAAGGAAGGGCACAAAAATACTTCATTTTATTTATTTAATTTTAATTTCTTATATGCTGCCTGCAAGCTATCGAAGTGGTGTGCCAGTGTTTAGTTAGGTACATGTATCAGGGTAGTGGGTCTCTGCTAAGAGAAGCCAGATGTTTGTTTCAACATACCTTTTAATTTCAGTTTAAGCACATGCTCCCCTTTCGAATCCCAACCTTCTCTCGTTCTGGATGTGACCATCACCATTTATGACACGCCTGCTTTCACTGACTTTGAGGTTGATGTACTGATGGACAGTGAAAACCTTGAGTTAGCATGATACTATGTATGTAAATGAGCATCAAAGTGAACTTTCTCTAAAAATTTAACATGTGTTGCCATGACTTGGAATTTTATACCATTCTAGCCTTACCAACATGTGTGGAATTGCACAGATTTGACTCCCTTTCATATTCGTGGCAGTTTATAGGGCTGCATGGGCCTGGTAGCAGCTCCCTCACCCCAGGGTGGGTCACCAAAATCATGGCCAGGGGCATCACCTCTCCCCCGCCTGCCTCCAGCAGGCTCTGCATGGCCCCGAAATGCCTCGGGGGGGCCCTTTTACTAAGCCGCCTAAGCATCTACACGTGTCCAACGCGTGCCAAAATGGAGTTACCGCCCGGCTACCGCATGGCTCTTGCGGTAATTTCATTTTTGGCGCACGTCCAAAAAATAATTTTTATTTTCGAACGCAAGTGGCATTTGATGTGCATAGGTCATTACCGCCCGGTTACCACGTGAGTCTTTACCGCTAGGTCAGTGGCTGGCAGTAAGGTCTCAGACCCACAATAGATGCATGTCAATTTTCATTTTGATGCACATTCATTTTTGGCAAAAATTTTAAAAAGGCATTTTTTGCAGGTGTGCTGAAAAATGATTCTGAGCGCCCAAAACATGCGTCTACACTGCCACAGGCCATTTTCAGCGCACCTTAGTAAAAGGACCCCTCAAACTTTTGCCCCACTGCTACACTACAGCTCTTGAAAATAAAGTTTCTCCAAAAGGCCTTTAGTGGCTCTCTGCCACCTACTTATGCCTCTGTGTTTACCCCAGATATGTGCAGGGCAAATAGAGGGTGTGAAGAAGCACCTGAGGTCAGCCAAGCACCATTTTCCAAGATGGTGCTGGCAGGACAGGAATGAATAGGGGTCATTCCTGCCTTCTTATGACTCAAACAACTTTTAGGTAAGCTTGAAGAGGAACTTGGGATGCAAGGCCCTAAAATTGAAGTCTGAGACTTTAAAGTGTACAAAGAGCAAGGATTAATGAGAGGAGCTTGCTGTGGGGATAGCACTAATCGCAATTTGAGACCATTTTGGTTTTGGGGGGGGGGGGGGAATCACTGTGGCCATTGGACCACCACGGATACTGTGGCGTGAGTGGGGGGACCCTTTGGCTACTAACTAACCCACTATATTTACTGCAGGGTAGCGCATCATCTTCTAAACCTTTCCGCTTGACATCTCTCAATCATGATTTTGCCTGCAGTTAAGCAGTGCCACCTTCTCAGACTTTCACATGAATTAGAAGGGGGAAAGCAAGGTACCATAAGCAAGGATATTGCCAATCTTAAGCCCGTTGTGTCATATAAACTGAATTTGAACTCCTGGCCTGTGGCACACTGTTTCCTGAGGTATGAGCAGCATAGATGCCGAGTTTTCCTTTCTAATCCGCCAGATAAAGTCATAGGTGAAACAGCTTAGTGCTACAAAAAAGTGAGGATTGACGTGTGAGGTGTTAGTGACCCCTGCCTTCCTCACTTTTGCAAAAGGCACTGGGCTGAGAATGGATGAGGCCACAGTAAGCACAGCCTAACCTGCTGAGATTGTGCTTGCAGAAATGCATACAAGGCTTTCAAGATGCCTGACCTTGTGCTGTGAGATGGGAGCAGCAGCCAGTAATGGGATTACTATTCCAGAAAAATAACTCAGTTGTATATAAATGGTACAAGCTGTTCAAAGTAGAGAAAATATTCTCTTTTTAACATGGAAGGTGAAGCCAAGGGCCATATTCTTAAAAAGAGGGCCTCTTGATTCAGGGTTTCTTGACTAGTTCCCACTTTTCAGAATTGTGATTCTTGGTGTTTGTGGCGCTAACAACTTTTCCTGGACCAACACAAGATCAGGCCAAGTGAGATGATGTACATGAATTTTGGCAACCCTGCAGATCCCTTCTTCAGAGTGGAAGAGTGGCCTAGTGGTTAGAGCACCGGTCTTGTGGCCGGTTCAAATCCCGCTGCTGCTCCTTGTGATCTTGGGCAAGTCACTTAACCCTCCATTGCCTCAGGTACAGCCCTCCTCCTGGGACAGAGAAATATCCAGTGTACCTGAATGTAACTCACCTTGAGCTACTACTGAAAAAGGTGTGAGCAAAATCTAAATAAATAATAAATAAACCCATGTCAATCTCAGAGACATTTCCGATCATTTTAAAGGTAACCCTTTCCTCACCGGGGAGGGGAGAGATGAGAGTTCAGCAGTTTGAATGGACACTTGTTCCTTTGGCCTAATAAAGCAGCAGGCTGAGAACCAGAGACACCTGGTTCAAATCCACAGCAGCTCCTTGCAACCTTAGGCAAGTTACTTAATCCTTCATTGCCCCAGGCACAAACTTAGGGGCCCTTGTACCAAGCCGCAATATAAGGGGACCTGCACTAGCGGCAGCAGTGGCCATTTTTGCCACTTGCCGAGGCCCTTTTAATCGCAGCGGGTAAAAAGGCCATAAAAAGAAATGGCCATGCAGCAAATTCGCACTAGTCACACGGCCATTTTGGGGGGAGTACTTACCGTCACCCATTGAGGCGGCAGTAAGGGCTCCAACGCTAATCCGGCGGTAACCGGGCAGCGCACGGCACTGCACGATTACTCCCAGGTAACCCCTGTGCTAGAAAATCAAACCTGATTTTCTGTAGTGCTGGAAAAGGCACGCGCTGGGGCGGAACTGCCACCGGCACCTTGGTTGGGTCGGTGGCAGTTCCAGGTTGCTACGTGGCAAGCCCACTGCCGTGCGGCAACCCTTTTTAGTAAAAGAGCCCCTTAGTCTGTGAGCCTTTTAAGGACCAGGAAACGCCTACTGATCGTGATCTACTGTTGAAAAGATGTGAGCTAAATCCAAAAAATAATAAAACATTTGAAAAATCCTTTTGAACTGTAGTTTAAGTGTTTTGAATAAGAATTTCCGGTTGGCTGTCATTGAAAATTTTCTGAAGGTAAATCTGAAATGACACTAAGCAACTCCCGATATCAGGGCTGCTGAGAGGGGGGGGGGGCAGGGGGGACAAAATTCCCCAGGCCTGGGCCTCCAAATGGGGCCCGGCGCTGGGGTCAGGCCACCGGCGCTGCAATTTCCGGTCTCACCTGCCTGCCTCTTCAGCTCCGGGCCCCCTGCATTCGAAGCAGCAGTTACAGATCGCCTCCCTTCCGGCCTTCCCTCCCTGTGTCCCGCCCTCGCAGAAACCGGAAGTTACATCAGATGAGGGCGGGACATAGGGAGGGAAGGCCAGAAAAGAGGCGATCTGCGACTGCCGCCTTGAATGCAGGGGGCCCGGAGCCATGGAGGCAGGCAGGTGAGACCACGGACTGCAGCAGCGGGGGGAGCGACGGGGGGTGGCAGCGGTGGGGAGCGGCAGGGGGAGCGACGGGTTGCGGCAGTGACGGGGGGGGGGGGGCCTGAGGCGGGGCGGCCTTGCCCCGGGCCCGGCCGAGTCTCTCGGTGGCCCTGCCTGATATGTATTGTTTGTTCCTTTAAGACCCCCTTACAGCAGCCAGTGCTTGTTAAGCATGTGAGCTGATGCCATTTCTATTAAATAAGGATTGTAAGCTTACATTTTAAAACTATGATTCTTGTACTTATAATTTTTGGTTTGTAATTTCTTAATCATTTATTTCTGTAATGTATTTTTAAAATCCTTTAGTATGAAAGGGTTAGGTTTGTGAACAGACATTTTACTCACATTGAAAATCAAGGTGAGCTGAGGCATAATATACAACTTGTTTTTCTAAATGAGATTATATATGTCTATATAGTTTATTCAGTATGGGGTCAATATTCAGACTGTGAGAGCTAGCCTGGCTGGCTCCCATGGTCAGTGCTAAGCCTGGATATTCAATGTGGGGCTGTTTCCGGTAACCAGTATTGAATAGCTGGTTTGAACAGAACTAGCTAAGTCGATATTCAGACTTAGCCGGTTATGTTCAAACCGGCCCAAGATGTCCTATGTATTCACACAGCCAAATATAACCGCTAAAGTGGGGGTGAATATTGGCGGATAGCCGGTTATATCACCCAATTAAGGGGCCCTTTTACAAAGACGCGCTGAAAAATGGCCTGCGGTAGTGTAGACGTGTGTATTTGGCGCACGCAGAATCATTTTTCAGCGCACCTGTCAAAAAATGCCTTTTTAAAATTTTTGCCGAAAACGGATGTGCGACAAAATGAAAATTGCTGCGCGTCCATTTTGGGTCTGAGATCTTACTGCCAGCGATTGACCTAGCGGTAATGTCTCAAATGGTAACTGGGCGGTAATGGTCTGTGCACACTAAATGCCACTTGGCACGCGTCCAATACGCACTTCCGAAAAGAAAAATAATTTTTCAGACGTGCGTATTGGACACGAGCCAAAAATGAAATTACCGCAAGAGCCATGCGGTAGCTGGGCGGTAACTTCATTTTGGCGTGCGTTGGGCATGTGTAGATGCTTAAGAGGTTTAATAAAAAGGCACCATAACCGGCTATCTGCTAGCCGCTAACCAGCAATATTCTGCAGGAGATAGCTGGCTATCCCTTGCTGAATATCACCAGATAGCCAGTTATGAGGCATTTAATTGGCCATGTTAAATACAGAGGCACTATCGCCTAACTTTTTTTCCTGCTGACTCTTGGAACCAGCAGCAACAATAGGCAGAAAACATTTTCCGTACTTGAAATATCAGTTAAGGGACACTTCTACACAAAATGGAGAAATCAGATAACTTTGCATCTGTTAATCTTTCTGAACTCATAAGAAGAGAGAGCCAGAGATACAGAGAGAGAGAGAGAGAGAGAGAGAGAAAGTTTCACCCTTACTCTGTAATTAACATTTATAGTAAAGATGGGTGGCTTTTATTAAGCCTTTTTGTCTTCCAGAGTCTAGTAAATGGTGGCAATGAATCAGCCAATGACACAGCTAACAGCCTCAACTCAACGGGAGGATGATGAGAAAAGCTCTACCTATCACCATGAGACAGGAGACCTTCCTCAGAGAGGCTTTGACAGGAAAATTCCTTTTCATGTTTGCAGACATAAGCTAAACCATCACACCCAGAGGAGTCCTCACTCTCTGATGCTTTTTTATTTTTGGTAGAGGGAAGGGATACTGTACTATACTTTATTAATGTCAGCCAATAGCTACAAAAGACAAATCCTGAGCTTCTATAAATGGATAACTGTAAAAAGTGAAAAACATACAGATCCAAAATTCAAGAAAATACCCTAATGATAAAAAAAATAAAATGGAAATGATAAACATTCATAAACGAAGGTCCCTAGCTCAGCCAGGAGCTCTGCTGAGAAAAAAAAAATCAAAAACAAAATTCAAGAAAAATCCACAGTGCACTCCATTTAAGTGCACGTCGGATAAGCGCATGCTCTGTTTAACTGCATGCCATACTTCGGTCCCATTTTTGGCACCATCAATTTCTATGGGGACAAACTTCTGTTTAGCGCACCACCGATAAGTGCAAGATTAGCTTATATGCATGGTTTAAGACCGCTCCTCTGCAGGAAAGACTCCGCATAAGCGCACACATGGAATATGGAAGCCAATTGGCGCATGACAACCAATGAGATTTCAAATTTAACACCCCTTTAACTGCCACAGGCAGAATAAGCGAAAGAATGTTGTTAGAGTGTACACTGGGGTCGTCGTCGTCGTAGTCGTCGTCGTCGCGGTGGAACTGTAAGACTTTAACACTGGCTGAATGAATAGAAGTTCTTAAAAAATTAGAAAACAAAGAAAGTCAAGCATCTATTGCTAAAGAATATGGTGTCAATCCAGTCAAATTTCACGTGCTTTGAAGCAGAAAGGCCAGCTTCTGGAAGACTGGCAAAACAATACAAATTCACAACGGAAATGAAAACGGGCGGGAAAAGCTAAGGAGGTAGAAGATGCTCTTCTTCGGTGGTTTTCTCAAGTCAGGAGCAGACAGTTTCCTGTCAGTGGTCCACTGCTTATGGAGAAAGCTAACCAGCTAGCTGAAAGTCTTGGACTAACTGAATTCAAATCCACTGTTGGATGGTTGGAAAGATGGAAGGAGAGGAACAACATAAAATTCAAGAAACAGCATGGTGAGAAACAAGACGCTGGTGACTTTGGTGCTGAAAATTGGGTTGTTTCAGTTCTTCCTACCATCTTGAATGAGTTTGTTTTCGTCAGCATTGAAAATGTCACGAGGTGCAATCTCTACTGACGAGCGATTCCTGATGGAACACTTGCATTCAAACACACCAAAACTACTGGAGGTAAAACGTTGAAGGACCGACTGACGATCCTCCTTTGCTGCAATATAGATGGAAGTAAGAAGTTGGAAACCCTTGTCATTGGAAAGAGCAAACAGCCCTGTTGCTTCAAGAAAGTTAAGCGACTTCCTGTGTCATACGAGGCTAATGCAAATTTATGGATGACTGGGGAAATTTGGAAGCAGTGGCTAAAGAAG
The DNA here is from genome assembly GCF_901765095.1 of Microcaecilia unicolor. NCBI lineage: Eukaryota > Metazoa > Chordata > Amphibia > Gymnophiona > Siphonopidae > Microcaecilia > Microcaecilia unicolor. The sequence continues at coordinate 329,627,650 of NC_044034.1, forward strand.
TTAGACACTAGAATGTGGGCACAAAAGCATCAGATTTTGCTGCTTTGTGATAACTGTGCTGCACACAGGGATGATGTCATGCTGTCTAACGTCAAGGTGGTCTTCCTGCCACCAAACATTACCTCTCTGATTCAACCTATGGATCAGGGCATAATAGCCAATTTCAAACAACATTATCGGGCTCTTGTGCTACGTCGTCTGATTAGCGTTATGGATGACCAGACTGGCAAGGATAAACGTGCAGTTGAACTGGCGCATAATCTGACGTGTTTGCAACAGCTGCATCTGTTTCGTCCCTCTCCACATCCTTAACAAAGCTTGCCCACTTGTAGCAGTTCGCAATGGTTGCCTGTGTAACATGATTCCAGGCTTCTTTCTGGATATGTAGGGAATCCAACAGTGATAGATTATCACTGTTTGGATTCCCTACATATGCAGAAAGAAGCCTGGAATCATGTTACACAGGCAACCATTGCGAACTGCTACAAGTGGGCAAGCTTTGTTAAGGATGTGGAGAGGGACGAAACAGATGCAGCTGTTGCAAACACGTCAGATGAACAGGTTATTGACATCCCAGCCGGTGTTACTGAAGAGGAGTTTCATCGCTATGTAGCTGTTGATTACGATCAACAAACAGCTGACAAAAGCACTGATGTCGAGATATGCGCCTACACGCAGGCAACAACGGATGATGACACAGATGATGAAATGAGCAGCGAGGCACATGCTGATGACATTCAACAACCTCCACCTGTCACTTTTGTAAGAGCACTGGAGAGTCTCAACACCATGCGGGCCTATCTGGAGGCCACTGGATGTCAGTGCTATGAGAGTTTTTACCGTCTGGCAGACGTGGTCTATGGAACTCACAGACCCAATAGTGTACAGACGACTATAACTGATTACTTCAAGTAAGCCTAACGTCAGTTAACGGAGACTGTATACTGTACGTATAATAATAAACAGTACTGTACATATGTTTATCAGATGTCAAGCTTCTTTGGGTCACAACGGTTAAGCGCATGCTCCGGTTAACTGCATGCATTTCTTTGGTCCCAGACCCTTGCACTTAAGTGTATTGCACTGTGTATATATATATATATATATATATATATATATATATATATATATATATATATATATATATATATATAAGCTTGCTTTCAATTAATGTCCACAAAGAAAAGGAGGGGATACTGTACTATTGTTTATTGTCAGAGCAACATATTTATCTATTTGGATTTTAGCACATGATTTTTCAAGGCAAATTACATTTAAATAGGCATTTTCCTGACCCTAGAGGTCTTACAAATGGGCCCTGTAAACTAACCTGCAGTAAAATAGTGCGTTCTTGCACTACTTTCTCATTCAAAAATCTACCATAGGATTTGCTAACCTATGGAATGGTACTTCAGAACCACAGGTTAGGGAATTCACCGCTCTAGTGTACCGAGGCCGTTCCACCCTGGGTTCAGGCAGTTAGGGGGTGCACTAAGCAGTTGTGCGGCTATCAGTTCTGCCAGTCCTCTGACGTTAACCTCCTGTTCCGGGGAAGGGGATCGGCAGAGCTGACAGCTGCGCAACTACTCAGCGCACCTACTGGCTTGGAGGAGGGAGTACGGGGGGGGGGGGGGGATATGCCTGGAGGGGTTGCTCTGTCCCGGGTTTCAACCAAGGTGGGTACGCCACCGATCCCCTGGTTAATTTATTTTTGCATTGCTGCAACCAAGAATATCCCAGCCACAGCAGGGCAAAGATAATGGGCTTGCTATTTTTTAAAAGGGCCATGCTGGCAATAGAATAGTGTGCAGCACTGATTCCTGCACCTAACTTTAGGCACCAGACTTACACCTTCTGAAACCTTTAGGCGCGCTGAAGTGGCAGTAAAAGGGGCCCTGTGGTGGATTTGCCATGCACTGACCTCCCCACTTTCACTGCCACCAAGAAAAAGTTAATATCCGGCCAAGTAAGGAAATGGCCATGTGGGAAATAAAGCACTTACCACGTGGTCATTTCCTGGGGAGAGCCCTTACTGCCTCCTATTTAGGTATTAAGGGCTCCCACGCCAACCCAGCGCTGCCCAATTACTGCCGGGTAAGCCCCCGACACAAAAAAAAATTTTTTTTTTAATCTGATGCACCAGAAATGGTGCACAATGGGGTCAGGCACTACTGTCATGCTCCTGCGATAACCTGGTGGTGGTGCAAAATCATTGCGTGGCAAGCCCGCGGTGGGCTTGCGTCTTTGTAAAAGGGCCTCCTAAGTGTGCACCTTTTCAGAATGCACCTGACATGCCCATGGCCACGACCGCTGTAATGTTACATGTTATTAGTGTTAGGCACCATGCCTTATAGAATAGTGCGAACCAGATATAAAGAGTGTCAACTAACCTCAATAATTGGTTATTGGCACCCAGTGGTTGATGGTTAAGAGCTCATTAACCAATTAATTTGCATGCACATCTCTGCAACGCACCCAACTTCGGGCACCATATATAGACTCCGGGGGTTTATGAGCTATGAATAATGTGACAAGTTGAGCGCCATTTATGGAACCTGGCCCTTCACGTACAATATTTGTAAGTAGACCGTGTAAATGTTGGCCATACCTAGGCTCCACCCATTCCTCTCCCCTGTGAATGCACATCTTGTATTTATGCCCATCACGTGTGCTGGTGGGAGTTCCAGCCCCGGTATGTGCCATTTGCTGCACTAGGGAAAATAGCTAGCCAATTTCCAGCAGGGCGCTAACCTGGCGGTAATCGGGCAGCACCACATGCTACCTGGTTACTGCCAGGTTACTGCAGGAGCCCTTAATGCCACCTCAATAGGTGGTGTTAAGTGCTCCCCCCTGCATAGCCACATGGTTAGTGAAATCATACCGCATGGCTATGCCATTTTTGGCCTTTTTACCCACTGTGGTATAAAAGGCCACAGCGTGTGGCAAAAATGGCCCCCACCTCTAGAGCAGGACCCTTTTTTACCATAGCTTTATAAGGACCCCTAAGCCATTTGAGCACATAAATACAGAATAGAGGTTGGGCACACTGCTTCTATTTATGTAAGTGGACACTTATATGCACAAACGGCAGTATTCTATAAATGTAAGTGTGCAAAAGGCATTTAAATGTAGGTGACATGGTATAGAATGAGGGGGATGGTGCACCTATATATAGGCACATGTTTTTACACCAGTCATAGAGCTGGACATATACGTGTTACTTATAGTAAGTTATGCATGGAAGTGTGAATCACACCCCAAGTCCACCCTTGTGTACACCTACCTGTAAAATATGTGCTGTGTAAGATATATGCCTATTTACAGAATAGTGCTTAGACCAATGGTTCCCAAACTGTGCTTTAAATAACTTTGTGTTGTCAGCAAATTTAATTACCTCACTAGTTACCCCCATCTCTAGGTCCCCTGGGGAACCCCACTAACTACCCTTCTCCATTGAGAATACTGACCATTTATTTATTTATTTTAATTTTATAATAAGTTTATTAAATCATAACAATACACCACAGAAAATGCAGCAGAACAGAACAAAACACACAATATGGTACAGAGTGCTGAGTTCTAACCCTAAAATTAGTCCTTATTAGATAGAAGACTTCCATTTGCGGATAGCTGATTTGTGTCCAGACAGGGAGAATACTGCAGATTGCTCATATTTTTTATAAAGCAGAATCCAATTCCACCACACCACCACATTCACATGGGAATTATCCTTCCAGTGCGAAATGACCAGTTTCAGCGCAACTGAAACCAAAAAGTCATACAATAACTTATCATTGTCCGTGTAGAGAAATGATATACAAACAGATTTCCATATCACATATTTAGGTAAAAAAGATTCTGGATATTCTTCAGAGTTTAGCCTTCTATGGCTCTCCAATCCTCCCCCTTCCAATGCAGAGACTGTGCTAGGAGGGGTGTAGCCAACCTCAATGGAAGTGGGGGCCAGAGCCCAAGGTGGGGGGCACATTTTAGCCTGCCTCCCCCGCTTCCACCCTCCGCTGCCACCACCACCTCCGACCATTTAACCCTACTCTCTGTTTTCTATCTTTTAACCATTTCTGTCTCTGATTTGATGCATCCTAAAGCCTCCATCCAATCCCAAGGATCAGGGGAAGCCCAAGGCAATCTGATGCTTGAGGTGAGGAATGAGATGGCGCCCTTGGCCCCCTAGCCAAGCAATTAAGTTTATTACAAAATCCTGAAAATACATAAACCACATATATATTATATACACATAAAACTAAAGCAGAACCACATATAAAAGAAAAACGTCTCATTCATTCCACCAGGTTTAGCCCTCTGGTGCTGGTGGCTGCCAGGATCCAGCTGCACACCTCTGAGGCCTGGGGTGAGGAGCACAAGTACTCACAGAGAAGTCAACTGAATGTAAATTATATAGCGTATAATTATTCATTCATGGAGCATTCCCCGATCAATCAATTAAACTCTCCCAACAAGAGGCACAGAACAGAAATAGAATGTTTCACTTTACAACTCAACATATAAACTCTGTGTCAAATCAGTGACAGCAACACAAACTCCCACCACTACCAAACGCTGTGATGTAAGACAAAACCTTGCAAATAGACACTCAGAAGTTTACCATACCGGCATTAAATAAAGGACTCGAACTGCACTAACCCTACCCACAAAAAGTTAGCACTGCAGATGTTCTAGAACAGATCCAGGGATCGAGGATGCAAGTCTTTTATTAAGTGTAGGGGGTGGGCATGGTGAGAGTATAGGGTCAGAGAGACAGAGGGGCATTACTTGACGAGGGGGGGGGGGGTGTAAGGACACTGAGAAGGCAGATGAGAAACGTGTGGAAGAGAAGTGCTGAATAGTAACATAGTAGATGACGGCAGAAAAAGACCTGCACGCTCCATCCAGTCTGCCCAAGAAGATAAATTCATATGTGCTACTTTTTTTATTTGTACTGTCCTCTTCAGTGCACAGACCATATAAGTCTGGCCAGCCCTATCCCCACCTCCCAACCACCAACCCCGCCTCCCAACCACCAGCTCTGACACAGACCGTATAAGTCTGCCCAGCACTATCCCTGCCACCCATCACCGGCTCTGGCACAGACCATATAAGTCTGCCCAGCACTATCCCCACCTCCCAACCACCAGCTCTGGCACAGACCGTATAAGTCTGCCCAGCACTATCCCTGCCACCCACCACCGGCTCTGGCACAGACCGTATAAGTCTGCCCAGCACTAGTCCCCCCTCCCACCAATAGGACAGATAAGGGACACAGAAGGAAGATGGGTGGTGGACGTGGAGTGAAAAGACACGTCAAGTGGACAGGAAATTCTGGCAAGATAATTAAAAATAAAATAGAGAAAAGTAGAAAAGAGACACTGGGGTCACTATTCAAATCGATTTAAGCAGGCAGGAGTCTCTCCGCCCGTTTAAATCACTTCTCTCCACCTTAGTGGGGATACTCAGCGGGAGTTAACCAGACCGCAGACCACCCAACCAAAAAGTGGGAAGGTCAAGGGTGGCACTGAGGGTGGCATCGGGGAAGAGCCTGGAGTTATGCGGGTGTCGAAAATATTCAGGCATGGGAGACCTACCTATATATTTGGAGGGAGTGGGGGCAGGGGTGGTTTGTTCGGTTAGGGGGAGGGGAGAGACTTAGGAAATCATGACGAAGGGGGGGTAGAAGCGGGTATTAGAGAGACCAGAGGGGGATTGGGGGAGTTTTATTAAAAAACAAATAGTTATGCGAGTCAATATTCAGCCGAATATTGGCTGGGCCCATATGAGCTCCAACAGCCTGCCCACCCACATTTAACCCTCAATATTCAGTGCTGGTGCCTGGATATGGCCTGGCCCTGAATATTGGGGACTAATTCAGCCGGCAACAGTGGTATAGCTATGGGGGGCCACGGGGGGCCTGGGTCTGCCCAAATTGGCTCTGGGTCCCCCAGTTTGGCTGGCGGGGGTCCACAACCCCCACCAAGCTGAAGCATTTGTCTGTCCCGTGCTGTCTCATTTTGCTTCTTCTGTTTTCAGTGGCGCCGTGCATGCTCTCATTAAAACGCTGAAAACAGGAGAGGCAATACGAGACCAGCACGGGATAGACCAATGCTTCAGCTGGCAGGAGTTGGGAACCCCCAGCAGCCAAGGTACTTTCGCAGCGGCAGGGGGAGGGTTAGAAGCGTTGGCGGGGGGTGGGAAGCGGCAATGGTGGTGGGGTGGGGGGGGGGGGTCGGAAGTGGTGGTGACAGCGGGGGGTAGAAGTGGGGGAGGCAGGCTAAAATGTGCCCCCACTTCCATTGAGGTTGGCTATGCCCCTGCTAGCACAGTCTCTGCATTGGAAGGTGGAGGATTGGGGAGCCATAGAGGGCTAAACTCTGAAGAATATCCAGACTCTTTAGCTATTCTGGCTTCAAGACAGGTACTGTACAAATTTGTAGAATCCTGAAAAAATCCAGATAGAGTCAGAGAACTTTAAAGAGCCTCTCCTATAGGCTCACCTAGCCAGTCTGGTTTTCAGGGTTACCACAATGACTATGCATGAGATTTGCCTACAGTGTGGGTCTCAAATAAGTACATTTATCTTGGCATTTTTTTCGGTAATCTTGAAAACTCAATGGACTAGGTATGCCTTGAGCAGAGGGAAGAAAAGCACTATCCTAAAGGATGCCTTAGCATTGGATTAAGCAGCCTGCATGAGAGAGAGGCTCTGTCATTAATAAGTAACACACAGGAGCTGAACTTGGCAATCATTGCAGCAAAATGCCAAATGCAAGGACTGAACATGCCAGTGATGCCAGGAACACAAATGTAGAATCTGAAGTCCAAGTGAATCATTGTCCCAGCAGCACTACAAGAACCTGGTGGGCATGCCACTGTAATACTACAGCCAAGCCATGGACCTGGGCATAGAACTACCTGCTTAATACATCCAAATAAACCCAATAAGCCCCTAAGACAAACAGGTGCCAAGGCTCTTTCATGAGGGCCAATATGTGAGCATCCATTATACTCATTCATTGACTGAAACTCAGTGTGCAGGGCTGTTTTCCAACACTACTCATCAATCGAGGCCGGCTGTGATGATGGACGACTGTTCAGACCCTATTTTACTGTGGCCTTGTGCAGACACCAAGGTCAAAGTCTTCATCACTGCAAAATAAAAATAAAAAAACCGGAGCTATGAAGTGGAGACAGTTTTCAACAGTCCATAATTTTTGGATTATTTTTTGCTTGGTTGTTTTTCTGCCTTGCTGTCGACTTTTGAAAGATCAATTGCACTAGAAAGCCTAGAGGTTAAACAGCAGTTGCAGAAAACAAAGTAAAATAAAGAAAAATGTCCCATTGGGAAAAGGGATTTGACAGATTAAGGCTGTATTTCCACAGCAAATGATGTGACTATGGGAGTGGCAAATCCTGCTGACCTTTCCTGTGAAGTGTTTCCAGGTGTGATCAGCAGATGATGAAAGCTGTGAAGTGTTCCCTGGTGTCACTTCAGTGTCTGGGAGCCAGAGGAAAGGGAAGCCCAGGTAGAGGATAACTTCCTTTTCAGTCTTTGTGTTCAACATTTTGCTGCAGTGGCTGCCCAGTTCAGTTCCTGTGTGTGTTAGCCGCTCTCTCATGCAGGATGCCTAGGGTTGCCAACTGGATCCAGATTCACCCAACTGCATTGATCCAGTCCTGGGTTTACCACAGGGCATGCAGGGACTTGTAATCTTTCTTTGCTTACAGAATGCAATGGAGAAACCAGATAAGTACTGTTTTGCCCAAGTTATGTACTATATCACTTGACATGCTCACTGTTTACAGTTTATTAGATTTTGAAATACAGCTTTATCAATATACAGACCAAAGTGGTTCACAATGTGACTATTAACAAGAAAAGTCGATGGTGAGGCCCCACTTGGAGTGCTGTGTTCAGTTTTGGAGGCCTTATCTTGCTAAGGAAGTAAAAAGACTTGAAGCGGCTCAAAGAAAAGCAACAAAATTTTTTTTTGGGATTTATGTTGCAAGACGTATGAGGAGAAACTTGCTGACCCTTGAACATACATATATACACCCTGGAGGAAAGGAGAAACGGGGGTGATATGATAAATGTTCAAATATTTGAAAGGTATTAATCCACAAGCAAGCCTTTTTCACAGACGAGAAGGCGCTAGAACTAGTGGACATGGATTGAGGTTGAAAGGAAGCTGACTCGGGAATAATGTCAGGAAATAGTTTTTCATAGAGCAGGCGGTAGATACCTGGAATGCTCTACCGTGGGAGGTGGTGGAGATGACGGAATTCAAAAATGTGTGGGATAAACACTAAGGAATCCTGTTTAGAAGGAATGGATCCAAAGAAACTTAGCAGAGATAAGGAAACAACACCGGTAATTGTGAAGCAAAGCTAGTACTGGGTAAATTTTTACGGTCTGTGCACTGATTGTGGCTGGGCAGATTCAGCTTCACAAGCTGGAGAACAAGGACAGCGGTGGGCAGATTTCGACGTTCTGTGGCAAGGAAAATCAAGCAAAAAACTCAAAAGGAAAAAGTTTTTGTAAATCAATAATACCGCTCCAATAATTAACTAATAATTAGGTATTGTAGACACTAAATGAAATACAATAAATAATTATAATGTGCAGTGAAAAATTCAAACTAATAATATGAATAATGATAATAGTGTTAAGAAGTGCTCAGTTCACACGTCAGTCGTAAATATAGGGATTGGTTGAGTAGAGAACCTTCATTGCACCACTTATGTTCTCAAAAGTGCAGGTTACAGATAATCTGCACTAAATCCATATACAATGAAAAGCATTCTATCTTATAGTGATATTGATGTTAATTTGGGTTACATGGCATGGAGGAGTGGCCTAGTGGTTAGGGTACTGGTCTTGCAATCCAGAGGTGGCTGGTTCAAATCCCACTGCTGCTCCTTGTGATTGCTGGCAAGTCATTTAACCTTCCATTGCCTCAGGTACAAACTTACCTATGAACCCTCCAGGGACAGAGAAATATCCTAGTGGCATAGCCAGAAGGCAATTTTTGGGTGGGCACTAGACAGTGGTGTGCTGGTAAATGTTTAACAACAGGCTCTCTCCCTGGTCCACCTCTGCACCTCCCCTCAAAATTGCAGAGCTGGTTATAGCCGGGGAGAGAGCCTGGGGGGGGGGGGCAGTACATTACTCTCTCCAGGAAAAAAAAAATTAAATGATTCCAGGTTCCAATCTAATTCATGTTTAATGTGGGATAAAATGCCATAAATAAGTAAATAAATATAAACTTTTAATGTTGAGCATCTGATTCTCAACGTGGACATATTCCAAACACTATAATGAAAATAAAATGATTTTTTCTACCTTTGGTGACTTTGTTTTTCTGATCAGGCAGGCCCAGTATCTGATTCTGCTGCTATCTGTCCTCTTAACTCCGTTTCCAGGGCTTCCTTTCCATTTATTTCTTTACTTTCCGCCTTTCTTCTTCATTTCTTGCCCTACATCCATAAGTAAAAGCTGGGTCCTACTCCGCAGACTTGACTGTCCAGTGGATCCAGCTTCTGCCTATTTTCTTCATCCATGTGCAGTTTTTCCCCTCTCTTCCTTTTCCCTCATCTCATCTCCTTCCTCACTCTTCCCTCCCCTCCATCCAAGTCCAGCATTTCTTCTCTCTCCCTTCCCTCTCCTTCATCCATGTCCAGCAACACTCCTCTCCCCTGCCCTCCCCTCCATCCATCCATGTCCAGCAAAACTCCTCTCTCCCTGCCCTCCCCTCCATCCACCCATGTCCAGCAACCTTCCTTTCTCCTCTGCCCTCCCCTCCATCCACCCATGTCCAGCAACTCTCCTCTCCCCTGCCCTCCCCTCCATCCATCCATACCCAGCGATTCTCTTCTCTTCCCTGCCCCCCTCCAGCCATCCATACCCACTGATTCTCTTCTCTCCCCTGCCCTCCCCTCCCGCTCCCATCCATGTCCAGCGATCCTCCTTCGCCCCCATCCTCCCCTCCCATTCCATTCCACCTGCCCTCTTCTCCCCCAACATCCCCCTTTTTCTTTCTGCCACAGCACCCTGCATGGTTTAAATCTTTTTTTTATTACCTCTGTTGAAGCGGCCGCGTCATTGAAAGCCCTGCCCATCGAGCCTTCCCTTCCTGAGTTTGTTCCTTCAGAGTCCCGCCCTCGCATAAAGAGGAAATGACGTCAGAAGGCGGGACTCTGAGGGAACTCACAAAGGGCAGGCTCGATGGGCAGGGCTTTCAATGACGCAGTCGCTTAGACGGAGGTAAAAAAGATTTAAACCCTGGGCAAGGGGATGTTAGGTGGGTGGGCCTGGAGGGAAAGTGGCTGGGCCTGGGCCCGTCCAGGCCCGCCCATGGCTAATCCCCTGAAATATCCAGTGTACCTGAATGTAACTCACCTTGAGCTACTACTGAAAAAGGTGTGAGCAAAATCTAAATAAATAGAATATATCAATCTCCCTTAATAATATCCAGATTGTATACACATATAAATGAAGTATATAAGCCCAAAGCACAGCAAAATATATCAACAAGAGCTTGACCACTATCTCTGTCCAAATCAAGTGCTAAAAAAAATTCACTGTGCTGTACTTATCTGAGCAATCTTGAATCTTTGGTCAAAAACACTGTAAATGTAAGCAAATCACCAAATAACATGAGTGGAGCTGGTCAATACAGTCCACAGTCTTCATTCCCAAAACACATTGTTCAAAATATTTAAAAAAAAGCAAAAAGCTTCAACAAATGCCCAGTGTGGAATTTGCCTCAACCCAAGCTGAGTTTCAAAAATCTTCAACAGAACTCAAGCTGAGTTTTGAAAATCTTCATCAAGAGGAAAAGACTAAAATGAACCAAAACGGAAACAAAAACGGGAGACAAACACCCCCAATTAAACTAATGTTTAAAAAATGCATACAAAGTAAACTCATAAGACTAAACTAAAAAAAAGTATATATGTATATAATAATACTTGTAATAATGGGAGTTTCCCATTTGGTAAGCAGCCAAGATTCCCCCCTTGGAGGTTGGGCCCCCTGCCCCTTGCTCTCCGCAGCCCAGGGAGGAAGAGGGATCCTATTGAAGGATGCACAATAGCCTGATCTGCAAGGCATCTACCTCCCACTGTAAGGGTTATAGGTTCAAGCCTGGATATCTGACTGGCTTACCAAAGGGGGTGGGGGCAATGATGAAAATTTTGGACTGGCGGAGTAGCCTGATGGTTACTAGGCTTTGAACCAGGGTTTGATTCCCACTGCAGATCCTTGCGACCTTGGGCAAGTCATTTAATCCTCCATTGCCCCAGGTACAAAAACTTAGATTGTGAGCCCTCTAGGGACAGAAAACGTACCTGCATAAAATGTGTACAGCAGTGGGTATGTCTTGTAACACTATAGAAATGTTTATTATTAGTAGAAGAATCTCAACCAACTTAATTTCAAAAAGATAGTGATCTGGTATTGTTTGATTTAGGCAGTACTGGCCTGGGTGATGACAAAAATGAGAATTAAGGATTTGATCTATTGCCTTTCTGTAGTTACAGTCATAGCAGCTTACTTATTATATATAGGTATTTATTTTTGTTCCTGTGGCAGTGGAGGGTTCAAGTGACTTACCCAAGGTCACAAGGAGCTGCAATGAGTCAAGAACAGAGGGGAACCCTGGGAGAATACTTAAGTGCATAAAATCAGTCATAAGGCAAAAGGTTGGACTATTAGTAGGACAAAGAAGGAATAAATTTGGAAATACCTGAAGTTGTACAATTACATAAGAATAGCCATACTGGGTCAGACCAATGGTCCATTTAGCCCAGTATCCTGTTTCCAACAGTGGCCACTGCTTGCCCATGCCACCAATCCCAGGGACAAGCAGTGGCTTCCCCCATGTCTCTCACCCATGGCAGGACCAGAGAAAAATGTCACTTGGGCACTTTCCAACAGAAGGCTCCTATGTCTGCAGCTTCTCATAAGTACACCTGCAAACATCTCTAAAACTGTGGAACATCTGTGGAAATGGAGAACCTGTATTGGCAGAGATAATGAGATTGTTTACGGAAGCTTAAAATAACTTGCAAATCCCAGAAGCCCCTGCCAGGAGTTTGGCTGAAAAAAAAAATAACAGTGACCTTGAGCACCACAGAAGATGATTATATAACACAAGATATCAAACAGGCATTTCATACTGATAAAGAAACGTCAGAGTGAAGCAGCTGGACGCAGAGAGAAAGAGAGACCTGCCAAATATGTTGCAATCTGCCAACAGCACAGAAGCATAATCTGGCCAGAGACAACACACAGCGGCACTAGTAGAACCTGGGAACTGTCTTTGCTCCCCTTCTGTGCTGTAATTTTTGCCTCCCCCCCCCCCCCCCAATGCACTAATTTTCATATTGCTTCATTGGCGCAGGTACAAAATGCCAGATCGTGAAATTTTTAAAAATCTGAATCTGCATCAGGACCTTTTTACAAAATGTTTATGGAAAAATCCATCTTTATTAATGTTGAGAGAACAGCAGAACATATATTCTGACACCAGAAAATGATATAATGCATTTCCACAGTCACATCAGATTCCTTACATTGCGCACCCCCCTCCCCTCCAATTCTTCCCATCCCCAGCAGGGTATGTCTGTTTGGGGTGCTTTTACTAAGCTGCGGTAAAAAGTGGTGGCGCTAGTTTGCATGAAATTAGTGTGCACTGGGACATTTTTTTACTGCAGTGGGTAAAAAGGCCTTTGTTAAGGGGTGGGTAAATGGCCTTGTGCTAATATTAAAAGTAGCGCACGGCAATTTATTGCCTGAGCCCTTAACACCACCTATTTACTTCACGGTAAGCGGGTAAGGGCTCACATGCTACTCCTGTGGTAAATCAGACAGCATGCGTTAATGTGGCCACGCTGCTGATTACCGCTAGGAATGCCCCCACAATAGAAAATAGAAAATTATTTTCTAGCACAGGAAACAGTGTATGCTAACTTTAAAACTACCCCAGCAGTAGTGTTGATTTAGCCAGGGCTTTTTTGAGGGGGTACTGAGTACTGGCACCTTTTCCATTGTTTGCTAAAATTGACCCGTGGTCCCCAAGTTTTAATGAAAGATTTCAGGCACTACATACCAATTCTGCCTTGTCACAGATTCTGTGACTGGTTGCAGGGGGCCTGGCTATTGAGGGGTAGGTCTCTCAGTGTTCACCCCACCCCTGAAGGGAGGCCTGGCATTTTGAGTACTGGCACCTTTTTCGCTAGAAAACAACACACTGGATTTAGCGCACACTACGGCTTAGTAAAAGGGCCCCTATATTTGCAAAATCCTTCTTATTCACCTTCCAGTTCAGTATAGATTCAATCACAGAGGTCAAGAGAATTTGCCAACTTCTAATATCTAAAATATTTCACAACATACTACATAACATTGATGGTAAAGAGGGTAGGGAGAAGGTCCATATTCAAATAAAGCAGTTCGCTTTCTTTCTCCCTCCCCCCCCCCCCCCCCGCTCACAACAGCAGAGGGAGGGAGGGAGGGAGCCTGAAACTCGAAGGAAGGGAGGGAGGGAGGGGGACCCTGGTACTCAAAGGGAGGGAGGGAGGGGAACCCTGGAACTTGAAGAGAGGGAGGGGACCCTAGAACTCGGGAGGTGGAGGGGGGACGAGGGAGGGGGAGGGGGGAATGCACCACCTGTAAAAAAAAAAAAAATTCAGCACCCCCAATCATTTTGAAAAGTTGGCTCCTATGACTGCATTTCCTGTGCTCACATCCTGTGTGTGGACTACACAGGTTCAGGCTCAGGATTATACACCCTCCAGAGAACATCCAACAATGTAGCCTGTGAAAAAGAAACTAATTAGAAATTAGCAGTACCAGAAACAATCATTTGCTAATTAGCCAAAGCAGTAAGTAAAATGATGAGAATGTGTGAGTGAGTGCTGTAGAATCTGTTTCTTGTCTGTGCTCAGGTTATCCTGCTTTCCCCAGGAGTGGTGCAGACTGAGGCGACTGTGACCTGTGCTGTCAATATCCTCTGTATCCTTCCCTATAAACACCAGCTGCAGAGGCCTCAAACGAAAAACCTGGAAGTGTTCCCAGCATCTGTCTCTGCACTCTGGAGTGCAACTTTTCCATTGATATAGAACTAATATTTTCACTGTCAGAAACCTCCTCTTCTGTGGCACTGAGCACATACGCAGCGGGATTGGTGTACAGGAGTAAGACCAAGGCCAAATGCAGTAAATGATTTATACCTGATATCTAATGCATGAACTTAATGGTAGTTCTAAGCATATCTGTTACAGGGGCAACAGAGGGGGACATGCAATGCTGAAAGTGTTAAAATGAGAATTTTTGGTCTCTGAGGTTGTCCAGTGATTTGGGGCTTTTGTCCATCCCAAGTGCACTAAGCTGAAATTAATTTTTGCTTCTTGAAAATAGGATTCAAAGTTCATTGCTGTTTCCTGAAAAGGCGCCACAGCCGGGTCATCATTAGCTCATCATCTGTCGGCCACCATCTCACCCTGTTGCATAACTCAAATGGGAGCTTTTGGCCTGTGATTGTAGTGGGTATGAGTCTGGAGCTGCTAAATTTAGGGAACGGATGACCAACAACCCGCCTGGGAGCTGACAGGGATCAAGGTCTCACATGTACTCTTACTTTTCAGTAATGCTGTGACATCCTCAGATATTGTCATTGGTGAAGGCTATTGCAGGCATGCCTATGAGTTTCAAATCGTTGTTAACTGGAACTGATTTAATATGTGAACTGTGACAGTTGGTTTTAGGGGATTCCTTCAGACACAATACTCACTGGCAAAAGGAGACTGGTCACATCCCTGGGTAAACTCTTGTGTTTGACTGCCACAAGACAGCACATAGAATTGAGCCACCAGGTTGGCTCACGAATCTACACTTTTAAAGGAGATTAGTCAGTTCTTGAACATAAGAACATAAAAGTAGCCATACTGGGTCAGACCAATGGTCCCTCTAGCCCAGTATTCTGTTTTGCAAACAGTGGCCAAGCCAGGTCACGAGTACTTGGCAGAAACCCAAATCGTGGCAACATTCCATACTATAAATCCCAGGGCAAGCAGTTGCTTTCCGTGTCTGTCTCAATAGCAGACTATGGACTTTTCCTCCAGAAACTTGTCCAAACCTTTTTGAAACCCAGATACACTAACCGCTGTTACCACATCCTCCCGCAAAGAGATCCAGAGCTTAACTATTTGTTCAGTAAAAAAATATTCCTTCGTATTTGTTTTAAAAACATACACATATACTGGAAGTGGGACTTGAACCTGGATCCCTTGGTTCTCTATCCACTGCCCTAATCATTAGGCTATTCCTCAGATTTTCTCACGCAGGCATCAGAAAATATTTTTTTTCACAGAAAGGATACTGGTTGTATAAAATGCCCTCCAAAAGAGGTAGTAGAAACAAAAACACTGCTGGATTTTTAAAAAATGAGTTATAAACTAAGGGGACAATTTTAGAGCAGGGTAGCTATAATTAGGCGCCATGAGGACATGCTATAGGAACTTATTTTATAAAGGAAATTAAGCATCTATTTTCCTTTATAGCAGTGGTTCTCAACCTTTTTTTCAGTCAAAGCCCTTGATACTTATACTAAGTGCCTGCTTTTTGTGTATGTGTTTACTAAGTTTTGTACATGTGCTTACCAAGATCTAATGATATTTTTGTGCATATCTATTATTAAAAATATTGAGGATTTTTTTTTATGACCAGTGATAGTAAAGGAGTCAAGCTATGCTGACATATAACTGCTAAGAAGTGTTATGGCAGACTTTCGAGGTCTTTGTTCTCCTCATATATTTTTAATGACGTGGTTAAAGTGCTGCTGGGCAATCATTTCAGCTGTTGTGTTGATTTTGATCTCAGTAATAGCAACATAAATCTCTCAACTACCAGACACACTGTGAAATAACACAAAACTTGAAAAAAAATCTAGCTCAGCATACATGTAGTAAACCTACCATAGAACAGTAGCACTGATTCCTATGATTCATCAAGAATCCTAGTTCAGGACAGGCAGCACTACAAATATTACACAGAGCCCTAGAACACCAGTACACCTATTAGTGGTAAAACAGAACAAGTAGGATTGCTACAGAGTTACACAGAAACTACATGTAAACAGAATAACATTCCTCTGTCACACACAAAACAACACCAAATACAGAACAAAGGATCACAAATTAGAAATAGAAAAAATAAAGATAAGAATTGAACTAGGAACCCTAAGAAATGAAAGGAGGCATGTACCACAAGATAAGAGAAATAAAAGCAGAAATGTATTTCCTCTTGTACTGAACAAAATGCAAGGACATCCGTGATGCATATTTTCCAAAGTTAACATATTCCACCAAATTCAAAATAAAACACTTTTAACCTTTGTTGTATAGATACTTTATTTTTCCAAGCATGTTGGGCCTAGTTTCTTCTTTTCTGCTTTCCTTTCTTTCCAGTTGATGTTGTCTATTTGTCTTTTCAAGTGGAAAACAGTAGAGGAGACAAGAAAGAACCTCTCACAGATGGTGTCCAAAATTTCTTTTTATTGAATCTTCCAGATGATTGTACAGCAAATGAGACCCAACATGGCTCGTGTTTCAGCCATACTGGCCTGCCTCAGGGGTTTAAAAAATGTCTTATAAAAATCAATTACCATATAAACATGTATAAAACATACTATAAACTATGCTTTTGACATCACAGAGAAATGTGATCCTACCTAAAATGTTGTTATGCCATTTGCATTTTCAGAAAATCCACATAAACAGTCAATCTACTGTTAAAACAAACAATGAGAAATATAAATATTTCTATCTATTTATCCATATTATATAGCTATGGTCCTAATCACATGTATATCTTTATATGCACATAAATGTGAACTATGAAGGAAAATTTTACGACATAATCTCTCTTCTAAAATAAAGATGAGCTTTAAAGTTATGTGTTGACCTCAGTATTAAAATACATTTCAAAATATCCAAAGATAGATCTATCTAAGTTAAGTGGTAACTCAAATAACTGAAAATCACTCTGAAAAAGGTTTTACAAAAATATTTTTATTTCTCATAACCACAACAGCACAAGAACGAGGAAAATAACCTGTACTGTGCAGCAGGTAGAACTCCAACAACACAAGAATGGGGAAAGCAACCTGTACTGTGCAGCAGGTAGAACCACAACAACACAAGAACAGGAAGAGTAACCTGTACTGCATCAGGTAGAACCCCAAGAATACAAGAATGGGAAGAATAACCTGTACTGCGTCAGGTAGAACCCCAAGAATATAAGAACGGGGAAAGTAACCTGCACTGTGCAGCAAGTAGAACCCCAACAACACAAGAACAGGGAAAATAACAGCAGGCAGAACTCCAACAGCACAAGAACAGGGAAAGTAACATGTACTGCGTCAGGTAGAACCACAACAACACAAGAACAGGAAAAGCAACCTGTACTGCGTCAGGTAGAACCCCAAGAATACAAGAATGGGAAAAGTAACCTGCACCATGTGGCAAGAAGAATCCCAGCAACACAAGAACAGGGAAAGTAATTTGCACTTTGTGGGAGATAGAACCCCAACAGCACAAGAACGGGGAACGTAACCTGCACTGTGCAGCAGGTAGAACCCCAACAACACAAGAACAGGGAAAATAACAGCAGACAGAACCCCAACAGCACAAGAACAGGAAAAGTAATCTGTACTGCATCAGGTAGAACCCCAACAACACAAGAATGGGGAAAGTAATGCACTGTGCGGCAGGTAGAACCCCAACACAAAAACAGGGAAAATAACCTGCACTGTGCAGCAGGTAGAACCCCAACAACACAAGAA
This sequence comes from Microcaecilia unicolor, assembly GCF_901765095.1. NCBI lineage: Eukaryota > Metazoa > Chordata > Amphibia > Gymnophiona > Siphonopidae > Microcaecilia > Microcaecilia unicolor. The sequence goes on from NC_044034.1 coordinate 329,645,505, forward strand.
CAGGGAAAATATCAGCAGGCAGAACCCTAACAACAGAAGCATGAGGAAAGTAACTTGCATTGCTCAACAGATACAGCCTTAACAACCTTTCTGGGCAGACTTATTGCACAATGCTGGTCTTTCTTTGCTGTAATTTACTGTTTTTTTTCTCTACTTTTTGGTTTAGTTAGAACCAGCCTGTTTTATATATGTTATATCCTTTCCCCTCCCCCTCTCAATTAAGCCAGAAATCATAGTGATAGGGCCACAGACTACAGCTCCCTCTGGAACCCAGTATGTGTGCACTCTGGGTTAGGTCAGTAGATATTGATATTCCCAATAAATATGGCAAAGACTCCCCCTCCTCCCTGCCACACACACACACACACAAAGAAGCTGCGAACACCACCATCTCCAGCTGAGCCAGAGAATAGAGCCCATGTCCTCCACCTCACAGCACTGAGCCATTTCTTGAAGCCTGCATTGTGCATAGGGCTACGGAAGAGTTGCCCATTCCTCATACTCTAATAAATTCTGTAGAGTGAGATACATGCCAATTAATTATGCAAACAACAATTTTTAAAAAATATGTATTTGATTTAATTTTCACAGAGCTGCACTTTTTTGAAAAACCGTGTCACCAATTGCACCTTTTGCAAATTAACAAGTGCTTTCTGCTTTAGGCGTAAGTGAAAATCCCAGCTCCCCCAAAATTAGCACCTTTACAGTCTGACAGCTGCAAGAAATAGGTCTCCTATAGCTTGGATTCAGAGATAGAAGACAAAGCAGTGTTTCTCTCAATTCTCCGCCCATAAAAGGGAATGGGGTGTGGACCCCAGTCAGACAGATACTATGCTTCCACAGAAAATGAAGTCTCATTTTCAGGTGCTTCATAGAGAATAGCAGATCCCTTTATACATTCCTAATGTTCCTCTGGGCAACTTGGAAGCTATTAAGGAAGTCAGCCAACCAAAGCCAGACATTCTGACTGGTTTAAACAATTTCATTTCCAGAAATAAGACACTTTTGATATTAGTAAATGGCAGAATGCTGTTTCTCCTCCTCTCACTTTCCTTCTGACCTTTGGGGAAAAAAACAGTGAAGCTTTGAAATTAACATGGCAGAGTGAATTATACAAACTGATATTCAGGTCTCCCTAGTATTCTGCAGCACCTCATTGCCCATTTTATATGTTTACTGTTGCTTTGTCTGCTAGTCGCATCTCTGAAAGGGTTCATTGAGCAGGTCCGTGGTGGGATGTACACAGAATGCTGCCTTGAGAAGATGAAAAGAGGCAGCTGTAATCTGTCATTGACCCCTGGCACTTTAGTACTGGACTGTCACAGCCGGTGTTTTTCATTTAGCCTCACTGCTGATAGGGTGACTGCTGGGCCCATATTACAAGAGGCATGTGAAATGTTTCTGGATTTTTAGTTGCATGGATAGGAAATAATTTTATTTTGCATTATTATGTGGATTTAATTTTGGTTTTCCACATATATCCTTTGTTTCATTTTAGCATGCACTACATTTTTACATGTTCACATTTTGACAATGCGCGTGCTTTTCAAAATGTTACATGGAGGGGCATTTTCAATATCATGTCTAAGTCTGACTTTGGATGTTTTGCATAAAACGTCCAAAATCTGAATAGGAAAGAAGGTCATTTTCATAAAAAGGAAAATGTCTATTTTTTGTTCGAAAATACCGTTTCGAACAAGGTATTGTGCTTTGTATGAGTTTTGTTTTTACCATTTTTGGGAGAAAAAGGGGAAAAATGTAGAAAATCAAGCCATTGCGATGTAGGCGGGGCCAACATTCTTAGCAGACTGGTTCTCCAGACATCACAGGAGAGCAATGGGACACACTAGGGGGCACTGTTGTGGACTTCATATAAATCCCAGGTACACATCTCACTGTTTCTCCCTTATCTTGTCGGCTGAGCCCTCCAAAGCCCACCCAAAACCCACTACCCTCAACTGCACATCACTACAATAGCCCTTATTTATTTATATCTCACATTTTCCAAACATGTTTGGTTCAATAGGGCTTACAATTCATTAATAGAAGTGGAGAGGTACATTTTAGGATAGTAGAAGTAGAGGGGAACATTTTAAGATTATAAGTAGGGGTGTAGGGGGTCTAAAGAGAGGTCTCCGTTACGAAAATAGGGGTAAGGTAGATGTCTTGGGAGAATTTGGGGAGGGTTTGTCAACATGTCGTGTGAGTTTGGGGAGGATCTATTGGTGTGTCATGAGGGGGGTGTGGCAGAATGTTGTAGGTAAGGGTGGTTCTGTGCTATCAATTCTTATAAAGATTTGTACTTGGCTTTCCCCCACAATCTTTCTTCCTTGATCATGTCACGTACTTCGGGCATTCACTGCGATATATTAATGAACATCAGCTTGTTATTCTCAGTCTCTATAGCACAGCTTAGCTCTAAAAAAAAGCATATTTTTTTACATTGCTCCCCTTCTTTGGAATGATCTACTGTTACTGTGTGCCGAGGCCTCCCTTGCACTGATCCTTCTAAGCTGAACAGGAGTCCTCCACTTACAGTCCTGCCAAAGGGAGGCGCTGCTTCACGTCACATTTTCAATAGTGAAGGACAGGCAAGTTCTGCAGGATTCCAGGAAACCTGCCTTTCCCTAGCGATTGAAAACACAATATTGAAGCACCACCTCCTACTGGTAGCAATGCTCAGCTTAGAGGGAACAATGCTCCCTTGTCAATTTATATCCATGTTTAAGACTGTATTGTTTTCTCGAGCCTTTGTTGAGGATGTGAGCAGTAGTGGGCCATAGTTTAAATATTGCTCTAGGTTCTTTTTGACTGTCCATGATCTTACATCTTATTTCTTCTATCCTATCATTTATGGTGGCATTCCCTTTTTTTCCATGATATTTTGAATGCAAACTGCTTTGCTTGGCACCCACAAAAAGGTGGCATATCAAGCCAAATAAACATAGAAACAGAGAAAAATGAAGGCAGATAAAGACCATGAGGGGCATAATCGAAAGGGACAACATCATTTTGATTTGGACGTCCTCACAAAACGTCACCATCCAGGATCGGGGAAACCCGTGTTTTCAAAACAAGATGGACGAGACCTCCAAATCTTGAAATTTGGTCATCCTTAGAGATGGTCGTCCCTAGACTTAGTCGTTTCTGATTTTCGGTGATAATCAAAACCAAGAACGTTCATCTCAGAAACGACCAACTGCAAGCCATTTGGTCGTGGGAGGAGCCAGCATTTGTAGTGCACTGGTCCCCCTGACATGCCAGGACACCAACCGGGCACCCTAGGGGGCACTGCAGTGGACTTCATAAATTGCTCCCAGGTACATAGCTCCCTTACCTTGTGTGCTGAGCCCCCCAAAATCCCCCCAAAACCCACTACCCACAACCATAGCCCTTACAGGTGAAGGGGGGCACCTAGATGTGGGTACAGTGGGTTTGTGGTGGGTTTTGGAGGGCTCGCTGTTTCCCCCACAAACATAACAGGTAGGGGGGGATGGGCCTGGGTCCGCCTGCCTGAAGTGCACTGCACCCAATAAAACTGCTCCAGGGACCTGCATAGTGCTGTGATGGACCTGAGTATGACATCTGAGGCAGGCAATCAATATTTTTAAAGATGTTTTTTGATGGTGGGCTGGAGTTAGTGACCAGTGGGGGAGTAAGGGGAGGTCATCCCCCGATTCTCTCCAGTGGTCATCTGGTCATTTTGGACACCTTTTTGTGCCTTGGGCGTAAGAAAAACACGACCAGGTAAAGTCGTCCAAGTGTTCGTCAGGGATGTCCTTGTTTCTTTCGATTATGGGTCGAGGACATCCTAGTGTTAGGCACACCCAAGCCCCGCCTTCACCATGCCTCCAATACGACCCCCTTGAACTTTGGCCATCCCTGAGACAGAAAGCAGTTGGGGACGTCCAAAATCGGCTTTTGATTATACAGATTTGGACGACCCTGTGAGAAGGACGTCTATCTTCCGATTTATGTCGAAAGATGGGCGTCCTTCTCTTTCAAAAATGAGCCCACATATGGCCTATCCAGTCTGTCCATCCATACCATCTACTCTCCCTTCCTCACCCTTAGAGATCCCATGTACTTGTTCCAATCTTTCTTGAATTCAAACACTGTTTTCATCTCCACCACTTCCAAAAGGAGGCCGTTCCATGAATTCACTACCCTTTCCAGAAGAAGTATTTCCTCAGGTTACTTCTGAATTTATCCCCTTTCATTTTCATCCTATGCCAGAGATTCCTTTCAATTGAAAGAGACTCACCTCCTGTGCATTTATTCCATGTAGGTATTTAATTGTCTCTATCATATCTACCCTCTCCTGCCTTTCATCTTACATGGTAATCCATTGCAGGGCCGCTGAGAGGTTGGAGGGGGGCAGGGGGGGCTAGATTCCCTAGGCCTGGCCTCCAAGCGGGACCCAGTACCAGCAAGGCTTCCGGAGGCAGGCAGAATGTTCTGCTCCCTTGGTCTGTCTCTCTCTCCTGGTCCTATGTGTTGAGACCCAGGTGACTGCATTAATGTGATAAATCAGGTCCCGGCACACAAGAGCAGGAGAGTGTCAGACCCAAGGAGGAGCAGACACAGGGAGGGAGAGGAGGGGGGGGCAGCAGTGGCAGCCCGAGAGTGTGTGTGTGTGGGGGGGGGGGGGTGGCCATGGCCCAAGCGGGGAGGGGCAGCAGCTGTGGCAGCCCTGCCCCAGGCCTGGCTCTGTCTCTCAGTGGCCCTGATCCATTGCTATAAATCTTGTCTCTCCTCACCCTTCAAGATGTCTAAGGCAAAAGCAGAGAACAGGAGATATACTGCTGCTCTTGGTTTTGAATATTTAATGTTAAGTTCTCAGTGTTAACTTTGGAGCTGACTCTTCCCTCCTCAGAAATTGCTACCACATGTTTTCTTCCTGTATCATCTGCTGCTCTCTCAGGATGTTCCCTGAGGTTTTCTGGGGGACAAGGGAGGGGGTGCTGGGTTGCTCAGAACAGCTGATTGCATATCTGCTTTTAGGAAAGGAAATTACCAGAAGCTCAGCCCCACGATAAATCCCCTGTGGGCCCTCAAGATTGTTTTGGTTGGGGCCGAGCGTGCCTGCGCGTACAGAGAAGGTCTGGGCTCTACCGATTCCAGCAGCTGTTGTTACAGAGCTGGTGTCAGGTACAGTGATCACTCTTTTATTTGCAGCTCAGACAAAGGAAAACAAGTACAAGAACCATCAAGTTATGTACCACTTGTTTGTTGCACAGTGCCCCTCTTGATCTGCTGGAGAATCAAGTTATATACCCTTTTCTCTCTTGAGACAGCTTGGCAACCGTCACCATGTCTTCACAAATGTGCACATCAAATTCATAGGATGAAACTTCTATTACACTGTGGATTTTTCAAACCTCATCTTACCTTGCTTCTCATTCCCTCTATGGACACGACAGCAGGTAGGACTCAGGCCTCTGGAATGCAGTGTAATCACTGCTCTTTTTAACAGGTAAAGTGCCATTTAAATGTGTATTAACTATAAAACTAGTGGAGTAAAGCACAAGGAAGAATAGTCCTACTGTCCCCAGATTTGTGTAAGCACCCACAAAGTATAAAATAATGTCAAAAATGAACACTAAAATTGATGAAAGAGAAAGGATTAACAGTGGATTCTCCAGCCGCAAAAAACATTCTGCTGCCAGCTGCCCTCCAAGTTTCACCATTTGCCACCACCATCGATATCAAACTTGTGTTCATCTCAATTTAGTGCACGATGAGGAAGAGCTCATCACTAGCAAAACTGTCTGCGTTGGCAAAGACTTCAATGCTTCATGACATCACTCCCAAATGAGTGTCAATGTTTCAGCCATTGCCTGCTTGAGGGAACACCATTCTACCAAAAGATAGACACTGTGATGGTTAAAAAGAATTGATTTATTGAATTCTAAAACAAATCATTCAAGGTAACACTTGAAAAAGAAATCAGTAGTCATCCGGTACAAAATTTAAATAGAATTACAATAGTCATAGTAAAATCACACCTGACCCACTGTTAAGTCCTCAGATTTATGGGGGAAAAAAAGATAACAAGCAAGCCAGATAATATAAATTAACAAAGAAAGAAATTAACCCTACAACAGGACAATATTCCAGTTCTTCTAGAGGAGAGTTGCAGATATTAAAACTACTGGTGCCTTGGCTTCTCTGTTCACTCCTTCCAAACCTTCAGCTACTGTTGGAATGGAGGAGTAGCCTAGTGGTTAGTGCAGTGGACTTTGATCCTGGGGAACTAAGTTCAATTCCCAGTACAGCTCCTTGTGACTCTGGGCAAATCACTTAACTCTCCATTGCTCCTGGTACAAAATGAGTACTTGAACATACATAAACCACTTTGCATGTAGTTACCAAAAAAAACCTCAGAAAGGCAGTATGTCAAGTCCAATTTCCCTTATTACTCAAAAACATCACTAATTGCAATGGATCAAAAGTATATATGTATCATTTTGGTATTTAATCACACATTTACCTGGAAATTTTGATTAAAAATGCCTCCCAGAGCTAAAACTTTGGGGCACATCAAAAGAAACTGTTTACGACACTTTTGAGTTGCTTTTGCCACATCCAGGAAGACACTCTTTTGAGCAAAATAGAGAGTTTCTGTGTCTGAAGTAAAGTTCTAGCAATGATGTTATGTAAATTGGTGATGATAGTTAGATTTTAGTTGCCATTTACTGAATCTGGCCCTATGTCCCTTGGAGACAGGGGAGAGAATACCTACTCCAATTTGCCTTGTGCTTCCAATATAGAAAAAAATTCAGTTTCATTGGAAGTGATGATTTCTCAGTGAGTATTGCAAAATTGTGGTGCTGAAGGAAGAGAGGGCACTGCATCTTTGTGTTTGAGGTTTGCTAGAGTTGTACTGGCTCATTACCACCTTGATCATTCATATTGCATTTCTTCACCACTGAGTTTTTGATCTCTTCAGGAATTCTCACTGCTACCTCCTCCTGGTTGGTGGGGGGGGGGGGGGGGGGTCCTCTGGATTTTTTAAAATATTTTTCTTTGCCAGATAACATTATTGAGTAGCAATGCTTGCTTTTTTTATACAATAAATTAAAAAGAAAACAAACATACTCATATTACTAATGGCAGGGCTTTTTTGTAATTAATGCTAACACAAATATTGTGCCATGAAGAGGGAATGTCTAGAGAATAATATGGAAAGGGCATTCATTTTGTAATGGAAATGTTTGGCATGCTCAGTAATACTGAGAATAAGTCCAGGCAGCTCAATTCTTCATCCAGTGACAAAGTCATTAATATTTCCCTGCTATGAAGGAGCAGACAGCCTGAGCATGAAAGTATGCAGTTAGGTGTGTGCAGGAGGGAATGTGGCAGCTTCGTATCCATCAGGCAGATAATAAAAATGACCCATTTCCTCTCCATAATTCTTTTTGGCTCTTCTTGTTTAATGTAATTGAACTTGGCAAATTTTACTGCTCAAGAAAGTGGAAGAAGAATAGTACTAGCAAAGACATGCAAAGCACAGGCGGGTCTGCAAAGTGCAGAGGCAAGCTGGGATTGGCAGATCAATGAAGAGTAGATACAAAAGGCAAGTGTCAGGCAAAGTAGAGTCAGGTCTCCAAGGAGCAGATGAAAGAGGCAAGCTGGGCTAAGGCAAGTCTATGAAGACCACCAGAGGCAAGCTGGATGCAAGCACATCCATGAAGGGATGAGACAAGATGCAAGTGACATGCAAATTTACAAGCAGGTCTGTAAAAAAGCAGAGGCAACAGACAGCTACATAAAGCAGAGACAAGAGATAAGTGGCATGCAAAGCTCAGACAAACCTCCAAGAGGCAAGCATGGTGCAGGCAGGTCCATAAAGAGTAGAACCAAGAGGCAAGTGACACACAAAGTGCAGACATGTCTGCAGAGACAAGAGGCAAGTGACACAGTCTGCAAAAAGTAAGCTGGATACAGGCAAGTCCATAAAGATCAGAGTGAGAAGGTAAACTGGGTGCAGGCAGGTCCATCATGAAGAGTAGAGAAAAGAGACAAGTGACACTCAATGTGCAGGCAGGTCTCCAAAGAGCAAAGGCAAGAGACACGCAGAGAGCAGGCCAGAGCTGAGACATCTGCATGTACTTCCCTGAAATAACTATCCTCTCTCCTTCTTCTGTTTCTCCTTCTGAGATTCAACTGGATTCAGAAGGTAATCATAAATGGGGGATGTTGGGGATGGGAAATGATACCCAAATTAGCCCAGCACTTCCTCTGTAACACTGTGGAGATAACACAGTGAATTCAAAGTGATATTTTTCCTTATGGTGAAACACCAAAACAGAATTTTGAAGCATCCTGTATTTTCCAAGATAAATCATTACATCTTTTACATTGCATGCAGCAGATGCTAATGACAGATACAACAGATGTTAATTCCATATTCCTTGAGTGAATAGAAGAGTGGAAAAGACTATTAATCCTCTTGGAAGTCTTCTTTAGGGTACTGAGGGCAATTTCTAAAGCTTTTTCCAGAGTGGTAAAGGATCCAGTGAAAACTGAATCCCCAGCCTGCTCTCCATGGAGTAAAAGATCTTTGCTTTGATCCACAGCTGCTAACTTACCAAGTTCCAGTATGGATTTTTTTTTACTACTGTTACTACTACTTTCATTTCTATAACTTTGCTAGCTATACACAAACATGTAAGAGACAATCCCTGCTGCACGCACATAGCAAAATGACTACGGGATGCCTCAGCACGTCCCATGGTATGTCATTTTTTGTTGCAGTAAGCACACATTAGTGCTTACCGCAGCTTAGTAAAAGGGTCTCTTGGATTATGAGCCTTACTAGATTGTACACCACTAAGGGGCCCTTTTATTAAGCCTACCATGTGCCAAAAAGCATTGCCGTGGGATGCGCTGAGGTGTCTCGCAGTAGTGTGGCGATCAGCGCATGCTAATCCTGCACTAAAACATAGTTTTTATTTATTAGCGCAGAAGGTATGTCAATGGGCGGAGAGAAGGCATGCCCTATGCTAATCGGGTAGCATGGGCACATTGCCACATGCACAGGGTTAGTACAGAAGCGTAGCTAGGTTGTGCCACCAGGGAGAGAAGATGAGCGTGCGCACTGCATAGGTGTGATGGAGTGCCTGAAAAATAGGCGCTCAGTGGCGTTCCTGGGGGGGGGGCGGTGGGTGCGGTCCACCCCGGGTGCACGCCGCTGGGGGGGGGTGCCACGTGCCTGTCTGCTCTGCTCGTTTCATGCTCCCTGTGCCCCGGAACAGGTTACTTCCTGTTCCGGGGCACAGGGAGCATGGACCGAGCGAAGCAGACAGGTGTGCGGCACCCCCCCCCCCTCAGCAGGTAAAAATGCACCCGTCCTTTCGCCGGGGAGTGAGGTGTGTCCTTTCGCAGGGGGGAGGTAGCCTTTCACGGGGGGTGGGGGGGTCGCGCTGCACCGGGGGGGTGGCCTTTTGCTGGGGGTGGGGGGGCGCATCGGCGATCCGCCCTAGGTGTCAGCCATCCTAGGAATGCCACTGTAGGCGCTGGCACCATCCGAAGTCCATTTGGGGAAGCGGTTGCTCCCCTGGCACCCCACCTAGCTACGCCTCTGGGTTAGCATAGGAGCCCTTAGCACTTACAAAAACAGGTGGTGCTAAGGGCTCCTGTGGAAATGGCCATGCGCTAATTGAGAAAATTCGCGCATGGTCATTACAGAAAAATATAAAGAGGCAGCCATTTTACCACCACACTAAAAAAGTGGCCACATCATGTGGGAAATCCATGCACTAACAGCAGCGCCAGACACTTTTTAGCATAGCTTAGTAAAAGGGCCCCTTAGCGATTTGCAGGTAGTATATAGGAAACTGAAGGGCTTATTTCCAAAACCCTCTAAGTTCATATTAGTTGTATCGGACATAGAGGGTTTTGGTAATAAGCCCTTCAATTAAATAATACATGAAATGGTGGCAGAGGGAGTGTACAGATTAATAGGCTGAAGCTTCTTAAATATGTTGGTGGTGATCGAACGATATTGATGATGAGGGTGATTTAAGTATGAAAGTTATCAGATGTCAGAGAGGAAAGTAATCTAAGAGTGTGCAACTGGAGAAGACAAGATCAAGGCAGTGGCCATGACTTTGAGTAGGGGTAGTGAAGCATAGCTGGAGATTAAAGCAAGAATGTAAGAGGCAAAAGAGTCAGGTAATTAGCATGAATGTTAAAGTCTCCAAGAATAAGAAAAGGGGAAGATATGAGAAAGAAGGAAATCCAGGGGTCAAAGTTAGTGAAAAGGAAGAGAGGGGCTTATGGGCATGGGGAGGGGGGTGAATAAATGGCAGCTACCCAGAGAGACAATGGAGTGAATAGGCAGATGGAGTTGACTTCAAATGAAAAAAAAAAAACATAAAAAAAGTCATGCTGGGCCAGACCAATGGTCCATCTTGCTCAGTATCCTGCTTCCATCAGTGGCCAATCCAGATCACATGTATGGCAGAATCCCAAAGAAAAGCAAGATTCCATGATAAGCAACCTCAGGGATAAAGAGTGGCTTTCCCCATGTTTACTTTAATAGCATTTCTGTACTTTTTTCTAGGAACTTGTCCAAACTCTTTTCAAACCCAGATATGCTACCGCATCCTCCAGCAACAAGTTCCAGAACTTAACTATTTGTTGAGTGAAAAAAATATGTTTCCTATTTGTTTTAAAAGTATTACCATGCAATTTCATGGAGTGTCCCCACATCTACCCATTTCTACTCCACTCTGGATTTTGTATACCTCTGTCATATAGAAACATAGAAACATGAAGACAGATAAAGCCCATATGACCCATCCAGTCTGCCCATCCTCTGTAACCCCTAACTATTCATTTTCCTAAGCAATCCCATATGCTTATCCCATGCCTTTTTAAATTCTGGAACAGTCCTCGACTCCATAACCTCCACTGGGAGGCCATTCCATTCCTCCACCACCCTTTCTGTGAAATAGTACTTCCTTAGATTATTCCTAAACCTATTCCCTCTTAACTTCATCATATGACCCCTCATTCCAGAGCTTTCCTTCAGTTGAAAAAAGCTCTCTTCCTGTAAATGAATGCCCTTGAGATATTTAAACGTCTCTATCATGTCGCCTCTCACCCTCCTCTCTTCTAGCGTATACATGTTGAGGTTCATAAGCCTGTCCCTATAATTTTTGCGTTCAAGACCACTTACTAATTTTGTATCTGCCCTCTGGACCGACTCCATCCTGTTTATATCTTTCCGTAGGTGTGGTCTCCAGAACTGCATGCAGTACTCCAAATGGGGCCTCACTAGAGACTTATACAATTGCACTAACACCTCCTTTTTTCTGCTGCTCATACCTCTCTTTATGAACCCAAGCATCCTTCTGGCTTTGAGTGTCACTTTTTCAACCTGTTTGGAAGCTTTAAGGTCACCAGACACAATCACCCCCAAGTCCCGCTCTTCCTTCGTACACTGAAGCACTTCACCCCCTATACTGTACCATTCCCTTGGATTCTTGTGACCCAAATGCATGACCCTGCATTTTTTGAGATTAAACCTTAGTTGCCAAATATCGGTCCATTCCTCCAGCTTTGCTAGATCCTTCCTCATGTCATTCACACCCTCTAGGGAGTCCACCCTGTTGCAGAGTTTGGTATCATCCACAAAGAGACAAAACTTACCAGTCAGCCCTTCTGCAATATTGCTCACAAAGACGTTAAAAAGAGCCGGCCCTAGGACTGATCCCTGCTGTACTCCACTGACGATATTCTTTTCTTCAGAGCAAGCTCCATTTACCACTACCCTCTGTCTCCTTCCATTCAACCAATTTTTAACCCAATCGGTTACTCTAGGTCCCATACTGAGGACACTCAATTTATTTATCAATCGCCTGTTCAGAACCGTGTCAAAGGCTTTGCTGAAATCCAAGTATACCACATCAAGCACCCTTCCCACGTCTAGCTGTTTGGTCACCTAGTCAAAGAAGACAGTCAGATTCGTCTGACACGACCTGTCTCTAGTGAAGCCATGCTGCCTCGGGTCCTGCATTCCAATCCATTTAGTTCAAGAAATCTCACAATCCTTCTTTTTAGAAGTGTTTCCATTAGCTTACTCACCACCGAGGTCAGACCGACTGGTCTGTAATTCCCAACCTCCTCACTTCCACTCTTGTGCAAAGGAACCACATCCGCCCTTCTCCAGTCCACAGGGACCATTCCAGTTTCTAAGGAAGCATTGAAGAGGTCTGTCAGTGGAGTCAACAGAACTTCTCCAAGTTCCTTGAGCACCCTCGGGTGTATCCAATCTGGCCTCATCACTCTGTCTACTTTTAGTTTGGTAGCTCCTCAAGAACACAGTCCTCTGTAAACGGGTCTTGGCCTACCATACATCCATCCCCTTTAGCCTTTGTTTTCTGTAGCCCTACCCCCGGTATTTCATCCGTGAACACAGAGCTAAAATAATTGTTAAGCAGTTCAGCTTTATCCTTATCATCTTCCACATACTTCTCTCCCTCAGCTTTGAGCCTCACAATGTTATTATGGCACTTCCTCTTGTCACTTACATATCTGAAAAAAGGCTCTTATCCCCCAATTTTATCGTATTAGCTATCTTTTCCTCCATTTGCTGATTCACTTTCCTGATAGCTTTTCCAGCTTCTCTTCGCTTATTCAGGTATTCTTTCCTGTCTTCATCTTTCTGAGTTGTCTTATAACGTGTGAAGGCTAACCTCCTTACCCTTATCTTTTCAGCTACTATATTTGAGTACCACAGCGGCCTTCTTTTCTTCTTACTTTTATGTAATTTTCTAACATAAAGGTTAGTTGCCTTTAATATAGCTCCTTTCAGTCTTGTCCACTGCTGTTCTACATCCTTCAGCTGTTCCTATCCTACCAACTGTTCCTTGAGAAATTCCCCCATCTCGGCAAAGTTAGTTCCTTTGAAATCCAGGACCTTCAATCTCAAATGAGCCCTCTCTTCTGTTTTAATATTGAACCACACCATACAATGATCACTAGATGCCAAATGGTCTGCCACCCTGACGTCAGAAATGTTCTCTCTATTCTTAAGCACAAGGTCCAGAATAGCTCCATCCCGCATTGGTTCCATTATCCACTGCTGGAACAGTTCTTTCTGTAGGGAATCTAAGATCTCTTTGCTTCTAGATGACCCCGCGGCCAGGACACCCCAATCAACATCCAGCATATTGAAGTCTCCTATCAGTAGTACGTCCCCCTTCAACTATCTCTTCTTCAGGCTGAAGAGCCCTAACCACTAAGCCTTTCCTCATATGGTCACCTTTCTTTGAGTGGAGTGAGACTGAGGTGGAGAAGGGCTTGAAACCTACAGGAATGGGAAAGTAGCAACCCAATGCCACTGCTGCAGTCAATGAGGTGAGGTATATAGGAGAAAAGGTAACCTCTGTGTCAAAGAGCAGCAACTGAAGCAGAGTCTTCAGGGAAAAGCAAACTGTCAGAAGATGGAGAGTATGAGAGATAAAGAGATCATGCATGTAGGCAGGTTTTTCGGAAGCAGAGCAGATATTCCACAGGGTATATGAGAAAGGGAGGAGAGAGAGGAATAGGAACAAGATTAGAGAAGTTGTGGCTTGACCTGATTAAGTAGGGTGATATTTCAGTTGGAGAAGAGAAAGAACAAGAAAGTGCAGAAAAGAGTAGGGGAAACATGATGACCACAAGACTAGGGTGAAAAGTCATGGCCACCATATTGGATGCAGCCACAACCATGGGCAGGAGTAAATGGGTACCATTCCTGCCTCAATGGATGCCCGCTAGATTATCAGGGATTCAGGTAGACCAGAGAAGGGGGGAGGGGGCTTAGATCACAGGAGGGGACTGTCATTGGCAAACAAAACCATGCCTGTTTTTTGTTTCCCAATGATAAGAAATGACTATCCATCCCTAGGGTTTGGCAAGGTCAGGAGACGGAGAATACTCAAGCCCTGAGCATATTTTGTGGGTGTCATCTAGTGGGTAGGAGCTTGTGAACCCTCCCTCCTCTGATCTTGCTGTCATTTCACTAGAAGAGGAAGCTGCCATACATGTTGCCTATTTCTGCAGATAATCAGCACATTTGGCAGCTGGGGTAGCCCTTCTAGTTAGTGTCATCACTAGAAGTAGGTTATAGTAGTCTTTTTTTCTTTAGCCTCCCATCAGCAGAACATTATAAACCTGGGTTTCCCATTTGTGGTGTGGGCCATGGGGTAATGAAAATTATTCTAAGAATGGTGGGAATCATGCATGCAGCACCCCTTCACCCTCTGATTTGTGCTAAGTTAGAAGAAAAACTAACAGCAATAAATAAATCAATTAATCGGGCACTGCAAACCAAAGGGAAAGACAGGTCAACAAAGTTGCTGTTATGGTAGCTTCTCCTTGGCACAATAACAATGTCACTGAAAAAAAAAAGATCTTCAGGGTGCACAGACTTTATCTCTTCTTTTCTTATGTTCCATCTGTCTTCTGCTCTTTTCTCCTTCTTTCCTCTACCTCCTTCCTTCTCTCAGAGGCTCCTCCTCTTTCCTTGCTTCAGACAGAAAAGGGGTAAGCAATGAAAAGGAGCAGGAACTGTTTTGGTGTTAAGAAAAATAAATCTTCTCTTTGCAGACATGCTGAGCCTTTGTTACTCTCAAGATCTGCAGAGCCCCCATTTCTCATACAATAAATTCTATTTTTCCCTTTTGGAGCTCATCTTCCCTTCTGCAGCCCCAGCTCATTCAAGCCTAACAATTCTCTCCAGTTTTTTTTCCAGCTGCCATAAATCCTCCATAATAATGAGGAGAGGCAGAGTGAGCAGAACTGCACCCTGGCCTGATATCCGCTCGCTGTCTTATGCCTTCTGACTGTGAGTTCTCAGGGGAATAATTATGAAGAGGGCAGTTCAGAATGTAGCAGCTGAAAATAACAGAATGAGTTCCAAAGAAGTCAGAAGTATGATTTTCCCTCTCTGATGGGTTGAGGGTAAGGGAGACAGAGAACATGGTTTCTATTCTTCCATACAGTATGCCAATCTACTGCAGAAGAACAGATTTATTTATATTTTGCTCATAACCTTTTTCAGTAGTAGCTCAAGGTGAGTCACCTACAGTAGGCATTTCCCTGTCAGGTTCAGAATCTGATTTTTATACTTGAGATAATAGAGATGTAAGTAACTTGCCCAAGACTGCAAAGGGCTCCAGCAGAGTTGAACCAGGTATCCCTAGATGACACGACTAGGGGCCTTTTTACAAAGGTGCGTAAATGCCTACACGCATCCAACGCATGTCAGATTGGAACTGCCACTCGGCTCCTGCATGCTCCGGGCAGTAATTACATTTTTGATGCACGTCCAAAATGCGCAGTAGAAAATATTTATTCTTTAGCCAATGCACCTTTAAGATGGAATTTCACTGGCTAACGATTGGCCAGATATTAAGTTTCCTGGCTAAAAGGTTAACCAAAAGTTAACCAGTTAAAACATTCTTAGCAGCCCCATTCACATAAAATAAATTCACAAGTCTGATTGGTTTGTTTATTAAGTGTAACAATTTAACTATAAACATTCTTTAACCAAACTTTCACCCGAGCTACAATAATATATCATAAACATTGGAAAACATATCTTAACCTTACCACCCTGCCGTGACAGCTAGGGCAATTTTAGTGGCATGGGCCTTCATGCCTTTCTTTACAGGGTCACCTGACCCTCCAGTCCACCGGTTCTTAGAGCCTCAAATAAGCTCATCAACTGTAGCTCTGGTGTCCACTTGCTGCAACACACCAGCCACCACAATCCCCCTGCAAAAACCCCCATACTTAACCTGGCCAACCACTGGTCAACAGTTCACAAGGAGGATGGGTGGGTAAGCCACCTCCGAGGAGCAAAAAGAAGACACTGTGACTCAGAGGAGGCTTCCATAAGTAAATGTCCCTCCCCTCCCTCATCCTGGGTCGCTCTCCAATCCTCAGTGAGGGCCTCAGTGGGAAAGGTTGCTTAAATATAAATTATCCAATCCCCTGAGACCCCTGACCGCCTTTACTCTCCCCCCCTTTCACCCTGCCCCCTCCTTCAGCCCTTTACTGGGCCATCCCTACCCTGACCTTCCCACCATCCAGACAGCTGAAGGGGAAAGTCCAGCCTAAAGTTAAACTCACCCTGACAGACAAGGGCTCTTGAGCTTAAACAATGAAACAGCGCTAATATTCAGCACTATCTTGTTAAGGTTCACTGGTAATCCACTTAAATAGAACCATATGGTCTTAAAATGTCCCACTAACTTTAACCTGCAATACTCAGCAGCATTTACTGAATGAGATATTTTTTGAATATCCGGTTAAAGATAATCAGATAGCTTAACTATTTATCAAATGTCTAAACATGTTGGACACATAGCTGCTTGAAACCCTGGGATAAAATTATTCAAAGGTATCGATTGGGGAGGCTCTGAATATCCCTTGGGCATTGTCATTGTAAAGTGGAAACAATTTGGCACAATCAAAACACTGATTTGATCAGGCTATTCCACCACAGTCGGTAGCTATGCGTTGAGGAAACCGCTAAAGAAGGTCGCTCGAAGGTTGTAAGATTAAAAGAACTATGAAGGACTCTGGCTGGGAAGACGGAGGAAAAATATTGATTCTGTTTCAAGATTACTCCACACGCTGGGTCTGTAGGAAAGTGTCGTCCACCACAAAGAAGCAAAGAAAAAAAAGTATAAAATGCAAAATCCAAAACAAGAACAACAACAAAAAATTGGTACTAAAGAGTAAGTCCATTTTTTTTTCTAAAAAGGGCTTGTTCTTTAGTCACAATTGTTTTTGTTATTGTTTTTTAGGCTTTGACCCTGATTGGGTTATGCCCTCTTCTTCTGCAACCTTTTTATTTGAAATGTGCATGTTGCTTTTTTCCTCCCCTTGTTATGAAGAACATGGGAAGCGGATGGGGAATTAATACAAGCCACCACATGCCTATTGCTTCTGTATTCTGGTCCCTGCATAGATTTCTCTGCGGCAAGTACACAATTCTGCACAGATGGAGGACTCTGTGCAAACTCTGCACTGCACAATTGTACAGCATTCCCCAAGGAGTAATAGAACAAAAGCAACAATGGAGTGGCTCAGCGAGAAGGAAGTGAATGTCCTTGAGAGGTCCGGTCAAAGTCCAATAGAAAATCTGTGGTGAGACTTGAAGAATTCCATCTGCATACGATCCCTAGCCAACTTGAAAAAGACTGAGTTATTCTACCAAGAATGGGTAAATATTGTATCATCTCACAGTGCAAGAGCTGGTAGACCCAGTGTTGCACAGGCAAAAATATTTGGCATGTTTTTGATTCAATAATTTGTTTGGTTCATCTTCAGGCTCCAAATCATTTGGATCATTTGAGTCAATTAAAGTTAATGGGGAAAGCAATTTTATACTTTTAATAGTGGGATTTACCTAGGAATGGGCTGTTGTTTGGAACAATATAGGAAATGTCAACGATATATCCTATATCATTCTATGTCATTAACAAACTAAAATGAGCCAGAAAAAAAAAACATGACATGTGGAGGGGCATTTTCGATATGACGTCTAAGTCCAGCTTTGGACGTTTTGCTAAAAACATCCAAAATTCAAGTGGGGAATATAGTCATTTTCAAAACAGAAAAATATCTTTTTTTTCTTTTTAAATGGCTATTTGCTAAACGTTTTTGTGCTCTGTGCATTTATCTTTTTGGTCCATTTTCGAAAAAAAAAAAAAGTCTAGGTGAAAAATGCACAAAATCAAGCCATTGGGAGTAGGAGGAGCCAGCATTCATAGTAGACTGGCCGCACAGACATGCTAGGAAAGCAATGGGACACTGCAGTGGACTTCAAACAAATTCTCCCAGGTACACATCTCACCATTGCTCCCTTATCTTGTCTGCTGACCCCCCAACCCCCCCCCCCAAAAAAAAACCTACGACCCCCCCACCTATATACCACTAAAATAGCCCTTATAGATGAAGGGGACACCTATATGTGGGTACAGTGAGTTTCTAGTGAGTTTTGGACAACTTACAGTTTCCACCACAAGTGTAACAAGTAGGGGAAGATATGGGCCTGGGTCCACCTGTCTACAGTGCACTGCACCCACGACTAGACTACTCCAGGGACCTGCATGCTGCACTAATGGACCTGAGTATTACATCTGAGGCTGGCAAGTAATGTTTTTAATCACATTTGGGGGTGTGGGTGAGTGGGAGGGGGTTAGTGACCACTGGGGGAGTAAAGGGAGGTCATCTCTGATTCCCTCCTGTGGTCATCTGGTCATTTAGGGCACTTTTTGTGGATTATTTGTGGAGGAGTGGCCTAGTGGTTAGCGTGGTGGACTTTGGTCCTGGGGAACTGGGTTCGATTCCCACTGCAGGCACGGGCAGCTCCTTGTGACTCTGGGCAAGTCACTTTACCCTCCATTGCCCCAGGTACAATTAAGTACCTGTATATAATATGTAAGCCGCATTGAACCTGCTATGAGTGGGAAAGCGTGGGGTACAAATGCAATAAAAATAAAAAAAATAAAACAGGTTGAGACCAAAACATACAACTTATAGCCCTGTATGTTTTGGTTTTGTTCCATTGTGGCAGAAAAACGTCCAAGTGAAGGAATGCCGAGATCCCACCCTTAACACGCCCCTGACATACACCCTTGTGATTTGAATGCACTTCTGACGGACTTCATAGAAAAACATCTAAAAATTGGTTTTGAAAATACCAATTTGGACGTTTTTGTGAGAAGAACATCCAAATGTAGATTTATTCCACTTTTTGGGTGTTTTTCTCTTTTGAAAATGAGTCCCTTTTTATTTTATTTGCTTGCTGATAATAGTGGGTACTATTTGTAAACACTGCATACTCTTTGTAAGGAGTGTGCGCGCTTTGCAAATATTGTGCACTCTTAATGGGTGATTCAGTACAGATCGCCTAAAGCTATGCGCTGGGGTGCTATGTACTAGCTCCTTAATTCTATAAAAGTTGCCAAAAATTGCATGCACAAATTTGAGCAAGCGTTCAATTTGTGCGCACATTGTAATCAATTGAATAGTGACCTAATTAGTGCCAATAATCGGCTTTTTAACAAGCAATTATTGGCACTAAATAGATGTAATTGGCATTAACGTACCTAACCTTTATGTGCAATCTGAAACAAAGGGGGGAGGTGCAGAAATGGAGGGTCATGGGAGTAATGGGGGGGTGTTGTGAGTTGTTATAGAATAAGGGGGATATGCAACTAATGTAGGTGCGTAAATTGCACCCCATTTCAGTTGCTGCAAATGGCCGTACCTAAAGTTAGGCATGTTTCCTGGGCAAATGTGTCATTCTATAAACTGCATCTAAGTTTGGGGCCGTTTTACTAAAGGGCTGGCACGCGGCAATGGGCAGGAGCCTGGTGGTAGTTCCCGCCCCAGTATACCCCATTTCTAGCGCTACAAACAAATTTCTATTTTTGTTGTACTGGTGCTTACCCGGTGATAATTGTGTGTCATGTGCTGCCCAGTTACCACTGGGTTAGCGTGGGAGCCCTTATCACCACCTCAATGGGTAACGGTAACTGCTTCCCCCCAAAATAGCTGCACGGTAAGTGGTTCACTTACCATACGGTCATTTCTTGTTGACTGAAAAAGACTGTCTTTTACTTGTCATGGTAAAAGGGGGCCTCAGCGCATGTCAAAAACACATGCTGACGCTAAACACGGCAGTTAGGCTTATCTGTGGAAAAACGCGATTTGAAAGTGCAAAACCCCTTTGCGAAAAACTACACTGGCTCCCAATCAAAGAACGCATTGCTTTCAAAATCTGCACTCTGGTTCACAAAATTATCTACAGTGAAGCTCCAGGATACATGACAGACTTGATCGACCTACCAACTAGAAACACATCCGAATCAACACGAACGTACCTAAATCTGCACTACCCAAGCTGCAAAGGACTCAAATACAAATCAACTTAGGCATCCAGTTTTTCCTACGTAAGCACACAACTGTAGAACGCATTACCAAAAGCCTTGAAAACTACGAACGACCACCTAAACTTCCGGAAAACACTAAAAACTAACCTGTTTAAAAAGGCATACCCTACCGATCCAACATAAATACCTGATCTTTGCAACACAACAAAACTAAAGAACGTAATGGACATAACACAACTCTTCCGTTGTACAATTCCCTAGTGTGGCTGTACCACATGAACTTTATCTTACCACAACATCACTTTGTATTTGCTTACACCGGAGTCTGTAACTCTTCTCCGGTACTATGTAAGCCACATTGAGCCTACAAATAGGTGGGAAAATGTGGGATATAAATGTAACAAATAATAATAATAATAATAATAATAATAATAATAAAGTAACCCCCCCTTTTACCCCAGCTTAGTAAAAGGACCCCTTTAAACACAGCTTATAGAATAGTACTTTTTTTTCAGCGCTGTTTTTTGTGGCGCCATATCTAGAATGTAGCCCTAGACGTGACTTCTATATTCAGAATTGCACGTGCAAATGCTGTTAGAAAATACTAGTGTAAGTTAGTGTTTATGTGGCAGCATTTAAGTACGGCTGCTTATCCCATGTCAATGGCTGGTGTAAATGTCTAAGACTAAATGTTACAGTTGTGCATGTAACTGTCTGTATAATCCAGGGGCATAGCCAGACTTCGGCGGGAGGGGGGTCCAGAGCCCGAGGTGAAGGGGCACATTTTAGCCCCCTCCCCACTGTCGCCGACCCCGCCGCCGCCAACTTTGACAACCCCTGCCGACGACCCTCTCGACCCCCCCTCCCGCCACCAACCCTCCCCCGCCGTTGCCTACCTTTGCTGGCGGGGAACCCCAATCCCCACCAGCTGAGGTCCTCTTCTTCCCGCGAAGGCTTTGTTCTGTTTCTGACGTCCTGCACATTGTACATGCAGGATGTCAGACTCACAGAAACAGAACGAAGCCTGGCTGATCTGCAAGGCTTCATTCTGTTTCTGTGAGTCTGATGTCCTGCACGTACAACGTGCAGGACGTCAGAAACAGAACAAAGCCTTCGCAGGAAAAAGAGGACCTCCTAGGCTGGCGGGGATTGGGGTCCCCCGCCAGCAAAGGTAGCCCACGGCAACGGCAGGGGACGGTTGGTGGCAGGAGGGGGAGTCGAGAGGGTCATCGGCAGGGGGGTCCAGGGCCAAATCTACAGTGGCCCAGGCCCCCCTGGCCCCATGTAGCTGCGCTACTGGTATAATCTGTATAAGTATATTAAGTGCTGGGCACATCCCTGACCTTCCCAGGCCCCTCCCATACCTCCCCACTCCTCCCCCTAGAGAAGTTATGTGCTAAAGGATTCCAGCACTAAGTTTACAAAATTATTTATTTAGGAACTATGGAAGGAGATGAATGTTATAGACTTTTGATTAATTACTTTTGTTACTGTATTTCCTGGGATGGCTGGTCTCTTTATGTGTAATCCGCATTAAACTGCAAGGTATTGCAAGCTATAAGAATAAAATGTTAGGTTAGGTTAATTATGACTAAGAGCATTTATGCAAGCAACTGCAAATTAGTGCTGATTAATACCAATTATCTACAATTTTAGCTGATTATTGGTAGTTAGTGCCAATTAATGCCTAATTTATCAATTAGGTTATGTGCATAACTTGTGCGTGCAAGTTCGTACACTAAGCACAAAAATGTGCGTGCAAAATGAAAGGGTTAATGAAATTGCCCCCAAAATGAAAATGAAGAGTTACCAAAACAAAAAGAACAATGCTGGAAACAGAGCCTCCAAGACACAGAGCTGGGCCCAGGTCAGAGCCTCCACATCCATTGTGGCTCCCCCCACTCGGGCCGAAGCTGCAACCGCCACCCACTCAGGCCACCCCTGCCCCCCACTCGGGAAACCACTACCCCCCACACCCCCTACCATTCTGTTTCTGCTCCTCCCTCGGTCTGTCACTCTCCCGCTCCTGTGTGCCAAGACTGGGTTATCGTGTTAATGCAATCACCTGGGTCCTGATACACAGGAGCAGAATAGAGACAGACCCCAGTGCCACCCCCCCCCCCCCCCTTTCAGTGGCCCTGGCTAGAAATGAGAAACAAATTTAAATTAAATTTTTTGGTTTGCCAATCCCTAGATTTACCATTGATTTTTAATCAAACTTGCTTAAAGTTTGCTAGGTTCTATGTTAGACGTCACCACCAAGAAACAGAATGCAGGTGTTATTGCGGACAATATTATGAAATCTTCTGTTCAGTGTGCATCAGTGGCCAAAAAAAGAAAAAAAAAACAAATGGAATGTTAGGAATTATTAGGAAAGAAAATGAGAATAATTAAAAGAAAAAACAAAAGAATATCATAATTTCACAATTTCTCTGTATCACTCCATGGTGCAACTACGTTTTGAGTATTGTGTGCAGTTCTGGTTGGTGCATCTAAAAAAAAAGTGGACAAAATACAGAGGATAACCGAAATGATAAAAGGGATGGAGAGGATAACCAAAATGATAAAAGGGATGGACTGACTCCCCTATTAAAAAGGATAAAGAGATTATGGCTACTCAGCTTGGAGAAGATGGGAAATATGATGGTCTATAAATTCCTGAGCGGAGTGGACTGGATAAACATGAGTTGACTATTTTTTTTAGAAAGTACAAAGACTAGGTAGGGGACACATCATGACGTTACTAATGAATATATTTAAAACAACCAGAGAAAATATATTTTTTTTCACTCAATGCATAGTTAAACTCTGGAACTTGTTGCCAGAGGATGTGATTAAAGTAGTTAATGTAGCTGTGTTTAAAAAAGGGTTGGACAGATTTCTGGAAGTGAAGTCCACATGTACTGTTCTAGGCAAAGTATTGTGTAGCTTAAACAGCCAGCATAAATCATCCCCAAACAGAAGCTTCACCTGTAGACTCTCAATTCTTAAGCAAATCTTCTTTATTGTAGTACTTAGAACAAACAATGAAAATGCAACTTACAGTTCAGTTGCTTGTAAAAGAATTGTGGCCTTCTGCGCACAGAGTCTATATCTAGCCACCTCAGAGGCAAGGAGATGGACAGAACCTCAGCCGAGCTGAGAGAGAAAGCTGTAACACTCAAGGAAAATAAGAAGGAGAACTCAGAGAAAATAAATGGGGAATGAATTGGAGTAAGATGTCTTGAGGAATGACTCGGGAAGATGTCTTTGGGAGATGATGAACAATCTTGATGGAATTACAGTAGATAAGTACATAAGTACATAAGTAATGCCATACTGGGAAAAGACCAAGGGTCCATCGAGTCCAGCATCTTGTACACGACAGCGGCCAATCCAGGCCAAGGGCACCTGGCAAGCTTCCCAAACGTACAAACATTCTATACATGTTATTCCTGGATTAAGGAGGAATCAGTTCCTAAAACAGCTGCTGGTCACAAAGGCATGCTAGGAAGACTGGGCTCTCTCATATAGCCCTTGCAGAGGCAGAGAGGGAGGGCTCAGAGCAAAGAGCCAATAGGGAGAGCTCACAAGGAGTCAAACACATGTACTGCAAACTATAGGAAAAACAGTCCTAATACATAGTGCTACCTATTACACAAACAATGCAATTAAATACAAATATTCCTCATATTAAATATACATCACAATATACCCTGCCTCCATGAATATGAGGGCAGAACACCATAAATATTTATTAAGGTACTGTTGACTTAGGGAAAGGCACTGCCTATCCTTGGGGGGGGGGGGGGGGGGGGGGGGGGGGGATAAGCAACAAGGAATCTTGATACTTTTGGGGACTCTGTCAGGTACTTGTGACTTGAACTGGCCACTATTGGAAACAGCATACTGGGCTACGTGAACTTTTGGTCTGACCCAGTATGACAACTCTTATGTTCTTATTATTTTTACTAAAAGTCTTATGAGATAGATAGATAGATAGATAGATAGATAGATAGATAGATAGATAGATAGATAGATAGATAGATAGATAGATAGATAGATAGATAGATAGATAGAAATCCTGGAAAGATGAGTGGCTGGGGGATCTGATGGAGACATTCAAATACCTCAAAGTCATACATATGGTAAAGAGGCAAACTTTTTTGTTGTTGTTGTAGAACAAGAAACCACAGTATGAAAAAAGTCAGCAAATTCTGTGGCAATTTCCAAAATTCTTTAGCAATTATGCCATGCATTTTTCTATATCTGTATATTGTATTATGAGGGGTGAAGATGCTGGAGTGGAAGAGGGAGGGGAGAGAAAAGAGAGGTAGAGATGCTCCACTGGAAGGGGAAAGGAGAGAAAGGTGAAGGTCCTGGACTGGTCTGAGAGAAGTAGAAAGTCGTGTGGATGTTGGACTGGAAGCAGAGAGAAAGAGGTGGGGGTGAGGAAAGAGGTGGAGATGCTGGACTAAAAGGGGAGAGGAAAGAGAGGTGGAGTGGAAAGGGAGAGGAGAGGAGAGATGGATGTTGATTGTGCCTGGGAGTTGGGGGAGGGGGGAAGCATCAAGGGAATGTAGTAGAAAAATACACAGAGAAGATATGGAGGGGCATTTTTGAAAGGGATGTCCAAGTTTTGATTTGGACGTCCTCACAAAATGTTCCAATCCAATGGGCGGGGAAACCTGCACTTTTGAAACAAGATGTATGTCCATCTTTCATTTCAAAAATACCGTCAGGGTCATCCAAATCCTTAAATTTGGTCGTCCCTAGATTTGATCGTCCCTAGACATGGACATTTCTGATTTTTGGCAATAATCAAAACCAAGGACGTCCATCTCAGAAATGACCAAATGCAAGCCATTTGGTCATGGGAGGAGCCAGCATTTGTAGTGCACTGGTTCCCCTGACATGCCAGGACACCAACCGGGCACCATAGGGGGCACTGCAGTGGACTTCATAAATTGCTCCCAAGTACATAGCTCCCTTACCTTGTTTGCTGAGCCCCCCAAACCTCCCCCCAAACCCACTACCCACAACTGTACACCATTACCATAGCCCTTACGGGTGAAAGGGGGCACCTAGATGTGGGTACAGTGGGTTTGTGGTGGGTTTTGGAGGGTTCGCTGTTTCCTTCACAAATGTAACAGGTAGGGGGGATGAGCCTGGGTCTGCCTGCCTGAAGTGCACTGCACCCACTAAAACTGCTCCAGGTACCTGCATACTGCTGTGATGGACCTGAGTATGACACCTGAGGCTGGCAATCAATATTTTTAAAGATGTTTTTTGAGGGTGGGAGGGGGTTAGTGACCACTGGGGGAGTAAGGGGAGATCATCCCCGATTCACTCTGGTGGTCATCTGGTCATTTCGGGCACCTTTTTGTGCCTTGGTCATAAGAAAAACATGACCGGGTAAAGTTGTCCAAGTGTTCATCAGGGACGTCCTTGTTTCTTTCAATTATGGGTCGAAGACGTCCTTGTGTTAGGCACACCCAAGTCACGCCTTCGCTATGCCTCCAGCATGCCCCCTTGAACTTTGGCTGTCCCTGTGACAGAGTGCAGTTGGGGACGTCCAAAATCAGCTTTTGATTATACCGATTTGGTCGTCCCTGGGAGAAGGACGTCCATCTTCCAATTTGTGTCGACAGATGGACGTCCTTCTCATTTGAAAATGAGCCCAAAGGTATTCAAATGTCCACTGGTGAAGGAAGGAGACAATGAAGAGACAGAGCTGAAACTGGAATGAAAAAGGAAGACATCAGAGAAAAAAACAAAAGAAACAGATGAGACCAGAGATAGTGAGAAAAGAGTGAGATGTTGTTGAATAAAACCAAGGAAACCAAAGAGCAGAGGTGCCCAAAGGACTGGAGGTGTAAACCACAGGTGTAAACAAGGAGTCTTTATTAATAGTAAACATAACATGGCTATGTTTTGCTTGTGCCAGGTCCTAAACAATAAAATAGAATTTAAAAATTACAACTTTACATGTAATTTCATACATACATAAAGAACTAATGAACATTTAAAAATATATAGTATATAAAATTATAGACATAAGCTAATACTATATATTAAAAAGTATATAAAATTATAGATATAAGCTAATACCAGGCGTACACAAGACTAAAAAACACAGTACATAGTAAGAGACCACAGCCCATAATTATACAAATAACAAATGAAAATGCAGATACATAGTTAAAAAATAAATAATATTCAGTATACATGATAAAAAAGCGGAGGGAAAATATCCACCAAGTAAGTATAAAGGAAGCAATGAACCATAATCAAATATACAAACAAAAAAGAAAACCAAGATAACAAAATAACCGTGCTTACTAAGCCATGCTAGCGGCTGTGGTGCGCTGTGTTGGCATTCCTGTGTGGCTTAGTAAAGAAGGATGTAAAAGATGATGATGAAAACCAATAAATTAAGAGTAATTGGGTTGGAAAAGATGAGTGCAAATAACATAAAAGATATTTGCAAATATATAAAACCACATTCGTCGCTTGTGTCAAAACCAAAAATATACTGTTGTTACAGTACACAGGTAACAAATGATACATCAATAATGTCTTGAAACTAACAAAAAAAAGAGAAAAAAGAGAAAAATGAGGATTGAGGTATTAATAATGCACTGTCCTTCCATCTAATTGGGGAATTGATCATATGACCTACAAAGGCAAAGGGGAGGGAAGGAAGGGAGAGGAAGGGGGAGGGGAAATGGGGGGGGGGGGAGAAAAAGGAAAAAAAGAAATGTGCCAGTCACATGCAATTGGGGGCTATCTCATTCTATAATGCTGTGTCCCTCATTGCATCCAACTGTAGAAGTTATCAGTCTTAGTAGCAAAGCCCAACTCTGTGCAGTATTTTAACCACATCTCATTGATTCAACAATTTACTCAAACTTACACACACTTCCTTATATTTTGACCTCAGTGGCGACTCGTTTCACAAGGATCATCTTATCCATGGCTCGCCTGCCTTCTTATAGGGCCCTATGGGGGTCTTTTACTAAAGCTTGGCTCGAGTTATCTGCAGCAGGGCCCATTTTATTCGTATGGGACCTTATGCAAATAACTAGAGCTAAGCTTTAGTAAAAGACCCCTGTGTCAGTTGACCAGAAATGTGAAGAAACAGGATCCTTTGACTCAAAAGGACCATACCCTGAGGCAGCGATTGGCAAAACATGCCATGTGTCAGCTTCTGGTCCTTCACACTTAAAAGCTAAGGGACCCTTTTGCAAAGGCGTGGGAGGGCTACTGCGTGGGTAGCACTTGCCAGACTGGCCATTTACTGCCCCATTTTTAAAAAAAGGCCTTTTTTCTCGCTGCGGTAAAAATTGGTCCAGCACGCGTCAATTTCACACGCTAAAGCTAGTGCAGGCCATTTTTTACAGTGACTTGGTAAAAGGACCCCTAAGTTTCAAATTATATTTTATATATACATCTAAAAAAATTTCACAAAATTAGAATTTATGATTGAGATTAAAACTGACTATAGTGACCTATGAGGAGGCAGGTGAATCAAGGATAAGCTGTTCCATGTGAAACAGAGGTCAAAATATATTAAGCGTGTGTAAGTTTGAGTAGGTTGTTGAATCAATGAGGTGTGGTTAAAAGACCGCACAGCGTCCCTCACCGCATGCATCTGGAAGCTGAGAAAAGCATCAGGAGGAGGGAGTCTGGCAATTGAATGGGGTGCCTATTTCTTTAAGATGTGTGGCAAAAGCCACAGAATGCTGAGAGAACCACTTTGGCTGCACGTATTCATCGGTCATATTTAAAATCTTAACATTGATCCTCAAAATGTACTATTCTGGGTTCCCATTATTTTTGTCCCATTTATCGCTCTTATATTCAATATCTAGGACACTCAGGTCTTTGCAACAAAATTGCCTGCCTTCCTTTAGACATATTCAATTAGACACTATTAGAAGTTCAATTTTCAATGTAACCGGGGCCAACACTTTCAAATTAGCTCTCACGGTTAGAAACCTCTTTTGTGAAATTCAAGAATGCCTTGAAAGCCTTTCTTTTTATGGATGCCCTTGGTTCAGGTGCTTCTCTATAGAACCAGGAACATCTTACTTTCAATTGTTATCACTGGGAAGCTTTGTAGGGGGTGGAAGATCCAGGACTTGGAGGAGTGTACAGCTGTTATTTCTATCTTTGTCTTCTACTGAGATTGTAACTATTTTTCTTTCTTATTCTACCTGTTCTATTTTAGACATGTAAACCACTTAGAAGGAATAACAATTGCTGGTATAACAAACGACTGAATAAACTTGAATGTTGATAGAAAACCTGTATGAAATATTCAGATGTTGTAGCAGCACAGTGCATTGTGGACTGCTGCTCCTTCCTGACTGCATCTGCACTGCCTTCCCCACCTCACACCTCAATTTGAGCAGCTGCTGTGTGGCCTTTTATGGTTTACAGGGACTGCACAGATCAGCATCAGTAGCACTGTGACTCTGAAGGGACCTTCCCCACTTCCCCCATCTTGATTTGGGCCTTTTTTTTCCACACTAACTGGAGAGATCTGTACTGACCCTCTATTTCAGGTTAGGCTCCAGTCCAGTTCCACATCATTCTTTGTATGTGTGCACTGAGCCCAGGATGGAGTTCCACAGGCGTTTGCTCCCCAGTTTCCACCAGGAACGTGACACATAAAGGGCACACAAGTGCATAAGGGTACAGAACACTGTCGCTTTCATGGGTAGCATATACTTGTGCGTGTAAGTGGCAGAAAAACGCCTAAGTGTGGCACAGGGCATCAATGCAAGGGGGCATTCACATGGCCGCAGCATGGGAGGGGCATAGGTGGGCTGCCAGTTGTATATGCGGCTTACAAGATACTATGGGGTCCTTTTACAAAGTGGCAGTAGGGCTATCGTACATGTAGCTTGCACCAAATCAACACAACCGCCCGGTTAGCATACCCGCCCGGTGGTAATTTTGAAGTTGGTGTGCGTTGTTTCCCACGGTAGAAAATATTTTTCTATTTTCTACCATGGGGGGCATTCCCAGTGGTAATGGTCAGGGCTGCTGGAAGGGGGGCAGGGGGAGCAAAATTCCCTGGGTCCAGCAACCAGCAAGCTTCTTCCTGCCTGCCTGCTTCTTCTGGGTTTGTTCTCTCCTGCTTCTGTGTGTCGTCTAGGACTCGGCTGATTGCATTAACGCGATATTGCATTAATGCAATCATCTGGGTCCTGACTCCCGGCATGAACAGGAGAGGACAGACCAGGAGGTTGGATGAAAACAGGAGACATCAAAAAGTTGAAGCCAATTAGGTTAGTCTCTCTTTCGCCTTCCCTGCACAGCAGTCATCCTACAACAAAGCAAACAAACCTATGAGCTGCTGCATCCACATTGTGGTTCTTTATTACTTGGTAGCATTTTTATTTGATCCCACTTTCAAACATGCCGGCTTGTGTAGTGGGCAGGGGCAGCGGCAACAGTGTAAGGGGGGGGGATGGGGGCGCAGCGGTCCGGTTCTGCCCTGGGACCGACTGTGTCTCTCAGCAGCCCTGATGAGTACCGTGCATGTTGCACGTGAGCCCTTACCTCTAGGTCAATGGGTGGCAGTAGGGCTCAGGCAGTAAATTGCCATGTGTTACTTTTAATTTTAACGCACGGCCATTTACTGCCCCCATTAAAAATAACTTTTTTCCCAGCTGCAGTAAAAAAAATGACCCAGCACATGCCAAATGCACGTGCCCACACTACCGCTGGCCACTTTTTACTGCAGCTTAGTAAAAGGACTCCTATGTTACCATAGTATACCATACCATCATTAGTCTTATATCCCACATATTTCTTAGAAGATTCTAAGCGGAATATGAAAAAGAAAAATCCTCAACAGTAGAGGGAATTATAAAATATAGTCAACACTCTAACCAATAATTAAACAGATCAATCTCTGCCTCAGAAGACAGTCCCACAGCCTAGCCCCTTGGAAGGAAAAAGACAGTTCTGCCTGCCTCTTATTTCTAGTACCTTTCAATGAATGAAAATTAAGTTATGCACACCCATACCACATTTAGGAGCCTGCAATCTCACCAGATTTATGATGGGTGTAACTGCAGATGCAGTAAATGAAGAGACTTCAAAAACTGGGTTACACTAGTATTCTATAGTGGAATCTCAGCACCTAGGTGCCATTATACAATGGGGCTCTCATTGCATAGCATCGAGGTGCCTAAATTCAGGTTCCCATTTATTGAATTCCCCCCTAAATATGTGGTGATTTTTCACAACTTACTGCCATTGTCTCCAGGGCTGTGGAGTCGGTACACCAAACCTTTGAATCCAACTCCTACTGATATTATGCTTTAATTTTTTTGTTCTGCATCTGAAGTATTGGTAAATATAACTTATATTTACCAGTACTTTAGATACAGGACAAATGTGTTTATATATATGAAATGATACATTTACTATATATTATATAATGTTGTAAAATTTTATTGAAGCTGGAGTCGGTTCATTTTACTAACTCTGAGTCTGGCTCCAATTCCACCCAAAATTGCTTCCGACTAATTGTGTCTTCTATCCAGGCCAGGTAGGGAGTCAAAAAAATATCAAACTTTGTTGCTAGCTCAGAAATAAAATGTATTCTTCAGGGGAGGAGGCATGGGCGGATCATGACTGTGAAGAAGGCCAGTAGGGTTTTTAACTTTGAGAATCCCTAGCAAAGGTCTGAAGTGTGGGCAGAGAGGGTTGGAAGAGCAGTACATAAAGGTATTATTTGTTGAGTATAACTGGCATAGCTCAGACCTTCATGTGTGTTGCTCACCCTTGATGTTGCATCCAGAGCCCAGGCAGGATCCTTATTAAGCTGGTGGGAAAGAGGAGTTGAAGGAATTTTAGGGTAACATGAGTCAGCTGGGGGTACTATGGGGGGGGGGGGGTTCATTTTGCCAAAAGCTGGTGGTAGATGAAACACTCTTGAGGGGCACGGGGTCTTATGTGGACTTGGACAGGTAGGAACAGTCCAGTCTTCAACATTGTTTCAGGTAAAAAAGTAAAACACTGATAAATCAACTGCAAACAATCAGGATGGAAGGGCTCTCATATGAGGAAAGGCTAAAGAGGTTAGGGCTCTTCAGTTTGAAGAAGAGACAGCTGAGGGGAAATTTAATTGAGGTCTATAAAATCCAGAATGGGGTGGAAGGGTTAAGCGTGAATTGATTTTTTTACTTTACGAAAAAGTACAAAGACTAGGGGAAACTCCATGAAATTGCATAGTAACACATTTAGAACAAATAGAAAATATTTTTTTCAACCAACATATAGCTACACTCTGGAACTCATTGTTAGAGCAAGTGGTAGAAGTTAATATAGCTGGGTTTCCTGGGGGAAAAGTCAATAAACCATTATTAAATTAGGCTGAGGTTCTTTCGGGACTCTGCCAGGCACTGGCAACAGGATACTGGATTAGACGGACCCTTGGTCTGACTCAATACTGCAACTCACGTTCTTTTGTTCTAGGTTCTGTCAGAAGCCACAAGACTGATTGCATTGGACGGTGGCAGCCCTGTGCATCTGTACAAGTTAGGGTAAAAGAAAGGACTAGATGTAGGAATGAGCAGAGAAGTCTCCAACTACTGTGGGCACATTAATGGGTTCAAACTTTTGGGAGGGCGAGAGGTGCATGTTGTGTGCCAGCACCAAGGTATGCAAAACAGTTTCAAAATCGCACAACTAAATCTGATTTAAATTGTTGAGCACACATTTCTTTAATACCGTATTTTTCAGACTATAAGACGCACCGGACTATAAGACGCACCTAGGTTTTAGAGGAGGGAAATAGGAAAAAAAAATTTTCCTTTTTCCCTCCTCTAAAACCTAGGTGCTCCGGTGCATCTTGTCCGAGTTCGGGATCGCCCTCCCCCCGGCCCTGTCACCACTTCTCCCTACCCACGTCACGCGATCTTCCCTGGTGGTCTAGTGATGTCGGGGCAGGAAAGAGCCCCCTCTTTCCTGCCCAGCGCGCTGCTCTCCGTCCTCCTGTATGCAGCCTGACGGTCTCGGTGAGATTCAAATAGCCGCCGAGAATTGAAGTCTCGGCGGCCATTTTGAATCTCACCGAGACCGTCAGGCTGCATACAGGAGGATGGAGAGCAGCGCGCTGGGCAGGAAAGAGGGGGCTCTTTCCTGCCCCGACGTCACTAGACCACCAGGGAAGATCGTGTGACATGAGTAGGGAGAAGTGGTGACAGGGCCGGGGGGAGGGCGATCCCGAACTCGGGGGGAGGGCGGGAGGGAGGGAAATCGCTACCTTCGGACTATAAGACGCACCCCCCATTTTCCTCCCAAATTTGGGGGGAAAAAAGTGTGTCTTATAGTCCGAAAAATACGGTATTTTTTAGATTTGGTTTGGTTGTCTATTTTGGAGGCCTGCATCCTGTACCTCCAAAGAGCGGGGAAAGGGATACAAAGAGGGGCATAATCGAAGGGGACACCCAAGTTTTGCTGAGGACGTCCTCACAAAACATCCCCGTGAAGGGGCATGGAAACCCGTATTATCAAAACAAGATGGGCGTCCATCTTTCGTTTCGATAATACGGTCAGGGATGCCCAAATCTGGAAATTTAGGTCGTCCCTAGAGATGGTCGTCCCTAGACCTGCTCATTTCTGATTTTTGGCCATAATGGAAACTAAGGACGACCATCTCAGAAATGACCAAATCCAAACCATTTGGTCATGGGAGGAGCCAGCATTTGTAGTGCACTGCAGTGGACTTCATAAATTGCTCCCAGGTACATAGCTCCCTTTCCTTGTGTGCTGAGCCCCCAAAATCCCCCCAAACCCCACTACCCACAACTGTACACCACTACCATAGCCCTTACAGGTGAAGGGGGGCACCTACATGTGGGTACAGTGGGTCTGTGGTGGGTTTTACATGGCTCATATTTACCACCACAAGTGTAACAGGTGGGGGGGATGGGCCTGGGTCTACCTGCCTGAAGTGCACTGCACCCACTAAAACTGCTCCAGGGATCTGCATACTGCTGAGATGGAGCTGAGTATGACATTTGAGCCTGGCATAGAGGCTGGCACAAAATATTTTGAAACTTTTTTTGAGGGTGGGATGGGGTTACTGACCACTGGGGGAGTAAGGGGAGGTCATCCCCGATTCCCTGGTCATCTGGTCAGTTTGGGCACCTTTTCGTGGCTTGGTCGTAACAAAAAAAGGACCAAGTAAAGTCATCTAAGTGCTCGTCAGGGACGCCCTTTTTTTTTTTTATTATGGGTTGAGGACGCTCATGTGTTAGGCACGCCCAAATTCCGCCTTCGCTATGCCTCCGACATGCCCCAGTGAACTTTGGTCATCCCCGTGATGGAAAGCAGTTGGGGATGCCCAAAATCGGCTTTCGATTATGCCAATTTGAGCGACCCTGGGAGAAGGACGCTCATCTTCCGATTTGTGTCGAAAGATGGGCGTCCTTCTCTTTCGAAAATAAGCCTGAAAATCTCCTACATTATTAATCCCTTTGTAACTAGGTTTGATCTTCCTATTACAGATAAACTCAATATATATAAACCCTCTTGATTGAATTTTCTTTGCAGCTACTCCATGACTTGATATTATTTCTGTAATCAAGATGTGTGTAGCACAGATAAGCTGTACACAATGCTGTACAGAGACATATAAGACAGTCCCTGTTCCTTGGCTAGATGGTAACAAAACCATAGCAAAGCAGTGAGTAAAAAATATATACCTTGGTTAGATTTTGGATTTAAAATCCAGATTAATACCCCAGCTGCATTGCCTGATAATCTCACTCTCAGTACTTGACTCTCATTCATTGGGAAGATAAATCTTACTTTTTGGGGCAGGTCACTTTTGGCATCTCTGGACTAGGATCTCTGGAAAAGACCAATAGGGTCAAAGTGGTACCTTGGGCTGAGGCATGTAGCCAGACAGGCCTCAAGAAGATTAGAAGGATTGGATCACATGCAGCATTTAATCTATAAGAACAGAGATTATAGCAGTAAGGTAGCCACGAGGAGGGGGGGCTGGACCCCCCCTCCATTGGTTCAGGCCCCCTCTACAACTGGAGTACCCTATAACTAGCTAGTGGGGATGCCCAATCTTAATATCAGCATTCCTCATGTATGAACTCAGCATGTACAAGGAGTGCACCAATGTCTGCGGCAGGGAGGCAGCCAACTTCTTCCCTACTGGGGAAGTTCCGGCAGCGGATCTTATCAGCTGGTGGACATAGAACATCTCTGCCAGCAAAGATAAGGAATACTGCAGAGGGAGAGGGGAGAGAAAATGCTAGTACACCCCTGGGCCCCTCTAAATATCCAATGCAGGCTGCGCCCCTGGATTACATAAGTACATATAGTACATAAGTATTGCCATACTGGGACAGACCGAAGGTCCATCAAGCCCAGCATCCTGTTTCCAACTGTAGCCAATCCAGGTCACAAGTACCTAGCAAGATCCCAAAACAGCACAATACATTTTATACTGCTTATTCTAGAAATAAGCAGTGGATTTCCTCAAGGAACCTGGCAGCAAACTGCTGTTTACTCTAAGTTTACAGGCTGTGGATACAATGCAAAACACACTGTAAGCATGCCCACTGTGGCTGTGGAGGCAGAACAGGGTTCAGAGCAGGGGTGTAGCCAGACAACAGATTTTGGGTGGGCCTAGGCAAGAAGTGGGTGGGCCCCAAGTGTTCTCCCCCCTCCCCCACAACCACCAAAAAAATATCTCAGCTGGTGGGAAACTGCTTCTTTCCACCTTGGCAGTCTGCAGCAGGCATGCACTGAAAACTGAGCATGTGTAGGTGCCGGTATCGTAGAGAGTAGCGTTTTCATTACCATCAGGGGGAAGTCTTCAGCTGGCAGAGTGTGGGATCCCCACCAGCTACTGCTAAACATGTGCTACTGTTGGGTGGGCCTGAGCCCTAAGTGGGTGGGCCCTGGCCCACCTGTGGCTACGCCACGGGTTCAGAGTGGAGGCAGGATCAAGAGTGGTTCCTGCATTAGGAGAGGGAGGAATAATCAAGTGGCACCCAACACCTCCTCTCAATTCCCATAATCATTCTCAGTCATCACACCTTCCTCCACTAGTCTACCTCACATCCCACTGGACCTTTGATTCTCTTTCATATTCTACATCTCCTGTCCTCTCACTATTACTCTCTTCACCTTCCACACCTACTCCACTCCCAACACTTGCATTCTGCATCCCCTGTTATCCACTCATACCCCACAGGTACTATCTCTTCACTAACGCTTCTCCTCCATTCCTTCCTGTCTTCTTAGTCGCAGCACATGACGGTAGCCGTTTGCAGAGCGATTAAAAAATTAATGCGCAGATCAGGGCCTATAAGGCTCTGCTTACGAGTGACGTCTATCTCACACGCCCAGGACGCATGTCTATGATGCGATTTTTTTAGACATGCGTACAACAGCTACAACGCTTGCCGAGCACTTAGTGAATGACTGTTGTGCGCATGTGTTTGCTACACCAATACCAGGGGTTTCAACAGGTTAGCGAGACTTTCGTGCATCCACCTTTGTACTATTGCACGGCTCATTTACATGTGATTTTTTTGAGGGTACATCATTTTTTTCAGAATCGGTATCTTGTAACGTGCACCATTACGTTTTCAGCTCTTCTATGTTTCTTTCATGCATCTGCCCCTCACTCTCTTGCCCCTTCTCCTTCAGCTAGATAAGAGGAGGAGGAGGAGGAAGAAGAGGAAGAGGATTGTGCACTTCCTCATTTGTCAGAAGTATTCAAGTCCTCTTCTTCCCCACCTGGGATTTACTTTGTTTCAGGGCCGGTCTTAGGCAGAGGCGACAGAGGCGGCCGCATAGGGCCCCACGCCTAAGGGGGCCCCGCGCGGCGCGCCTCAACTCTGCCTCGCTCATGCCTCCGCTCCGACCTCCGCCGCTGCTCGCCTTAGTCACCTGAGATGATCCCCATTCCCGTGGCTCAGCCGCTCTGCTCCCGCCACCACTGGCGCGGCGCCCACCCCCGGCCAGCTCCAGAGTCCCCGTACCCTGGCGACTAACTGAGCGATGCCAGCGAGCCAGCCCAGGCAGTGACGGACCCGCCCCCGATGGCGACGACAGACAGTTGCAGCGCGACGGCTCACCTCCAGGCTCCAGCTTCCCGCTCAATGTCCCGCCTTCTGATGTATTTTCTGTTTCCGGACGCGAGGGCGGGAGTCACTGAGCGGGAAAAGCTGGAGCCTGGTCGGAGGTGGTGAGGACGTGAGGTGAGCCATCGTTGCTAACGCCAACAGTTGTGCACTTATGCCAAATCGAAATCAGATTCCATGCAGGCAGGAGATCAGGAGAAGTGTCGCTCTCATCTAACGACGCTTGCGGACGGTGCAAGGGTTGGAAATGTCTGCCTCCCTGAGAGGAATTTGGCCCAACAACATTAGTTGCTGGAGAAGCTGAGTAAGTAAGATCTTCTGGCTTGGAAGAGGCTGTTTCTAACATATCTGGGTTATTTTCACATAGATCTGCAGATATTTCTCCTGATAAAAATTTGGATGGCAATAGCAGATTTAGCTAAAACACTGCTTCCAGTAATTAATGATATGACACCTCGAATTAACCATTTGGAAGCTAGACTGCAATCACAGGAAGCAAAGATTACTAAGCTAAAATCTGAGAATGGAAATCATGAAGTAGCAAAATCTGATATAAAGTAGGTACAATCAGTTCAAACTATTTTAGTAACTGATGTGGCTACATGCCTCTCTGGTTTGATGGGTTACAGAGTAATAGGGGAATTTGAAAGTACTGGATCTTTTCTTAATATTTTTCCTTTATTCTCCTTTGTTATGAGAATTGGAACTACTAATTGTAGTGGACATGAACTGAATAATTTCTGGGGAGGGGAGGTTTCATGATAGCATTGTGCTTATTATTTCAATCAGTTTTTTGTACAAGTTTAGCTTCATTTGTCTTTATTTAAAATTTCATAAATAAAAAAAATTTCTACAAATGGAATAATCTTATCAATGGGGTGGAGCTAGGATGGGGCGGGGCTAGGGTGGGGCCCCACCAAATTGGTCTGCATAGGGCCTCGCAGTTGCTAAGACCGGCCCTGCTCTGTTTTATAACAGGAAGAAAACAGTGGCAGTGCAGTGCTTCAGGCTATCTCCTCCCTCTCTTCTTCTACCCTGGGCCCCATGTCTTATGCTCTGAATCACACAGCACTACAGTACAGTGTTTCGCGTAGTTCAAAACACAACACACAGGGCCTGGGTAGCAGAGGAGGAGGAACAGATATGGCCCGTCACTGTCCTCCTCCTTCTAAAACATGAGATAATACCTGCCCGGAAGTGAGCGAAGGACCATCATTATTGATGCTTCTGCTGTCCCTACCCCTGCTACTTCAAAGACTTCAGCCCTCAGTTTCCCATGGCAGTTTCTTCTGTGGGGAAAGGCCCATTTTTTTTATGTTCCTCTCAATGGCGTACCTAGGGTAGTTGACACCCGGGGCCGGTCATTTTTTAACACCCCCCCCCCCAAATCCAGTACTAGGCATGCCGAGAATACAAAACACTCAGGACCTATAGAGCAATTCTACCATACCATAAGCAGTCATTTCTACGAGTCACACAAGGAAAAGGAAAGCATCTTAAACACTACAGTGAGCACTAGAACATCAATTCACCTATTGTAAATGAAACCAGACAGAATAGTACAGATCGTAGATCCTGCACAGTCAATGCCAACTGAAAGCCATGTCTTTTTCACAAACACAGATACACCCTAATCCACTATAGAATAAGTAATCATAAACTTTCTATTTAGACAAAAATTAAACTGAACCCCCAATGCCAGACTCTGCATACAATGCAACACCACAGAAACAGAAACTGTCCCCTAGTACTGTGCAAAATATAAAGACAGCAGATGTAAATTTGAAAAAAACTAACAAGTACCAATCACCACTTTACAAATTAACAAATAGAAATAAAACAAATATAGAAAGTAAAATAATACCATTTTATTGGACTAATACGTTTAGCTTTCAGAGGCCAAAACCTCCGTCCTCGGGTCAGTACAGTATAGTGCTGTTACAGTATCCTATCCTGACCTGAGGAAGGGGGTTTTGTTCTCCGAAAGTTAGTCAAAATGTATTAAAATTAGTCCAATAAAAAGATTACCTTATTTACATGTTCTATTATAAACATTTAACATATCTACAATACTTTATCCTAAAGCAAAAAAAAATAAAAAAATATATTTTATTTACAGTTTGTTGTCTCTGGTTTCTGCTTTCCTCATCTTCTTTTCACCGTCTTCCTTCCATCCAGCATCTGTCTTCACTCTCTCTCTCTCTCTGCCATCCAGTGTCAGCCCTCTCTGCCGTCCCTTCCATCCACTGCCTGCCCTTTCTCTCTGGCCCTTCAATCCACCATTTGCCCTCCCTCTCCCATCCATCCAGGGTCTGCCCTCCCTCTCGCTCCCCCTTCCATCTAGGATCTGTCCCCTCTCTCTCTCTGCCCCTTTTTTCAGCCCCCAGTTCCAGCCCCCTTCTCCCCTCTGAACACCCCCACCCCAGTCCCCTTCTCCCCTCCCCTTCTCCTGTCTGAGACCCCCACCACAGTCCCCTTCTCCCCTCCCCTGTCTGAGACCCCCACCCCAGTCCCCTTCTCTCCTCTGAACACCCCCACCCCAGTCCCCTTCTCCCCTGAGATCCCCACCCCAGTCCCCTTCTCCCCTCCCCTGTCTGAGATCTCCACCCCAGTCCCCTTCTCTCCGCTGAACACCCCCACCCCAGTCCCCTTCTCCCCTCTGAGATCCCCACCCCAGTCCCCTTCTCCCCTCCCCTGTCTGAGATCCCCACCCCAGTCCCCTTCTCCCCTCCCCTTTCCCCTCTGAACACCCCACCCCAGTCCCCTTCTCCCCTGTCTGAGATCCCCACCCCAGTCCCCTTCTCCCCTCTGAGATCCCCACCCAGTCCCCTTCTCCCCTCCCCTGTCTGAGATCCCCACCCCAGTCCCCTTCTCCCCTCCCCTTTTCCCCTCTGAACACCCCCACCCAGTCCCCTTCTCCCCTGTCTGAGATCCCCACCCCAGTCCCCTCCCCTCTGAACACCCCCACCCCAGTCCCCTTCTCCCCTCTGAGATCCCCACCCCAGTCCCCTTCTCCCCTCCCCTTTTCCCCTCTGAACACCCCCACCCCAGTCCCCTTCTCCCCTGTCTGAGATCCCCACCCCAGTCCCTTTCTCCTCTCCCGCTCCCCTGTCTGAGATCCCCACCCCAGTCCCCTTCTCCCCTCTGAACACCCCCACCCCAGTCCCCTTCTCCCCTCTGAGATCCCCACCCCAGTCCCCTTCTCCCCTCCCCTGTCTGAGATCCCCACCCCAGTACCCTTCTCCCCTCCCCTTTTCCCCTCTGAACACCCCCACCCCAGTCCCCTTCTCCCCTGTCTGAGATCCCCACCCCAGTCCCCTTCTCCCCTCTGAGATCCCCACCCCAGTCCCCTTCTCCACTCCCCTTTTCCCCTCTGAACACCCCACCCCAGTCCCCTTCTCCCCTGTCTGAGATCCCCACCCCAGTCCCCTTCTCCTCTCCCCCTCCCCTGTCTGAGATCCCCACCCCAGTCCCCTTCTCCCCTCCCCCGTCTGAGACCCCCACCCCAGTCCCCTTCTCCCCTCCCCTTTTCCCCTCTGAACACCCCCACCCCAGTCCCCTTCTCCCCTGTCTGAGACCCCCACCCCAGTCCCCTTCTCCCCTCTGAACACTCCCACCCGAGTCCCTTTCGCCCCTCTCCTTCCCCACCAGCTAAGCAGCGTCGCAGGCAGCGCCTCGTGCCCTGCTTGTAAAAAAAAAAAAAATCAAATCTCCTTCCTTCTCCTCGTCTTGACGTCTTGACGTCGACTCGGGCCTTCCAATCAAATTGATTGGAAGGCCCGAGTCGACGTCAAGACGAGGCGGAGAAGGAAGGAGGAGATTTGATTTTTTTTTTTTTTACAAGCAGGGCACGAGGTGCTGCCTGCGATGCTGCTTCGACTTTTTTTTTTTTTTAATGTGCGGCGCCGCGGGAACAGCCACGGGAGGCGGCGGGAGCGGAGCACCCCCCACCCACTGGCACCCGGGGTGGACCGCCCCCACCGCTCCCCCCTTGGTACGCCACCGGTTCCTCTCTGTGGCTGCAAAATTGTGGGAGACTGGAGATATTGAGTATGAGATTCTAAGGAAGCAGATTCAAGAATAGTGTTACCCACCCCCACACTCTTGAGTGTGATGTATAAGATGACGGTGTTCCAACAGCCTGCTGTTTGTAGTCGGGCCTGAATACGAGCACACTACAAGTTACCGGAAATGTGTTAGAATCACTATCCTCGTCTTCCGCTCTCTAAGAATGGAAGAGGAAAATGAAACTAAATTTAGGATTCTCCCTATTGGGCTCCCACACAACTCAATCAGCCACAGGGTTCTTTTCAATGCAATAAATTGGTATTTATTTTAAATTCTTTAAATTCAACCTCAAAGTAAATTAAAGACAAACTTACAAAATTATACAATGAATCCCACAATTTATGTACATGAACAACCCTTTTCTTCTAAAAGGAAATATAAACTCGCTTCTTTTCTATTTTCAGGTATTCTTACCACAGAACCAGAACAGACATCAGATAAGTACTATGTTTTTGTTTTCATTAAACTCTTCCCCTGTTAACAATTCTTTGTACTCTCTCAAAGGATGTTTCTCCGGGCTTTGATACTTTGTGTTCCCCTTTATGTTTTGCAGGAAACGTCTTCTTCCCCCCCCCCCCCTTCAGAAACAGGTAAGTATTTGGTTTGGATTTTTTTTTCTCTTCTCTCTTTTCCCCTTTTCCCCCTTTAACGTAAGTAACCCCCACTTTCCCCTTGATACTCAGTCCCAGTATCTCCACCCCCACACTCTTGAGTGTGATGTATAAGATGACGGTGTTCCAACAGCCTGATGGTTGTAGTCGTGCCAGCCTGGTCGGAACACCTGACACCAAGAATGAGGAGTGGGTACAATAACTAACCACGTCACTCAGCTACTCGGACTCAGTGAGGAAATGAAACTAAATTTCAGGATACTTGCTTGCTTGAGCGTACAAACCCAGACAGCAACAGGTTTTTTTATCAATAACAAAGTAACATTTATTAGTACCCCTTTTTCAGTGAAATAGACAAAGTAATTTCAATGCAATTAAAATTTGTACAACAAACCCAACAGTTAACTAAAACAAATACTTTCTTTTCTTTCCAGGAGTTCACACCTCTGCATCAGATTAAAGAAGTCAGATAAGTATTACATTTCTTTTTCCTTAGTTCTGTTTCCCTTTTAAACTCTTCTTAATGCCCCTTTGGTTAACTTTCTTTCTGAATTTGATACTTTGTGTTAACTTTTATGTTTTGCAGGAAACGTCTTCTTTCCCCCCCCCCCCCCCCCCCCCCCCCCTTCAGAAACAGGTATTTGGTTTGGATTTTTTTTCTCTTCTCTCTTTTCCCCTTTTTCCCCTTTAAGGTAAGTAACCCCCTCTTTCCCCTTGATACTCAGTCCCAGTATCTCAGTCACTTAGCTGTCGGTGTCTCAATTCCTTTGGTTCCAAGCGTGCCGGTGAAATCTTTCTTGCGCCGGGGCCCTTGTAGATTTTTTGAAGTGCACGGCTGCCTCTTCCTCCTATACCTCCCCTCAAAAACAAAGTAAACGGAAGGAAAACCCTGTCTGCTCTGGGTAACGGCAGAAATTCTGCCTGCTAGGAAGATTTTACACTGTGGTTCCTCTGATTATTAAAATTAAAATAAGTACAGTTTGTCCCTTTCTCTCAAGTCTTCTCCTTTTCTAACTATTTTCTCTTTCCCTAACTAACACTAGTGTAATAGTGTTGGCCGGTCTTAGGCACTTTCACTACTCTTTCACAGTACTTTATACCACTTTACATTCCATTCATACTTCTATACTGTTTCTAGCCACTTTAGTAATTTAACACTTAACTCCTAAAAAAACTATTTTAAATTCCAAAATTCATCAATTATTGCACCCCTACTATATTCCCAAACACCCCCTTATATAACTCACACCCCGCACCCTTTACAAACCCAATTACTATTAATCTTATTTCCTAAACTTAATAAATTTTAACCAAACTTCCCCACTAAACCACTATAACCCCCTCAATAATACACTATTCTCTAATTATTTTTCTAATTATTTTTAAATTTCTCAAATTCCTCCACTTTTACCCTTCAAACACCTTCCACTCTTTCCCCTCACACACAACACACCTCTCTCCTTGACTGACCAACACCTTCTGACCAACTGCCTCAACCACCGTTTCCAGGGAGAGCAGCGCTGGCTTGCCATTCCGAGACCAGCTCAGCCAATCACTATCCCTTTTAAACATTCCAAGCTGGCTGAGCTGACCTGCGGAATGTTGGCCAGCGCTGCTACAGCTCCATTTTAAAAAATAAAACCCCATAGACTTTAATAGAAAATCATACTAATTAACTAAAATCACCTTTAAATTTTCTCAAATCACTTCAAACTTGACCCAAAAATTAAACTCCCCATTCCCTATCCATCCCTGTTTTCCAATTTTAAAAATTCAAAATTCTGACGTCCGCCTTCAAACAAACTATCCTAGACCCCTCTAAAATTCCCAGATCCAATTAAAAACTATCCCAAAAATGTCCAACTCCCCTCCTGGACCTACCCTGTCGAATTAAAAAAATTAACCCTTTCCTAACCCTATAAAACCCACTCCTGTCAAAAACTCCTATTTAAAAAACAAAAATTAAAAAACTAAAATATTACAAAAATCCTAAAAAATTCCCTAACCCCAAAACCAAAAACAGAATTTAAATTAAACAAATCCCTGATTTTTTAAAAATAAAAAACCGAATTTACACATTTTAAAAATAAATAAATTAAAATTTCGGGTCAAAAGACCCCTTACCTTGACCGGGATTTTCACCTCACACGACCCCTACCTTCGGTTCCGGTCCTCGACGTCTTCCCGCAAAAACGGAGGCAAAAATAAAAAAGCTCCGAAGCCGGGCCCAAAATTTAGGCCCCGGCTTCGGCCTAAACGCGAAAACGCGCGTTCGCGATGTGTGCATGAGGCGCGCCGCCTCATGCACACGCCCGCACGCTCCAACAACGTCTTCTTCTTTCTCTGGTGCTTGCTGCCTCGCTGCTCCTCCATCGCCGACCTCTCAGGGCCCAACACAACACGGCAAACTCCGTTGGGTCCCGAAAATCGCCGGCTGCAAGTCTCCGAGTTCGGGGACGTGCCCATTTGTCCCCGAACTTTAAAAACACGACACCTTCGGCCCAAAACCACGGCCAACGCTGCCCAACCCCGGAACTCTTCTTCTGCGCTCCCCAGCATGGCCTCCCGACGCCCCAGGGAAGTATTCATTATATTTTTTTATTTATAACCCTATGTTACAATAGCATTAGGAAATATTCGATCATGGAAAACGTTTTGGAATGGCCACTGGGGGAGGGGGAGTTGGAGATAAGCAGTGAAAGAATTCCTGGTTCTCTTCCTACCTCTCCCTCCGCACCTTCAGTGTTCACGCTGGTGGATCCTCTTCTACTTCTATCCCTCTGCCTGTCGGCGTACCTCAGGATTTTGTTCTTGGTCCCCTCCTCTTTTCTATCTACACTTCTTCCCTTGGTTCATTAATCTCATCCCATGGCTTTTCCTACCATCTCTATGCTGATGACTCCCAAATCTAACTTTCTACCCCTGATATCTCACCTTGCATCCAAACCAAAGTTTCAGCGTGCTTGTCTGACATTGCTGTCTGGATGTCTCAACGCCACCTGAAATTAAACATGACCAAAACCGAGCTTCTCATTTTTCCCCCCAAACCCACCTCCCCACTCCCCCCGTTTTCTATTTCTGTTGATGGCTCTCTCATTCTCCCTGTCTCCTCAGCTCGAAACCTTGGGGTCATCTTTGACTCTTCTCTCTCCTTCTCTGCTCATATCCAGCAGATCGCCAAGACCTGTTGTTTCTTTCTTTAAAACATCTGTAAAATCCGCCCCTTTCTTTCCGAGCACTCTACCAAAACCCTCATCCACACCCTTGTCACCTCTCATTTAGACTACTGCAATCTGCTTCTTGCTGGCCTCCCACTTAGTCACCTCTCCCCTCTCCAATCGGTTCAAAACTCTGCTGCCCGTCTCATCTTCCGCCAGGGTCGCTTTACTCATACTACCCCTCTCCTCAAGTCGCTTCACTGGCTCCCTATCCATTTTCGCATCCTGTTCAAACTTCTTCTAATAACCTATAAATGTACTCACTCTGCTGCTCCCCAGTATCTCTCCACACTCGTCCTTCCCTACACCCCTTCCCGTGCACTCCGCTCCATGGATAAATCCTTCTTATCTGTTCCCTTCTCCACTACTGCCAACTCCAGACTTCGCGCCTTCTGTCTCGCTGCACCCTACACCTGGAATAAACTTCCTGAGCTGCTACGTCTTGCCCCATCCTTGGCCACCTTTAAATCTAGACTGAAAGCCCACCTCTTTAACATTGCTTTTGACTCGTAACCACTTGTAACCACTCGCCTCCACCTACCCTCCTCTCCTCCTTCCTGTACACATTAATTGATTTGATTTGCTTACTTTATTTTTTGTCTAAAAGATTGTAAGCTCTTTGAGCAGGGACTGTCTTTCTTCTATGTTTGTGCAGCACTGCATACGCCTTGTAGCGCTATAGAAATGCTAAATAGTAGTTGTAGTAGTAGTAATTCAAGAAAGCCTGGAATGAGCTCAGTACATAAGTACATAAGTAGTGCCATACTGGGAAAGACCAAAGGTCCATCTAGCCCAGCATCCTGTCACCGACAGTGGCCAATCCAGGTCAAGGGCACCTGGCACGCTCCCCAAACGT
Source organism: Microcaecilia unicolor (assembly GCF_901765095.1). Classification (NCBI taxonomy): domain Eukaryota; kingdom Metazoa; phylum Chordata; class Amphibia; order Gymnophiona; family Siphonopidae; genus Microcaecilia; species Microcaecilia unicolor. The sequence continues at coordinate 329,690,283 of NC_044034.1, forward strand.
AAAAACATTCCAGACAAGTTATACCTAAAAATGCGGAATTTTTCCAAGTCCATTTAATAGCGGTCTATGGGCTTGTCCTTTAGGAATCTATCTAACCCCTTTTTAAACTCCGTCAAGCTAACCGCCCGTACCACGTTCTCCGGCAACGAATTCCAGAGTCTAATTACACGTTGGGTGAAGAAAAATTTTCTCCGATTTGTTTTAAATTTACCACACTGTAGCTTCAACTCATGCCCTCTAGTCCTAGTATTTTTGGATAGCGTGAACAGTCGCTTCACATCCACCCGATCCATTCCACTCATTATTTTATACACTTCTATCATATCTCCCCTCAGCCGTCTCTTCTCCAAGCTGAAAAGCCCTAGCCTTCTCAGCCTCTCTTCATAGGAAAGTCGTCCCATCCCCACTATCATTTTCGTCGCCCTTCGCTGTACCTTTTCCAATTCTACTATATCTTTTTTGAGATACGGAGACCAGTACTGAACACAATACTCCAGGTGCGGTCGCACCATGGAGCGATACAACGGCATTATAACATCCGCACACCTGGACTCCATACCCTTCCTAATAACACCCAACATTCTATTCGCTTTCCTGGTTGTACAAAAGGGAGAGAAAAGACAAAGATCAACAGGGGTCTATAGTACTGTGGCCAGAATGGAGCTGGGGGTACGAGATACACCTTGAGGTCTTTGTCTGCCATCAGATTTTTTAGATTTAAGCGTGAACCTGTGCACTGTATCACACACATATATATCCACCATCTCACAGATGCTCACACATACACACACCATGGTCGCTGGCACAATTCCCAGAAAGCAATCACAGGACAGCTTTGATGTGACAGAGTGATGCACTGCTCCAAGCTGTGAAGTTTAGATTTGAGATGTTAATAGGTGATAAGATCATTAATTATCCTTTATAATTGGTACACAAGGGTATAAAAAAACCCATTCAAAGTGAGCCATCATAAGCTACAAAGACTTGGTTTGTAAAGGAAAGGAAATGTGACATTTACTTTTATCATAAGTGTTGTAAATAGTTACATTAAGGTAATTTCACTATTGAGTGATAATGCCCAGACATAAATTCTGCTTCTGAGAGACAATGTGAGACTTCCTGTAATCATTCAGTCCCTCTGGGGGTAGTATCTGTGCTGTGACATCATTGTATCTCCACAGGTCACACTTGTTTCATACCTTACGAAAAGTTTGAACGTGGGAAAGGATGAGTAGCAAGTGAAACACGAAAGGTTAGAATGTTCCATAACATATTGGAAGATAAAAATTAGCCAAAAGTATGGGCAAAGCTGTCACTATAGGATAGACAATAATGTCACAACTTTGATTTCTCAGGGATTCAGGAGTTAGTCAAAAACCCTGGATGGTTCGATGGACTGCTACAATGATGTGGTGGGTTCTAATCCCTCTTCACACTTGCTGTGACAGGCAGATTTTGTAAAAGTTGTTTTCTAGCAAGTTTTGAGTATCAGCGTGTGGACTCTATTCTCTAAGGCGTAGACCTTGTGACTATGAGCTACCTTTACTGATTGTCTCAGTAAACAAGGTAAAGACTGAACTCCTGTCTCTCCCTTAGCATTGTCCTCTCCCAAATATGGTTCAGTTAAAAGACAGAGGAAGGCACAGGACTGCCCCAAGGGATGTGGGAGCAGTGCAGCAGCACAGGGTGTAAGGGAGATGGTGTGTGTGTGTGTGTGTGTGTGTGTGTGTGCAAAAATAGCTCTCCATCTATTGTCTCCTCTGCAGAGGCAGAGTGGCACCACTAGGAGGTGTGTCACACGGTGCAATTCTGGCTTTAGGACACTCCTGGGGGTGGGGGTGGGGGTGGGGGGTAGGGGTAGAAATATAGAGTGGCATGCATATGAGAAAGCCTGTGTTCCTCTTGAGCCTTCCCCTTTATAAGAATTCCTGTTTGGAAAAACAAATGTTAATGAAATGCTGCTGTTCCCAGCAGAGATGAAACTCATCAAACCCTGCTGGATATCAAGTGCCAAGACATCCATTAATTCCTCTTGTTTTGAATGATAATTTCCCCAGCCACTTTTCTGGTCAGGGGATTAAAAGGGGTGCCCATTTGCACTAAAGCAGCTCAAGTGCTCCAATCTAGTACAGGTACCTGAGGACCTCCGTCCCTGCTACACATGTTTTATTGGCCTCCTTTCTCTGAACGGTAAGCCACTGTCTTTGATTCATTGTGACAAAAAAAAAATCTTCACTTTTTCCCATAGCCCAGTGGTTCTCAAACCAGTCCACAGGACACACCAAGCCAGTAAGGTTTTCTGGATACCCACAATGAACATTTTGTGGATTGGTTCCCTACCAGTTCATATAGCAGTTCTTACACCTTACAACAAAGCAACATTGACCTTTTTGTTTAGACGTCTTTGAGAGACCTGAGGCAGGCCGTGTCGAGTCTTTTAAGTTTTACAACAAACTTTTAGACACTCAGCATTGCCAGGATATTTCTTTGAGCCATCTTCGCAGTTTCCTGTGTGTAACCACAATGAATATACACCAGAGAGAATACTAGGGGTTATGGGCCGATTCTGTATATGGCACCTGAAAAATCTGTGCGGAAACAAATTACGCCTAGGTGTATTCTCTAAAGTATGCCTAAATTTTATGGAATGGACTTAAAAATTCTGCACGGTATATAGAATACACCGAGCGGCTTGCCACATGACTAGATTTGATTGCATCCATTTAGGCCACGTTTTACTTGGCATAAATTCTAATGCTTAAATTAGGCGCAGATCGGGTGTATTCTAAAATAATGTGAAAACATTTTAGACATGCCCACACCCCACCCCCTTTTCAACTATGCGACTTAGAATTTATGTGCATCACGTTATAGAATATACTTAGGGGTCCTTTTGCAAAGCTTACTCCTCGCTAAAAGGGAAGTACCGCCAGGCTACCGCAGCAGCCCAGTGGTAGTTCCCATCCCCAGCGTGCATCATATCCAGCGGTTGCAGTGCTGCGTGCTGCCTGGGTTAGTGCAGGAGCCCTTACTGCCACCTCAGTGGGGGACAGTAAGTGCTTCCCTTGAAATGGCTATGTGGCATATACTTCACTTGTTGCATGGCCATTTTTTGAAAAAAAAAAAAAAAAAAGACCTATTAATCTCACTTAATGCTGCTAATTGCTTGTTAGCATCCAATTAACAGTGCTAATTAGCTTGTTTACCGTTTAAGCTATAGATTACACTTCTATATTGTTATGTCCCTCACCTGAATTGCAGTCCGCACGGCCGATTCTCCGCCGAGCCGCGTCCTGGCGGCGATAGCCAGCCATGCGGACTGTTGGTGGTAGTCTAGTGGGGTCCGATCACGATAGCTGGCTATGTCGCTTCGGCCGTGGGCACGTGTCCAGCTGATTGATTGGCCGGCTACGCTTTCTGGCAGCGTTCCGGAAGCCACGCTGGTTTCCGGTGCAGGTAGTTTGCACGACTTGGTCACACGGGATTGGGCACTTTTCCCGAGGTTCCACCTTTTCCCTTACAGGCACCAATCTGGAGCGTTCCCTGCACTGCTCGTGGTTACTGCTGATGCGGGGACTACTTAAGGCCGGCAGTTCCCTGCACACCTTTCTTCGGCTTCTATGCTCATAGAGGTTTGGTGCTCTTCTCGTGCGCTCCATTGCTTGACTTGCCTATCGTGACCTGACCCTTGGACTGAACCTGGTATTCATTGCTTTGCTGCCTGCCCTGATCCTTGGACTGAACCTGGTATTCATTGCTTTGCTGCCTGCCCTGACCCTTGGACTGAACCTGGTGTTTGTTGCTTGCTGCCTGCCCTGACCCTTGGACTGAACCTGGTACTTGCTGCTTGCTGCCTGCCCTGATCCCTGGACTGTACTTGCTCACCCTCTGAGTTCTTGCCTGCCTTGCTTCTAGCTTGGTCTGGGCGGCCCAACCCCTTCTGGTTCCCAAAGTCCTGGTGGCCACCTGCACCTGGGGGCTCAACCCCTGGGGAACGGTGGTCACTTCCCAGGTGAAGCTAGGGGTTGTCCGGCAGCCTGGCCGAGCGCGGCACGACTCTACACACCATGCTCAGTCGGGGCACAAGAGCTCACTGCCCAAGTCACAACAGGATCATAACATATATCCACACGGATTTTCAGGCACCATATATACAATTGGGGGTTATGCACATAACTCCTAGACACACCCCTGTCCTCTAGAAGTTGTGCACAATGGAATGGCACACATAACTTCTAGAACAGCAACTGCCAGTTGCACGTGCAAATTTATTTATTTATTTGGATTTTGCTCACACCTTTTTCACTAGTAGTTCAAGGTGAGTTACATTCAGGTACACTAGGTATTTCCCAGTCCCTGGAGGGCTCACAATCTAATTTTGTACCTCAGGCAATGGAGGGTTAAGTGATTTGCCCAAGATCACAAGGAGCAGCAGCAGGATTAGAACCAGCCACCTCTGCATGTCAAGACCGGTGCTCTAACCACTAAGCCACTTCTCCACTCCATGCTAATATGTGCCAATTATCACCAATTTATGCCAATACTTGGCTGTTAATTCCAATTAACAGGCAAAAAAAAAAAAAAGCACCAGGAGCCTTCAAAATGGGGACTAATCTTTAATTCATGGCCCCAATGTGGGCACTGTTTCAGCATATAGCGCCTGCATCAGGGGTCATCTAAAAAGGTAAATATAAGGGTTATAGCTGATGCAACAATCAAGGATGTTGTGCCTTGTAGCACTCCAAGTCAGCGTTGTCTGAGGAAATGGTAGCAAACCAAAAAGCCATTTCTTCAGACAACACTGACCTGGAGTGCTACAAGGCACAATACCTTTTGCTCATTGTATCAGCTATAACCCTTAGATTGGTATTTATCTTTTTAGATGATCTCTGATGCATGCGCTGTGCGTCAAAACACGGACCCTGTTGGGTCCATGAATGAAAGATTTGGCCCTATTTGAAGGCTCCTGGTGCTCTTTTTTTTGCTTGTGTAGTTTGTACTTTGACCCTCTCCATGTTGCTGTGCAATTCCAATTAACAGTCAATAATTACATTAAGTTGCGTGAAACTGCCCAAATTCTATAACTTGTGTCCACAAATGTACACGCTAGGCATAAATTTGGCCATGCAAGTCTATAGAATCCAGGAGCTGATGTTCAGGTCATGACCCTTGCTGGTGTTTTAAAAATCTTGTTTTGGCCATGTATCAAATCCTTATCTTCTATATCCAGGGATCCAGTTTCCATGTGTTCCTGCTCAAAGTTCTCTAAATTTGTATTATTTATTCCTACCCCAACCATCTTTGCAATTATGAATGAAGAAAAATAATTTACTCAAACATACATTTATATAAAAATATTAAAATACAATACCTAAAAGTATATCCTCTGAACAGTCTCTACTGTTTCCTCCTCACCCCCAGGTTGATATTACATTTCTATAATCTGTGCCAGATCGTGTTCTATGAATTACAAAATGTCGTTCAGCCTTTTTTCAAAGAGCTACGGAGGACGAAGCCTTTCACCTTGCTTGGGGAAAACCTGCAAACCTTAAACTTCTGCTGATTTTCTGTATTTTCAGCTATTTTTTCTCAGCAGAACATTATCCCAGATTAGTGCTGAATTCTCAACTTACAGACAGTTTACTTGATTTTCTGCTTCCTCCGCCACCTGGTTCTGATAATTGATTCTTTTAGCTTAGCTTGTGAATCTTTCTTTTAACCCTTCTTTCTCCCTTTCCCTGCTATAGCTGTGTGTTTTGTAAAGGATCCTGCATTCTTGGCCTTTTGTCAGGGTTCAACCCCCCCCCCCCCCATGCTTTATGTCTAAGGGTCTGGGCTTCACCATGACTAGGTTTTCACTTTCCAGGAGGGTTTAACATTTGGCATCAGTGAGGAATATCATCCATTGAAGGAGCTGCTGCATTCTCACTGGCAGTTTGCATACCAAACAGTCTGCACTGAGATTTTATACTGTCTCGATCCACAGTAAAACCTCAGCCTTCATATTGAATGCATGAACATTTACACCTGCTCAGAAGCAGGCATAAATGTTAGCAGGTACATGAGTGTAAAATATGATAGTATATCATTACTCATCCATAAGCTGCCCAAACCCCACCCCGGAACATACCTACTTTACAAACATACAGCACTATGCACATCTGGCATGACCTAATTTTATTAGGCATGACACCTAATAAGGTTGCGTAAATCAGCATTTTACAAATGAAGGTTTATAAAATTACCATCTATGGAGTTAATTCTTTAAGGAGGTGCCAACATTTATAGATCCTTTTACTAAGATGCGGTTCCTGCGCTAGCAGTGGGGGCCGTTTTTGCCACGCGCTGAGGCCTTTTTTTATTGCAGCAGTTAAACAGGCAGGAAAAAGACATGGTCCTGTGGTAAGATTGCTCTTACCACAAGCGGAGGGGGAACACTTACAGACATCCACTGAGGTGGCAGTGAGAGCTCCCGTGCTAACCCAGCTGTAACCAGGTAGCGTGTGGCGCTGCCCGATTACTGTGGAAATATTTCCGCGAGCACCGGAAATGCTGTGTTCTGGCGGTGGAACTACTGCCAGCGCCTGAGTTGGACCGGGTATAGCTTCAGAATGACACATGGTAAGCCCGCAGTGGACTTACCGCTGCTTAGTAAAAGGGCATCTTAGGCTCCAGGAACCTGAATAAATAACCAGAATACTGGCTGATAGTTGGACTCCAGACAGCTGCAATAGTGAGAGATGATAACCATAAAAGCTAAGGGTCCTGTTTACTAAGACGTGTTGTAGGCGCGCTAACTGTTTAGCGCAAGCTAACATTTAAATATTCCTATGGGTGTCTCTAGCATTAGCGCACGCTAATTTTTAGTGCTTGATAAAAAGTTTATTTCAGAGGACGGGTCTGCAAAGGGGCGGGCCAGACCGTATTTTAAAAAAAGATGGGTGTCCATCTTTTGTTTCGATAATACGGTTGGTGCCGGGCAAATGCATCGGATTTGGGTGGATTTGAGCTGGGCGGTATCGGTTTTCAGCGATAATGGAAACCGAAGGTGCCCAGCTCAAAAACGAACAAATCCAAGGCATTTGGTCATGGGAGGGGCCAGGATTCGTAGTGCACTGGTCCCCCTCATATGCCAGGACACCAACCGGGCACCCTAGGGGGTACTTGTAACAATTAAAAAAAATTAAAATACCTCCCAAGTCTATAGCTCCCTTACCTTGGATGCTGAGCCCCCCAAATCCCACCCCCCAAAACCCACTGCCCACAACTCTACACCATTACCATAGCACTTATGGGTGAAGGGGGGCACCTAGATGTGGGTACAGTGGGTTTTGGGGGCGGTTTGGAGCGCTCCCATTTAGCAGCACAAGTGTAACAAGTAGGGGGAGGGATGGGCCTGGGTCCACCTGCCTGAAGTCCACTGCACCCACTAACAACTGCTCCAGGGACCTGCATACTGCTGTGATGGAGCTGGGTATGACATTTGAGGCTGGCATACAGGCTGGAAAAAAAAGTTTTTAAAGTTATTTTTTTTTTGGTGGGAGGGGGTTAGTGACCACTGGGGGAGTCAGGGGAGGTCATCCCCGATTCCCTCCGGTGGTCATCTGGGCAGTTGGGGCACTTTTGGGGGACTTGTTCGTGAAAAAAAAGGGTCCAGAAAAAGTGACCCAAATCCTCACTTCTGGCGCCCTTCTTTTTTCCATTATCGGCCGAGCGCGCCCATCTCTCCTCGGCAGATAAACACGCCCCAGTCCCGCCTTCACCACACCGCCGACATGCCCCATCAACTTTGTTCATTCCCGCAACAGACTGCAGTTGGAGGCGCCCAAAATCGGCTTTCGATTATACCAAATTGGGTGCCCATGAGAGAAAGGCGCCTATCTCCCGATTTGGGTGGTAATATGGGCGTCTTTCTCTTTCGAATATAAGCTGGATAGGGTTTCCTTTTACTAAGGTGCTCTGAAGAATGGCCTGTGGTAGTGTAGATGTGTGTTTTGGGCGCACACAGAATAATTTTTCATCGCACCTGCAAAAAAATGCCTTTTTTACATTTTTGCTGAAAATGGACATACGACAAAATGAAAATTGCTGCACGTCCCATTCTGGGTCTGAGACCTTACCCCAGCCATTGACCTAGTGGTAACCGGGCGGTAATGACCTACGGGTGTCAAATGGCACTTGGCACGCGCCCATTACGCGCGTCCGAAAATAAAAATTATTTTTTGTTCATGCGCTAAAAATGAAATTTCCGCAAGAGCCACGTGGTAGCCGGGCGGTAACTCCATTTTGGTGCGAGTTCGGTGTGCGTAGACGCTTATGTGGCCTAGTAAAAGGGCCCCATACCCCTTAGTTTGTTCTTGCATCTGATTTTTCAAGGTCTTTATGGGGCCTACAGACAATGCCATAGCAGTATGAGAATACAGGATTTGCAAGTTGATTGACAGCTTGTTTCTTATTCTGTGCAGTTAAAGCACTTTTGAATATCAGTTTCCGTCTTTGGAATTATTCTTTGCTGACATTTTTAAGTCAATAATTTGTGCTGAATTGTTGTATCTTCTGCTCCTGGATATTTATGTACACTTTCCTGCTCAAGCTCTTTTATACTTCACTCTTCTGTCAGAGAGATGGTTTCAGCTTGGTGAACTCTTTATATATACACTCTTGATTTAAATATAAGGTTTGCAGCACAAAGTTAGCAGTGCATTAACTCCTTTATATCTGCAAGGATCCATTTAATTATAATTAGGCCTCTTAATTTTTTCATTCGTATTTGTGGTCTGTGATCCATATACAGGTTCACCATGTCTTATATCTGTGACTGGTGGTATATCCAAAAATCAGATTAAGTAATGAATTAAATAAATAAATCTACAGTGTCTGCATTATTGCTACCACCAACATGAGCCCTAGGGGTCAATATTCAGACCGCGGGAGGGAGCACGGTTAACTCCCGTGATCGGCAGTCAGTCCGGATGTTCAATGCCGGGTTATTTCCGGTGACTGGCACTGAATATTCAATTTAGTTTTGGCCGGTTTAAACATAACCAGCCATGTTAATATTCAGAGATAGTCGGTTAAGTTTAAACTGGCCAAAGATATTCCAGCTATTTACGCGGCCCAATGTGGCTGCTTCCAATAACCGGCTATGCTCTGAATATTCAGGGATAGCTGGCTATATCGTGCAATATAGCCGGTTATCTCCTAGCCGCTAACCGGGAATATTCAGCGGAGGATAGCTAGCTATCCCCTGCTGAATATTGCTGGATAGCTGGTTAAATGCCATTTAACCAGCCAGGTGCCGTTCCTGGCCAATTAAATGGTTTTAAATACCAGGGGGTTAGCGCTTAACCTAAGGGCAGGCATCTCTTTATCTTGGGTAATGTGTGAATATTTCTTTTTTTTTTCCTGCCATACCTGAATTGCAATGGTCATCTTACCGAGATTTATTTTATAGATTTTATATAATGAGCTTTAGTGCTGAATTTTAGGCTGTTTTCCATCATATAAGCAATATAGAAATGGTTTTTAACCATATTGGAATGCTTTTGGTGCTTTGGATCCTAGTAAATCAGGATTGCCATGCTGGCAGAATCCCTCACCTGCGTTACAGAACAGGACACAGAGAGACCTTCACCAAACACAGAATAAGGGAAATGGAAATGGGACCTGATATACTGCCTTTCTGGGGTTTTTTTTGCAACTACATTCAAAGCGGTTTACATATATTCAAGTATTTATTTTGTACCGGGGCAATGGAGGGTTAAGTGACTTGCTCAGAGTCACAAGGAACTACAGTGGGAATTGAACTCAGCTCCCCAGGATCAAAGTCCACTGCACTAACCACTAGGCTACTTCTCCACTCCACCACAGACTAGAAATCGAGGGAGTCATTATTCAGTGTGATTTAACCGGGAAGGAGGGCTGACCAGGTCCTGAGGCACTATTCAGACTATTCAGACACCGCAGGACTCCTGTTAGTGCTAGGGCGGTCAAGGTGGAGTCAGAAATTTTCTGGGCAGCACTAAGATTAAGTACATAGGACTGCATATATAGTAGTCTTAACGTGTCCGGATTTGAGTACTAGCAATGAATATTGGCCGTATCCAGAAACCTTTTGGGAGCTGCCAAAGATCTTGATATTCTGCGCCAATATCCGGATAAGGACCAGCACTGAATATCTGTGTTTAATTCAGTGCATGCAGCCAGCATTTAAAAAAATGCTGACCATCATGGGCTGAACATCGATGTGGGAAATAAGATAACAAACCTGAACTGGAACCCCCCAAAAGTCAGACTCTGCAGCCCTTCTCAGCTTATTCATAAGTTTTATGTGAGAAGCTAGAGGAAACAGGAAGTGATGTCACTGAGGGCGGGACACAGCAGAGAGAAGACTGCAGAGATCAGCACAGGCAGCGGAAGTGTGTTGCTGCTGCCACCTACGAACGTGATGAGGTAGATAGGGAGGAAGCTGCCAGGCTGCGGACAGATCCAGGGAAGGAAGAGAAGAAGTGAGAGGAGCCAGATGGCCACCCCAGAAGTGTATTGGAAGGCCAGACAGAGTAGGCCTGAGCCAAGAATGAGTGGGCCTGTGCCCATGCAGGCCCACCTGTAGCTACACCACTGTGCTGCAGATTTTCTAAAGCACATTTTGGAGGAAAGTGAAGAAAGTGGTGACAGTGCGAGTGACGTTCAGAGTTAGTACATAACTACATAAGTATTGCCATACTGGGAAAGACCAAAGGTCCATCAAGTCCAGCATCCTGTTTCCAACAGTGGCTAATCCAGGTCACAAATACCTGGCACAATCCCAAAAAAGTACAAAACATTCTATACTGCTTATCCTAGAAATAGTGGATTTTCCTCAAGTCCATTTAATAATGGTCTATGAACTTTTTCTTTAGGAAGCCGTCCAAACCTTTTTAAAACTCCGCTAAGCTAACCGCTTTTACCACATTCTCTGGCAACAAATTCCAGACTTGAATTACACGTTGAGTGAAGAAAAATTTTCTCCGATTCGTTTTAAATTTACTACATTGTAGCTTCATCACATGCCCCCCTAGTCCTAGAATTTTTGGAAACTGTAAACAGACGCTTCACATCTACCCGCTCCACTCCACTCATTATTTTATAGACCTCTATCATATCTCCCCTCAGCTGCCTTTTCTCCAAGCTGAAGAGCCCTAGCCACTTTAGCCTTTCCTCATAGGGAAGTCGTCCCATCTCCTTTATCATTTTTGTCGTCCTTCTCTGCACCTTTTCTAATTCTACTATATCTTTTTTGAGATGCGGCGACCAGAATTGAACACAATATTCGAGGTGCGATCGCACCATGGAGTGATATAAAGGCATTATAACATCCTCATTTTTGTTTTCCATTCCTTTCCTAATAATGCCTAACATTCTATTTGCTTTCTTAGCCGCAGCAGCACACCGAGCAGAAGGTTTCAACGTATCATCAACGAAGACACCTAGATCCCTTTCTTGGTCTGTGACTCCTAACGTGGAAACTTGCATGACGAAGCTATAATTCGGGTTCCTCTTTCTTACATGCATCACTTTGCACTTGCGCACATTAAACGTCATCTGCCATTTAGATGCCCAGTCTCCCAGTCTCATAAGGTCCTCTTGTAATTTTCACAATCCTCCCATGATTTAACGACTTTGAATAACTTTATGTCATCAGCAAATTTAATTACCTCACTAGTTACTCCCATCTCTAGGTCATTTATAAATATGTTAAAAAGCAGTGGTCCCAACACAGAGCCCTGGGGAACCCCACTAACTACCCTTCTCCATTGAGAATACTGACCATTTAACCCTACTCTCTGTTTTCTACATAAATACATAAGTACATAAGCATCGCCATGCCGGGACAGACCAAGGGTCCATCGAGCCCAGCACCCTGTCTCCGACAGCGGCCAAAATAACAAACAATTTGTCCCGCCCATCTTTAAAGATTTTAAACAATCACTACTATTTATTTTTATCACTCCCCAGTCTCACTTGCTACCTCCGCCAAACCTCTTCTCTTTAATTTGAACACTTTCCAAGCTCACCCTGAATGAAGACTTCACATCAGGGACAGATATAGCATTGGTTGTATCCTCTCAGGGAAATTCAGCACAGCTGGAATCTGTACACCACACTTGTATGAAGCTAGCAATAACAAAAGTGCTATGACACCGATGAGAACGGTCCAAAGATAAGATGTCTTTGGTTTATTGATGGGATTTTGAAGCCAAAAAATTCTAAACTTATAGACTAGTGTTCTGTTCCTTCAGAAGTTTTGTATTCATACTATGTTCGATGTACAGGTTGGCAAACAGACATGTTGTGATTATAAATGAATGTTTTGTTCTGAATAAACAATAAATAATTAATAATAATTAAAAAAAAACAACTAAGATAAGTTATCCAGGAATATTCAGCATCACTGATTTAACCTTTTAACTCCTCTTCTCAAATCACTGCTTCCACATTTAATGCTTGCTTCTTGTATTGGTTAAATCATCATATTTGACTTTAAAACAGATAAGATGCTGTTGGATATAGACATTTACAATTAGCATTTCATACAGCATCACCTCTCCATGAAATATTTATAGTTTCAGCACTTCAGACACATCTGTGCAGCCATCTCTAGGATGGGTGAACTGGGTCATGATTCCAAATATAGATTTGTATCTGTCATTGCACCTGTCCAGTGGTAGGACAGTATATGTTTTTGCATGTATGTGTCTGCATTGCTGCTGCCAGTCTGCTATAAGTTTGGAGCATCACCTCTCCATGAAATATTTATAGTTTCAGCACTTCAGACACATCTGTGCAGCCATCTCTAGGATGGGTGAACTGGGTCATGATTCCAAATATAGATTTGTATCTGTCATTGCACCTGTCCAGTGGTAGGACAGTATATGTTTTAGCATGTGTGTGTCTGCATTGCTGCTGCCAGCCTGCTATAAGTTTGGTTAAATGCTACTTCTATTTCTAGGATTCAATTTGCCATTTCCAAGTTTACAACAACACAAAACAGAAGAACAAAGTTCCAGAACACACAAAGTTTTATTTAAAACATCCAAAGACCTGTTTTGTTGTGATTGCTGTGTGAGAGTGAGAAAGGCCTACTGCAGTGGTTCTCAAACCTGGTTCTGGAGGCACCCCAGCCAGTCAGGTTTTCAGGCTATCCACAATGAATATCCACTAGAGATATTTCCAGGGGCGTAGCTACGGGTGGGCCTGGATGGGCCCAGGCCCACCCAGTTTCGTCTCAGGCCCATCCTCACCTTCTCCCACCCCCGCCGTAGCGCTGCCTCCTCTCCTGCACTTCGCGGTCTCTGTCTCCCACCCTCACGGCAGCGCTTTCAATTTGCTATCAGCGCTGCCTGCCTGACAGCTGACAGACCCGGCGCGACGTCCTCCTGCTCCGGGGCCTTCCCTCTGCTGCATTGATTCAAATTCCTGTTTATGCAGGGTGGATTTTACGTGGCAGAGGGAAGGTCCCGGAGCAGGACATCGTCGCGCCGCGTCTGTCAGCTGTCAGGCAGGCAGCGCCAATAGAGCGCTGCCACGGGGGTGGGAGACGGAGACCATGAAGTGCAGGAGAGGAGGCAGCGCCACGGTGGGAGAAGGTGAGTGGAGGCAGCGCCGATAACTTTAAATGTGCTGCGCGCTGCGTGTGTGGGGGTGGGGGGAGGGTTGGGGTTGTAGTGCCCACCCATCCAACCTGCTGGCCCACCCAAAAATTGTCTTCTGGCTACGCCACTGGATATTTCCATGTACTGCCTCCACTGTATGCACATCCTGCTCATGGATATTCATTGTGGATATCCTGAAAACCTGACTGGCTGGGATGCCTCCAGGACCATGTTTTGGAACCACTGACATAAGTACATAAGTACATAAGTAATGCCACACTGGGAAAAGACCAAGGGTCCATCGAGCCCAGCATCCTGTCCACGACAGCGGCCAATCCAGGCCAAGGGCACCTGGCAAGCTTCCCAAACGTACAAACATTCCACACATGTTATTCCTGGAATCTTGGATCTTTCCAAGTCCGTTTAGTAGCGGTTTATGGACTTGTCCTTTAGGAAACCGTCCAACCCCTTTTTAAACTCTGCTAAGCTAACCGCCTTCACCACTTTCTCCGGCAACGAATTCCAGAGTTTAATTACACGTTGGGTGAAGAAAAATTTTCTCTGATTTGTTTTAAATTTACTACACTGTAGTTTCATCGCATGCCCCCTAGTCCTAGTATTTTTGGAAAGTGTGAACAGAAGCTTCACATCCATCTGTTCCACTCCACTCATTATTTTATATACCTCTATCATGTCTCCCCTCAGCCGTCTCTTCTCCAAGCTGTATAGCCCTAGCCTCTTTAGTCTTTCTTCATAGGGAAGTCGTCCCATCCCCGCTATCATTTTAGTCGCCCTTCGCTGCACCTTTTCCAATTCTACTATATCTTTCTTGAGATGCGGCGACCAGAATTGAACACAATACTCAAGGTGCGGTCGCACCATGGAGCGATACAACGGCATTATAACATCCTCACACCTGTTTTCCATACCTTTCCTAATAATACCCAACATTCTATTCGCTTTCTTAGCCGCAGTAGCACACTGAGCAGAAGGTTTCAGTGTGTTATCGACGACGACACCCAGATCCCTTTCTTGGTCCGTAACTCCTAACGTGGAACCTTGCATGACGTAGCTATAATTCGGGTTCTTTTTTCCCACATGCATCACCTTGCACTTGCTCACATTAAACATCATCTGCCATTTAGCCGCCCAGTCTCCCAGTCTCGTAAGGTCCTCTTGTAATTTTTCACAATCCTGTCGTGATTTAACGACTTTGAATAACTTTGTGTCATCAGCAAATTTAATTACCTCGCTAGTTACTCCCATCTCTAAATCATTTATAAATATATTAAAAAGCAGCGGTCCTAGCACGGACCCCTGAGGAACCCCACTAACTACCCTTCTCCATTGTGAATACTGCCCATTTAACCCCACTCTCTGTTTCCTATCCTTCAACCAGTTTTTAATCCACAATAGGACATTTCCTCCTATCCCATGACCCTCCAATTTCCTCTGTAGCCTTTCATGAGGTACCTTGTCAAACGCCTTTTGAAAATCCAGATACACAATATCAACCGACTCCCCTTTGTCCACATGTTTGTTCACTCCTTCAAAGAATTGAAGTAAATTGGTCAGGCAAGATTTCCCCACACAAAAGCCATGCTGACTTGGTCTCAGTAATCCATGTCCTTGGATGTGCTCTGTAATTTTGTTTTTAATAATAGCCTCTACCATTTTCCCAGGCACCGACGTCAGACTCACCGGTCTATAATTTCCCGGATCTCCCCTGGAGCCTTTTTTAAAAATGGGCGTTACATTGGCCACCCTCCAATCTTCCGGTACCACGCTCGATTTTAAGGATAAGTTGCATATCACTAGCAGTAGCTCCGCAAGCTCGTTTTTCAGTTCTATCAGTACTCTAGGATGAATACCATCCGGTCCAGGAGATTTGCTACTCTTCAGTTTGCCGAACTGCCCCATTACGTCCTCCAGGTTTACCGTGAAGTCAGTAAGTTTCTCCGACTCGTCCGCTTGAAATACCATTTCCGACACCGGTAACCCACCCAAATCTTCCTCGGTGAAGACCGAAGCAAAGAATTCATTCAGTCTCTCTGCTACGTCTTTGTCTTCCTTGATCGCCCCTTTACCCCTCGGTCATCCAGCGGCCCAACCGATTCTTTTGCCGGCTTCCTGCTTTTAATATACCGAAAAAAATTTTTACTATGTTTTTTTGCCTCTAATGCTATCTTTTTTCATACTCCCTCTTGGCCTTCTTAATCTGCGCCTTGCATTTGCTTTGACACTCCTTATGCTGTTTCTTGTTATTTTCAGACGGTTCCTTCTTCCATTTTCTGAAGGCGTTTCTTTTAGCCCTAATAGCTTCCTTCACCTCACTTTTCAACCAGGCCGTGTGTCTTTTGGACTTCCGTCTTTCTTTTCTAATTTGCGGAATATGTATGGCCTGGGCCTCCAGGATGGTATTTTTGAACAGCGTCCACGCCTGTTGTACAGTTTTTACTCTCTCAGTTGCCCCCCTAAGTTTTTTTTTTTACCGTTCTTCTCATTTTATCATAGTCTCCTTTTTTAAAGTTAAACGCTAACGTATTTGACTTTCTGTGTACAGTTACTTCAAGGTCGATGTCAAAACTGATCATATTATGGTCACTGTTATCAAGCGGCCCCAGTACCATAACGTCCCTCACCAGATCATGCGCTCCACTAAGGACCTACGTAAAGGGTTTGTGTTGTGGGGGTGGGGGCAGAAAAAGGAGTTTGTAAGACTAAGTCTGTCTTGTCTGTCTGTTTTACCTAGATTGTAAGCTCTTTGAGCAGGGACTGTCTCTCTATGTCAAATGTTCAGCGCTGTGTGCTATATAAATGCTATTAGTAGTAGTAGTAAGTGACTGTTCGGAGTGTGGTTATACCAAATTAAGACATTTTTCAGAGTGATTCAGGTGTGACTGAGCCCCAACTTGAGGGTGGCTGGTGTTAGGCTACCTGAAGAATTTTGACTGACGTATGAGTTAACCAGAAAATTTACCGTGCAAAGTGTGAAGGGGTTTGGTTTGGAATAAGGTCTGTTTGAGTATAAACTAGATAGAACATCCATATTTGTATGAGAGTGACTTATTCAAGATTTGAGTTTTATATTGGTTGCACTGCCTGAAGAATTTAGAACCTGTGTGCTCTTAAAGTCTCCGGTGTTAGGAAAACAGCAGTCAGGGTTTCTTGGTTAATTTTTTTAATTCTTTGTTTAGTAAGGCCCAGTGCTCATGTATAAATCCCAGAAAGGGTATACTGTAGAGAGTCAGGAAGAGAGGGTTTTGTCTCAGTTTATTTATTTAAAGATCAGCAGTTCTTTATCACAGAGAAGACATCACAGGCCCCTCCACAAGAGAGACCACAGCTAAGTGAAATCTGTACCATCACATAAGCACTGAGAAAAAAGGACTTTGTTGGGCTGGCACAGATTCAGGTTACATCACAGCATCTGGAAAGAAAGAAAACATAAAGGAAACATCTGATAAACTGCATTGTTCTGTGGTGGGGTTCTTGTTCTTTGCTAAGTATTTGCAGAATTACACTATGGGTAAAAAAACAACTGTTAGAATTCATCTGAATTCACAAATTTTGAAAAATACATCAGATGTTTGGCCACAATTGTTCTATTTCCTTTAAAATTTAGTAACAGTTTAAGTGGTTGCCAAAAAACATTGAGATTTAAGACAAAATAAATTTTGTATGCAACAACTGGTTTCGGCCTCTAGTTTCTGGAAAATCCTGAAATTTAGCAACATTTTCCTTCGCCTAACTTTGGGCCTGGTGAATATGATTAGTTTAATTGTGTTATCCTGGCCAGGTTCAAGTTCAGCTCCAGGTACTTGCCATGACTAATAACACTGGGTACGGTAAGCTGAGTTGCCTCTGGAACAGGGTAACAACACTAGGAACCTGTATTCTCACAGCATTACTACAATCTCTTTATAGCCCATCAGAATTTGATGCTCAGCAGAGGCTTGGAAATTGACATGGATAAAAGTATGTTCATCTCTCCCTCAGAGGGTCTGAGAAAGTGAACTCTGGATATTCATCCTTGTCTCATACATAAGGGATTAAAGGACTAGCAGAGGCATCACTGGGTTCAGATACCTCCCTGATGGAGCTGCCTTGTTTCCGTCGTCTTCCGTACCCAGCATGGAGGCCTTGGGTATAAAAAGGAAGGATGAGCAGCTAGGAAATTTTCATTTCATGTCATTTCCTGCATCAGTTCCAAGAATATTTGATTTGATTGTTTATGTATGGCCATTGTGCTGTCATGTGAGCAAAGTCATTCAGTGTGCACTCTTTCGAATGAGTGTCCACTGTCTGCAAAGAGGGCACACTCTCAGAAATACTAGGCACACTCATGCCTGCACTATCAACACATGCTCAGTGGTTCAGGCACTCTTTTGAAAAAGTATGCCCTCTCTGCAAATAGTGCAAACTTATCGGCAAACCAAAAAAACACAAAATGGGGGGGGGGGGGGGGTCTGCTTGTCTTGTTCATTAAAGACATATTGTTGACATTTGCCATGTCTGCCAAGCATCTGTGAAGAAAGAGATAATTTCAACTTTTTTATTTTTTTTAGGAGAGCTGCTTCTTTTTCAGTGTGTGTGTGTGTGTTTTGTTTTTTTCTTGTCATTGCTTGAGTGTCTCTGGTAAGACTGGCGAGGGAGGGAGTTTGTTTTTAAGAGCAACACAGGGAACCTTTTAGCTACAAAAGGATTTTGATGATAGTATTCATGGAACAGAAGAAAACTTGTCATTCCCAAGTGCCTTAATAGCCCAGGAGTACGAGGAAATGCAATAAAGGGGGAAGTTATGCCTTTCTGTCTTGACTGGTTGGCATAAGCGCCAGCCATTTCAGTGAGGATCAGTGAAGCCATCAGAGACTGTCAGGAGCAAATGCATTGATCTGAACCAGCTATTATTGTTATTCATTTTTATAGCACTACAAAACATATGCAGTACTATACAGACACACATAAGAGACGTTCCCTGCTCAGTGGCGCTTAGTCAAGGAACACAGATAAGATAATTAATAGGTTCTGAGAGTCTGTTACTCAGAGAAATTGATAAAAAGCAAGAAGCCATGTGCAGGAAGAATTAAGATTCAGGTTTGAAAAGCATCCTCAAAGGAGGTGAGTTTTTAGGTTGGGCTTGAATTTGATTAGAAAGGGGACATGCTGCTTGTTTTCAGGAAGGCTGTTCTAGGCATTTGGTGCAGCTAGGTGGAAAGCATGGCATGGAGACTTTGGTGGGAAAAAGTAGAGGCTGATCAAAGGATGAATCCAACACTGGAGATGTAATTAAAGGCTACTTTATTGATGCAGATGTTCAGGGACCCGACATGGTCCATGTTTCGGCGTATCTCAATGCCTACATCAGGGGTCAAATTAATAATTCATCTGAGAGAACATGTAGATATGCTGTGAATATAAAAGCGAAGGACTGCAATTCTATCAGGCTGGTTGAGAGTCATACACAACTGAACCCACACTGGCAAACTCTGTGGGGTCCATATACGAGCGGACCCTGCAGAGTTTGCCAGTGTGGGTTCAGTTGTGTATGATTCTCGACCAGCCTGATAGAATTGCATTCCTTCGTTTTGATATTCACAGCATATCTGCATGTTCTCTCGGATGAATTATTAATTTGACCTCTGATGTAGGCGTTGAGATACGCCGAAACACGGACCATGTCGGGTCCCTGAACATCTGCATCAATAAAGTAGCCTTTAATTACATCTCCAGTGTTGGATTCATCCTTTAATCAGCCTGTACTTTTTCCTGCTTGGTTTTTCTGCGGTAGAGGTTTTTTCCCCCTGTTTGTGTTTTGAATGGAGAATTTGGTGACAGAGGAGAAGGGCACAAACAACAGCAGCTTGCTGGATGAATGGAAAAAGGCAGAAGTGTGAGGTAATGACGGACTGCAGAGCCAATACACTTGTGAGCAAGTACAAGAACTTTCAATTTTATGTGGAAGCAGTGGTTTGAAAAGAGCAGTTAAACGGTTGTCACAGTATCAGAGGTGTAAAAGTTGCACAACTGAATTTTGAACAGACTGCAGTGAGGAGAGATTGTTCCATGGTAGTTGAACAGATTGTGGGGCCCTTTAACTAAGCCATGTAAACGTCTACGCGTGCCCAATCTGCGCCAAAGTGGAGTTACCGCCCAACTACCACGTGGCTCTTGTGATTTAATTTTTGGCGCGCGTCTGATACACGTGTCTGAAAAATATTTTTGTTTTTGGGCGCATGTAACGGACATGCGCCAAGTGGCATTTGATGTGCTTAGGTCATTACCACCCAGATTCTTTATCGCTAGGTCAATGGCTGGCGGTAAGGTCTCAGACCCAAAATGGACGTGCGGCAATTTTGATTTTGCTGCACGTACATTTTTGGCAAAAAAAAGGCTTTTTTACAGGTACGCTAAAGAATAGATCGGCGCATGCCCAAAACTCATGCCTACACTACCACAAGCCATTTTTCAACGTGCCTGTGTAAAAGCACCCCTGTATATTGTAACCACTTTTCCAATGAAATAGAGTGGGATGACCCTTTCCTCTGTGCTCATCTGATCTCTCTAGGGATAGGCATTCATTCATGTACATTATGTTCATTAGTGTCCCTTAAATTTTAGTTCATGCTAAATCAAATTAATATTAACGTACAAATTTGTGAATATTGTGGGATATAAATGTCATAAATAAATAAACTTACAAATTAACATGTTAAGTTGATTAGCACATATTAAAAAGTTGTAAAACAAATTGTCAAACAATTAACACATCTAAAAATTGGAGAAAAGGCCCAATTAACTGAAAACGAACCAAAAATAATTGCCCTGTGCACATTCCTATTATTTACTAGCACTGAGAGAATTATGAAAAGTTGCTGTAAGTTGGAAACTAGTTTATTTATGTATTGGAATTTATTAACCGCCTTTATAAAGAAGGCAGTTGACGTCCTCCCTTTATGGGATGTGTTGGAAAGCTCCCAGAAGCTGACCTGCTTTCTGTGACCTGATCATGGGTCACAAGAGCAGAAAATGGGGGTTGGGGGGGAGTATTTCATAAATAAATAAAAGCCATTTCCCTCTGCACATAGGCTGTTTGAAAACTGTGCGCTCTCCCTGTGAGTAAAGATATTTGTGGATGGTTCTTTGACTTTGTGTGGCTGTCAAGTTTATTTTTTTGCTTTGACTGCAGCTGCGCTTTGCCACCCTTAAGAAACTGCCACCGTAGTTGAGTGCCTAGCCTGCCTAATGGTTAAACTGGCCCTGGGATTGTTGAGTTAACTTCCATTATTTCTATGTCTCCATCCGTTTTGGCTCCCACTGTCAGGATTGCTGCGTTTTTGCCAGAGTCCCCTGGCACATTAGGTATCTGAGTGTCCTTCTAGTGCATCGGAGTGCCTAATAAAACAATCCCCAGTAGAGCTGTGAAAGCATTTCCCTTCTTTTTACTTCTAAAGTGCATTCTTTTAAACTTCAGGTCTGCTCTTTAAGTTTAATCTGATTGTCTAGGAAGTGCACGCTTTGATCTGTGCGCAAATGCAAGGTCATCCAGTGATTTCACAAAGGCTAGCTTCTGTGTCTTCAGGTCAGTTTTTTGAGGGATCTCAGTCTAATAGGACAGACTGATCATTACTGATGGTGAAGCAAAGGAAAAGTCATCAAAAAGTCTGCAATGCTGGAGAACGAATGGAAAATCTGCAGACAAGATGGACCTGGAACACTTTTATCTATCTTCACTTCCTGTGCCTTACAAAAATGATGAGCCTTCACACCATCCCAAAACATTTGCTGACGGATTCTTTATAGCGCATCTAGAGATCCTTGCTGAAATCCAATCAAATTCTATAACAGTGAGCGTAACTTAATTGGTCTATCAAGCTAATCAGCATTGATAACAGGAAGCAAGCAATAATGAGCACTAATTGGCAATAATTAGAATTTTTGAACACAACTCACTAAGCATATTCTGTAACACACTGCGCCTAACTTCTAATGCGCACAGGCAAAAAGGGGTGTGATTATAGATGGGGAAATAGGCATTTCGTGGGCATTCTGAAATTTACATGCATAATTATAGAATACGGCCCAGTGCATCTAAATCTACATGCTGGGATTTACACCATGTTTTTGTTGGTGTAAATGGACATGCATAGTTAAGCATATTCTATATACTGCACCTAAATCTATGCGCTGCTTATAGAATACGCTTAGGCGGAAATGTTTTCCGCAAGGAATTTTTAGGTGCCATATGTAGAATCCCTCCCTTGAGGGCTGAAGAGCATGCTTCCTTTTCCCTTTCCCTCCTCAACCCTCTTCCCCACGTTTAACTTGTTTTGTTCATTTTCAAAAGGTGGCAGCAGCAGCGGCGGCAGTATTTCCCATAGGCTGCCCCGCAACCGGCACCAGCCTCTTCTCCCTACTGCGGCCCACCTCTTGACATAACTTCCTGTTTCCTCAGAGGTGGGACGCAATAGAGCAAAGAGGCCAGTGCTGGCAGCACCGCAACAAGGCAGTCTATTGGAATCGCTGCCACAGTTTGGAAAAGAGAAAACTAAGGTAAATACGGGGAAGAGGGTTGAGGAGGGAAGGGGGGAGATGCCAAATTGGGCATAGCTGGGGGCCACATCTCATCCCTGCCTCGGGTGACAGATTACCTTCGGCCACCCCTGCATCTATCAGTATTGATGTCTAGAATAGGATTGTAGTGGAAGGGGCGATCATGATTACTGACCTCCATTGTCAGACTCTCAGGGGATGCCTTGAAGCTGAAAATTAATTGAGAGGGCAAATGGGTGAGGTTTCACCTAGGGCACCTAATTCCCTTGTCCTATCCCTGGGCTCTTCTTGCTCTCATCTAGCCCCTGCTTGTTTTACTAGAGGGAGAGACTGAAGATGTGTGGGTAAAGGTTCCCTTAATCCTCCACTACTAACTCTCATGAAATATGAAGGCAAATTCAAAGCATAACCCAGCAGATGATGAAAAACTGTCCCTATGTCATACGCTGGAGCTACCTCTGTGAGGTCTTCACTGGTTCTTGAAAAAGACATCCTTGCCTCACGGTTTCAGCATGTGTTTCGGAGAGCATGTCAGCAGAACTCTGCTGCACGCCTTATATTCCGCCTGAACCGATATACTCATATCACCCCTCTCCTCAGGTCGCTTCACTGGCTTCCGATCAGATACCACATACAGTTCAAGCATCTCCTTCTCACCTACAAATGCACTCAGTCTGCAGCCCCTCATTACCTCTCTACCCTCATCTCCCCTTACGTTCCCGCCCGAAAGCTCCGCTCACAGGACAAATCCCTCCTCTCAGTACCCTTCTCCACCACCGCCAACTCCAGGCTCCGCCCATTCTGCCTCGCCTCACCCTATGCTTGGAATAAACTTCCTGAGCCCTTATGCCAAGCCCCCTCCCTACCCATCTTCAAATCCTTGCTCAAAGCCCACCTCTTCAATGTTGCCTTCGGCACCTAACCTTTATACCTTTCAGGAAATCTAGACTGCCCCAATTTGACTGCCCCTACTTGACTGACTGTACATTTGTCCATTAGATTGTAAGCTCTTTGAGCAGGGACTGTCCTTCTATGTTAAATTATACAGTGCTGCGTAACCCTAGTAGCGCTTTAGAAATGTTAAATAGTAGTAGTAGTAGCATGTCTCACTGGACAGGGCAACTGGACTCTGTGTCAAATTGCAATCTGAGAAGGATTATTAATCCCTTCAGGGCAAGTCAGAGATGATAACATCCTCCACAATAATGGAAAACAATTGTCTTCACGTACATCATGCTAGATCTTAATCTTTGCTCTGCTACCGTGTCACCTTGGGCAGGTCATTTTATTTTCCCCTACGTCAGATTTTCCCTGCACAGTTCATTAGGAATTTGCCTCAGAGACACAGACATCACATAAAGAGCAGTTTTGGAGAATCTGAGTCTTCGATAATGTAAGGAGGCCAGCAGCTGCTAGAACCTCCCATCAAAGGAATTAACCTCTGTCTCACTTGCTCTCTCTCTCTCTCTCTTTTACACATAGGACTTTAGAAGCATTAACAGACACTGTTGATATAATAATATCTCATTGATTTTCCTGCATAAAAAAGCCTCGAGGGAAAGTCCGCTGAGCAGTTTCTGACGTGACATTCCCCTGCAAACCAGGGTGTGAAAAGAACATTTAAATCAATAAGAAGGTATTAAGACATACAATGGCTTTTATTTTTGTCCAGTTGCTAAGAAAATTACACAATCCTTCCTAAAACAGTTGCAGCTTTATAAATTCTCTACTGTTTTTTGATGTTTTACAAGGGATTTAACTAATGGATGGCGGAAGGGAGCCTACTTCTAACAGAGATGAAAATGGTACATACAGAAAGTACAACCGCAGGTAAACACTGCATGACCATCTAGTCTCTCCCCATTTTCACTATGAAAATATCTCCTTCCACATCCTGCTTCCCACATGTGTTTTACTCTTGCTTCTTCCCCATTAATGATGCTCTGTCCTGTTGTATAGTTTCGTCATGCTTGATACCCACTTGGTTCCCTCCCACTACAACTTTCCTGACTCACCCCTCACCAAGGGATGCACAGGATGTAAGGGAGATGGGGGTGCAATAATTGGATTTGGATTTTGCTCATGCCTTTTAAGTTCAATATTTTTATTGAGTTAGTTTACAGAAGAATAACATTGAACAAATCAGAGCTTGAATAATATACAGAAGGAAAGAATATAAAGAGTGCGGGGGAAAAAAAAGGAGGGGGGAAGGGTAAAGAATCCAATGCTAATGAACACACTTCTTTGAAATAAGCCAGGAGCGGAGACCACTTCTCTTTGTATAGGATAAAGCGGGTGATTTCTTAGCAAGAGAAATTTCATATCTATAAGTTTGAAACAGCAGATTCCACCATTCTTGGTGCGTGGCTTGGTTCAAAGACTTCCAGTGCATGAAAACAACCCTCAAGGCTAAGTTGAACAAGGTATTTACAAGCTTGCATTCAACAGAATTTAACATGGATCTGAAACATTGGTCTCTAAGCAACACATATTTGTACAATATGGGACCAGTAAAATGAAACACATCTGTTAAAGTGCGCCATATGTAATTCCAGAATGTCTTAACATATACACATTCAAAAACAAGATGCTTAAAAGTACCTTCCCCTTACGTTCCTACCCGTAACCTCCGCTCTCAAGACAAATCCCTCCTCTCAGTACCCTTCTCCACCACCGCCAACTCCAGGCTCTGCCCTTTCTGCCTCGCCTCACCCCATGCCTGGAATAAACTCCCTGAGCCCATACGCCAGGCCCCCTCCCTGCCCATCTTCAAAGCCTTGCTCAAAGCCCACCTCTTCAATGTCGCCTTCAGCACCTAACCACCATACCTCTATTCAGGAAATCTAGACTGCCCTCAGTTGACACTTGACATTTCGCCCATTAGATTGTAAGCTCTTTTGAGCAGGGACTGTCCTTTTTGTTAAACTGTACAGCGCTGCGTAACCCTAGTAGCGCTCTAGAAATGTTAAGTAGTAGTAGTAGCTTGACAGGACCAACATAAACCGGGAATGCAACTTTTTCAGTATTAGCTCAAAGTGAGTTCCGTTCAGGTACACTAGGTGTATATAAACTAAGCATGCTCCCTGTATTGTCTCCCCTGCAGTGACTGTGCTGCCACAGGCAGGGTGAAGTCACTAGAGACAATATCACACAGGTTGAAATTATAGCTCAGGATGCTCCTGCCCCCACCCCCTTGTACCCTTATAACGTGACTCCTTGTTTTATAATTTCCTGTTCACTGAAAAAGGTTTGCATATATTGCATTATTTCCGTGTACATGTATATCCTCTCTTCTGCCTCTCCTCCTAGAAGATATTTTTATAACACAAATTACTTCTGTAGCAAGGAAAAAGAGACGGTAAGAAGATATTCTATAAATAATAATCATCAGAGAGGCAATTCATGTCCTAAGATTTCTTCTTACGACTCAAGTGTTCCTCCTTCCAACGGAATAGTCTTAGAAAGAAAATACTTCAACAATAAGACATGCTGTACGGCTGCAAAAACAATTTGCTAAGATAATTATAAGGTTCTTATGAACGAATCTCTCTGGGACGCTGCCAGGTTGGAAGTTTTTTTTCCCGTAAGATCTGTCTGGAACGCACCGCCTTGAACTGCGAACCCAACAAAACCTTTTCCCCACCACACATGTCCAGCAAACAGCTGATTCAGGACCTTGGACTCGGGACTGAAATGATATGCAGGTGTTTCCTGCCAAAGCAGCCTGCTCAGTCCAGCCTTCTGAAATCAATACACATTTTACCAACAGATTACTTCATGCAGTTAAAGGTAAACAGTATCAATCACTTTAACTGCTCAATGAAGGGAAGATTGACCATCACTGCTCCAGTTTTCTAAAAACAAAATTGTACAACACGCGGTAATAGACTATAACCCTCCTCTTTCACTCTGGAGGGAGGACGTTTACTAACAGTTAATGTGCACTAAGGCTCTTAACATACATTATTTACCACAAGGGCCATTTTATGTCATAGACCCTGCAGAAAATAATGCACATTAAGGCAGTTTATAAATTGGCTCCTCTGAGTAGGCACGCTGATGCCATGTGCTGGGCCCAAATTCTACAATAAGAATATAAGAGTAGCCATACTGGGGCAGACCAATGGCCCATCTAGCCCAGCATCCTGCTTCCAACAGTGGACAATCAGGGTCACAGGTACCTGGCAGAATCTCAAATAGTAACAAGATTCCTTGCTACCAATCCCAGGGACAGCAGTGGCTTTCCCCATTTCTATCTCAATAGCAGACTATGGACTTTTCCTCCAGGAACTTGTCCAAACCTTTTTGTAAACCCAGATACGTCAACTGCTGTTACCACGTCCTCTGGTATGAGTTCCAGAGTTTAGCTGTTCCTTGAATGAAAATGTACTTCCTCCTATTTGTTTTATGTTTCAATAGTTTTTATTGACAGCAAATCAAACACAGTTACATCTCTCCAGAAATTACAAGATAGTTCTTTGCTATCTGACATTTTATGTCTATTAACTCCCCCCCCCTTTTTCCCCCCCTAACCCACCCCACCCCCCCACCCCCCTCCCCCTTGCTAGTTTAAAATATAACAATAACAATAACAACAAGGAAGAGCATTTGGGCTTAATGGGCAAGTAAATGTCTCTTTACTGATGGTTGCAACGTGTTCCAGAGTTTGCCCCAGGTCTGTTGTAGTCGCCTTCCATCTTCTGAGTTCCAGTCTCGAACTGCGCAATGCTCCAGTTTGGATAGATCTATCATCAATATTCTCCATTGAGTGATGTTCGGTCCATTCCGGTCCATCCATCCATTTAAGATCACTTTCTTTCCTATCACTATTGCACGTTGTAAAAACCCCCGATATCCCGGCAATGCCGGCCTGGCATATCTGTATATTCCAAATAAAATCAAGGGCTGTAACTCTGTTCCTCTATGCCAACATGTCCGTACTGCTTCAAGCACTTGTTTCCAGAAGCGCTGCACTCTCCGACACGCCCAGAACATATGTCCCAAGGTGGCCATTGGCGCGTTGCATTTTGGACAATTTCCAGTTGTTCCATATCCTGCTCTCTGGGCTCTGTGTGGTGATATGTGTAAACGGAGCACAAATTTATACTGCAGTTCCCAATATCTTGTAAATGGCGAGGTGCTGAGTATAGACACCAAAAAGTCTTGTATCATACTGTCCGTCACGTCTACTGCCAAGTCTACCGACCAATCGTGTGCCTTCTTTTTATAGTCTATGTCCTCTGTGGTATCTAGCAGATACCTATGATGATACTTTAGAGGGACTTCATTTTGAGAACTCAGTGTCAGGGCTGTATTCAGTGTGTCTTGAACATCCTCACATAGATTTTCCCATCCTATTGACGTGGCATAATGTTTCACTTGCAAGTATGCAAACACGTCTGAAGCTGGCAATGTGTATTCTCTCTGTAAGTCTGTGAAGGGATGCATTCGTCCTTCTTCATTAATTACTTGATACAAGAATTGAATACCTTTTTGCCGCCAGCGAGCAAACACTCCTGAGGTTGTTCCCACTGGGAAATCTGGATTATGATATAGTGGCAGGAAAGGCGTCAAACTCGCTGAAAAACCATGTCGCCTGCATAGCCATCTCCATGCTGCTCTTGCTGATGTCAGGAACAAGTTCGTTGAAATTTTATTGTGTGGGTTTTGCTTGCCTGAATGCAGCATCCAGCCGAGGTGTACCGTTGGGAAGGCTGAGGATTCTATAGGAGTTGGTGTGAATTCCTGGCCTCCCACCAACCAATCTCTTATATGTCTCATGGAGCTAGCTACCGTAAGGTTTCTTATACTTAATAGGCCCATTCCTCCATGCGCCCTGGGTTTGTGTAACACACTAATTGGAAGCCTCGGTCTCTGACCTCGCCATAAGAAGGCCTGGATCGCTCTAGACAGGACCCTTTCCTCCCTCTGTCTTAGGTATAACGGGAGCATTTGGAAGGTATATAGCCAGCGAGGGGCCACCATCATGTTGAACAGGGCAATTCTCGCAGTCAGGGAAAGCGGGCCCCCCCCCATTTTTGAAGTGTACGCCTGGTCTCAGTGAGCAGTGGAAACACGTTCTCATTGTAAAGCCGCGAAGGGTCAGCAGGTATCACAACCCCCAGGTATTTCAACTGTTCATTCCCCCATTTTAAAGGAAACTGCCCCTGCCACTTTGTTTGAACCTCCTCTCTCATCGGCATGGCCAGGGACTTCATGTGATTAAGTTTGAAGCCCGATATCTCTCCATATTCCCCCACCACATTGAGTAAGGCCTCCAATGACACTTGGGGATCGTCCAAGAGAAGCATAAGGTCATCTGCGTATGCCAATAATTTGATCGTATGTTCGGGGAGTTGTGCTCCTTTGATGTCTTTTGTGTTTCTTATTACACATAAAAGTGGTTCTAACGTGAGTACAAATAGTAAGGGGGAGAGCGGGCATCCCTGACGCGTCCCCCGTTCAATCTCAAACTCTCCTGTCCGAATGCCATTGACCAGAACAGCAGCCTTTGGTGACGCATAGAGTGCCTGAACTGCCTCAAAGAACCAACCCTGTATCCCCACCCAATGCAGCGTCTCAAACATAAACGGCCACCTGACCACATCAAATGCACGCTCTGCATCCAAACTGACCATCAGTCTGTCTACATCTGTCTCTTTCGCATGCATTAGTGTCGCCAACAGTTTCCGTACATTGAGCACTGATTTTCTGCCTCTCACGAACCCTACTTGGTCTGTGTGTATAACATGAGGCAGGCTCAGAGCCAGTCTGTCTGCCAGTATTCGGGACATGATTTTAATATCTACATTAATTAGTGATATTGGCCTGTATGAGCCGGGCTGCAAGAGGTCTTTCCCTGATTTAGGGATTAAGCTAATCAAAGCTGAGTTTGCATACCGGGGGAATGTACCCCGCTGGACCGCTTCGTTGTATACATCTATCAGCGGTCCTATTACCTGGCTCTGAAGCATCTTATAAAATTCGCTTGTATAGCCATCTGGCCCAGGTGCTGTGTGAAGTTTAAGTGCTTTAATGCTCTGTATAATTTCCTTTGCAGTTATTGGTGCATTTAAGGCCTCTATCTCGTTTGTTGTGAATTTAGGCATTCCCGAGATCTTTAGATACTCTGCTGCTCTGCTCTCTAATGATTCTTTCTCTCCTGCTTCTTTATAGAGTGTTGCAAAGTGCTCTTTGAATAATTCAGCTACCTCATCCACAGTAGTGGCGACCCTGCCTTCCCGTGTGCGTAAAGCTGTGATAAAGTGTTGTTTCCTAGTATTTTTCACTACTCTAGCCAGGTAAGCACCGGCTTTATCTCCAAATTTCTGGAGCCTAAATTTTCGATATACCAGGGAACGCGTCATTCTCTCATGTAGGAGGCTGTTAAGCGCCGTCCGAGCCACCGCAAGGGCATCATAACATTGTCGGGTAGGGGTTTTAGTGTATGCTCTCTTCAACTCCCTCAGTTTACGCTCTGAAGCTACTACTTGTTGATTAATGTTCCGATTTCGCTTACACACATACGCTATTATGTCTCCCCTCAGCACCACCTTTGCCGCTGACCAGAAAAGGCCCGGGTCTTCTAAATGGCAGTTATTATGTCTCTGATACTCCTCCCATCTCTCTGAAATATACTTTTTAAAGTCTGGGGAGGAGTAAAGATATGCAGGAAATCTCCAGCCTGAAGATTTCTGAAAGAATGCCTGTGCTTCTAGGTCTGTCCATATCATTGCGTGATCGGAGATTTCCTCTGGGCCTATCTGGGCATCTAACACTTGAGGGAACAAAGTCTGAGACATAAATATATAATCCAACCTGGATTGCGTTCTATGTACTCTGGATGTATGTGTATAGTCTCTTTCTTCCTGGTGCAGCAATCTCCAGGGGTCTATTATCCCTGCTAATGCACAAAAGGATTCTAATATGGTCTCTCCCTTTTTATCTCCCTGTGACGTCCCACTGGATCTATCCATCTGTGTATCATATACTTGATTCATATCTCCTGCTATTATCAAAGGCAGATGTGTATATTGCTGACACCTATGTAGTAGCTGTGTGTAGAAACTTCTGCTTTTCTCCAGGGGTGCATATACTGCTACTAATAATACTTCCTTCCCTTGTATGTTTATTTGTACTCCTAAATATTTCCCTGCCCCATCTTTAAACCTCAGTTTAGCTGTGCATGCAAGGGATTTATGTATCAAAATTGCTACACCCCCTTTCCTTCCCATTGCTGGGGAACAGAACATCTCTCCTACCCAATGTCTCTTCAGCTTATCATGTTCTTCTTGTGACAGCCTCGTTTCCTGTAGGCAGGCTATTTGTGCTCCGTGATGTTTAAGGGCCGCTAAAATTTTTGTGCGTTTTACTGGGGACGTGATACCACATACATTCCATGAAACCAGACGTACCTTTTTAAGTCCTGATCTAGCCAGGTGCGTTCTCAGATGTTACATTCAGCTTTTTTGGTATATGATACCCCAGGGCGCCCAGCCTCACCCTTAGGGCCTTCTGCTTCATCTTATTTCTCTTCCTTTCTTTAACCTTGCCTTTTTCTAAACCCAAATACTTTCGTCCTCCACAATTTTTCTTTATGTCTCTTCCTTTCTGTCTATGTTCGCATCTTACCCTCCCCCCCTCCCTCCCAAAACTCCTATTTGTTTTAAAAGTATTATCATATAACTTTATTGAGTATCCCCTACCTTTTACTAAGCCACGTAGACGCCTACATGCTTCCTATGCACATCAATTTTGAACTACCGCTAAGCTGCCATGTGGCCTGGGTGGTAATTTCATTTTTTACACGCGTCCACTAAGCGCTCTGGAAGCCAGGCGGTAATCGGCATTGTACGCACGAAGACCATTACCGCCCGGTTAACGTGTGAGATTTTACTGCTAGGTCAATGGTTGGCAGTAAGGTCTCAGGTCCAAAATGGGCATGCGCCAATTTGCCACACGTCCATTTTCGCCCCCCCCCCAAAAAGGTCTTTTTTGCAGGTTCACTGAAAAATGGACCTGCGCGTGTCCAATACACACGTCTACACCAGCGCAGGCCACATTTCGGTGCACCTTAGTAAAAGGACCGCTTAATACTTCTTGATAAAATAAACCATCGATTCACATTTACCCGTTCTACACCACTCAGGATTTTGTAGGCCTCAATCATATCTCCCTCCCCCCCCCCCCCCCCAGCCTTCTCTTTCCAAGCTGAACAGCCCTAACCTCTTCAGTCTTTCCTCAAATGAGAGGAGTTCCATACCTTTTATCATTTTGGTCGCCCTTCTTTGAACCTATTCTAATTCCACTATATCTTTTTTGAGAAACGGGGAGCAGAAATGCACAGAATACTCAAGATAATAGTATCTTGCACCAAGATTCCATTATAATATACTAGGATTAAGTTGGCATGGGGGGAGCCTCAGTTTAGTTGCAGCCATTTATGCCATGTCATTGGCATGTCTACATGCGCCACATGATGGATGTTGACTGATAGTATTCTATAATATACATGCTTCACTTGGAGGCACACCCAGGCTGTTTGTGTACATGCCCCCTGACGTTACACACTATCCCTCCAAATTCTACATATCGCGCCCAACTTTGTGCGTACATCAGAAATGCACGTGCAAATAAATCGACTAATGAGCTTGGAAACATCAATCGTTGGGCACTAACAACAATTATTTATGTCAATTGGCAGTCTTAAAAATTTGCACATGCATCATGCTGTGTGCTATTCTATAAACCACGCGTTTTAATTTCAGTCGTGCACATCTAAAAAGGGGGCATGGCCAGGGCATGTCAGGGCATTCCAAAAAGTTACGCGCAGATTTATAGAATTTTCCCGAAGCGTGCCTAAGTTGGGTGCTGACGTTTACACCTGCTTTTTAGTACAGTGCCCAAAAGTATGCATGGAATCCGGGCCAAACGCTATTCTATAAAGGGTGCCCTCCCGTCATAAAATTGCAGTTAGTGCTCAAGTTTTTTTCGCAACATTTACTGAATTCCCTCCTATAGCAGTTAGGCACTATTTTCTACTTCAACAATAAGACATGCTGTACGGCTGCAAAAACAATTTGCTAAGATAATTATAAGGTTCTTATGAAAGAATCTCTCTGGGATGCTGCCAAGTTGGAAGTTATTTTCTGTAAGGTCTGTCTGGAAAGCACTGCCTTGAACTGCAAACCCAGCAACCTTTTTCCACAATATATGTCCAGCAAAAGGCTGATTCAGGACCTTGGACGCGGGACTGAAATGATGTGCAGGTGTTTTTTGCATGCGCTTAATTTGCATGCACCAAGTATTAAGCACAGTTCAAAAACACATACAAGAAAGTCTTTCATCCATGCCAGGTTTTTATTCACCTCCTGATTTCAACAACTTCAGGCATTTATGTGGTAGTCCATGACTACAGAGGAATTCTCCCACCTCTGTTATTCAGGCACTATTGCCCAACTTGTAGAACCAGTCCCAAAAAAGAAAAAAAAATTGTCATGCCCCATGTGTAACCAGGACTGGAGCTTCAATCATATCAGCGCTCACTGCTTCTTCTTTTCAGCATTTCAAACTTTTTTTTTATTATTACATTTGTACCCTGCACTTTCCCACTCATAGCAGGCTCAATGCAGCTTACATGGGGCAATGGAGGATTATGTGACTTGCCCAGAGTCACAAGGAGCTGCCTGTGCCTGATGTGGGAATTGAACTCAGCTCCTCAGGACCAAAGTCCACCACCCTAACCACTAGGCCACTCCTCTACTCCACTCCATACTTAAACTATAAACCTTTTAAATTTATCCACTATGATACGCTAATAAATGTCAGAATCACATTAGGTTTATCCTTGCACTGGAAACTTGCATACCTCCCTAACTTCCATAATCACAAACAGTGTGACATGGCTGCATGAGAATTCAATGTTGGGCCATATGAATGTAAATCAAATTTCCAAATATTCTCTAAATTCATTAATAAGACCTAGAGAAATCCTGAGTAAGGTAGATTAAGACAGAACACATGAATGTCCCTGTCCCAAAGGGCTGACTTCATTTCCCTGGCACTCTTCTGCTACCAGGACTATAACTTCATTCCAACCATCTGGCTGTTTCTTTTCCTTCTCTTAGCACCATATCAAACAGGTTTCAATTTAGAGGGCTTTCTTAATGGCTGCCACCCCTTTCAAACCTTTGCTCCTCTGGCAGTGGCGTAGGAAGGGGGGGGGGCGGTCTGCCCCGGGTGCACATCGCTGGGGGGGGGGGGGGGGTGTCGGCTCCACTGGTTCCCTGCTCCCTCTGCCCCGGAACAGGTTACTTCCTGTTCCAGGGCAGAGAGAACAGGGAACCAGCGGAGCCGACGTAGCTCCCAGCGACGTGCACTCGGGGGCAGATCGGCCCTCTCGCCCGCCCCTCGCTTCCTAATTCAAGTAAGAATGCGCTCCGGGGGGGGGGGGGGGAAGGTGCGCTCCGGAGGGGGGAGGGTGCGTGGCGAAGGGGGGCACAGTGCTGCACCTGGGGGGGGGGTGCACAGCGGCGACCCGCCCTGGGTTTCAGAAGCCCTCGCTACAGCACTGTTCTCTGGGGCATTTAGAGGAGTAAAGAGGAAGGTTCCACCCAATCTCTTTCACTTCAGGGAACTGACCTGGGAGCCCCTCAACCAGGGAAGAGGAGCATCATCCAGAGAGTGAAACACTGAAATAAGAAAATAAAAATTCCCAGCTGTGAGATGGAAGTAACAAAAGTGCAAGCTGAAATACTTGGCCAAAATATTCAGTTAAATAAATCACCTTCAAAGTTTCTATAATGCTTAACATAGGCACTCGCACATATTGTGAAAGATCCTTCCCTCCGCCCGAGGGTCTTCGGGATCTTGCCTCCACCCTGGCCACTCAGCCTCCCGGCCCACTGCAGTCCACAGGGCAGGGCTCAAAGAAAATAAACTCCCACCTCCCACCTTGTCAGAGCCTTCTCCCGGGGAATGCTGGGGCCAATAATCCCTATACCAGGGTTTTCCCCGGGGATGCTGGAAATGTAGTCCTTCTCCCACCTCCATTTTCTAGGGGGCACTACCTTTTCCCTTCTCTCTCTTTCTCCCTGAGGAATGATTAAAGGTAAGGCTCTGCTCTGTCTCCCTCGGCTCTTGAGCCTCCTTCCTTCTCCCCCCTCCACTTCCATCTGTTCAAAACCCTTATCCTCCCCTTCACAATATCCGATATGCAGATCTTCACATTCCTACATTCCCATAAATAAGCAAACACCAATTGGCAATAACCAGTCTCAGCTTTATTCATAATAATTTTAATAATTTCAAGTCCATTACTTCCAAAACCACCACCATATGAACTGTTCATATTCAATACATTAGTTATTCGGTAATGAACTAACAATGAGCATTTAATAATTTGACTCTAAAAGTCAGGATCTGTGGTGGCAGAAGGCCATGGCTTGTTCCCCCCCCCCCCCCCCCCAAAGCCTTTGGTCCATGACTGTGCCGCACGAAAACCATTTCCTTACACCATGCATTAGCACTCCCCCACCAGACACCCCTCACTTTTGCAAAATTCTCTATAGTCCAATACCCCTGCTGCTGCTGCAACAACTACCTACCCTCCCTTGACCTCTCCATCACCACCCCAACTACCTATATATGAACTAGCATCTACCTACCCACCAGGCTGGTCTTAGCAACTGCGGGACCCTGAGCAGACCAGTTTGGTGGGGGCCCCCCTGCCCTGTCTAGGCCCGCTCCGCCAAACCTTGCCTCACCTATCCCACCCCTTGTCGACAAGGTGTGTTTTAAAATAAAGACAAATCAAGCAAAACTTGTACAGAAAAACTAATTCAAATAAGCACGATGCTATCATAGGAAATCTAGTATTAAGCAGTGAAAATAACCAGATATTATTCAGTTCAAGTCTGCTACAATTAGGAGTTCTAATTCTCATAACATAGAAGAGAATATAAAGCAAAATATCAACTAAGAAAAGATCCAGGTATGTGGGCAAAGTACTTTAAAATTCCTCCATTACTGTAAAAATTGACACATGTATGTACATTTGATGATTATTTCACAAACCCTGTCTGATATTATGACAAACTACAAATAAATTAAAGTTTTGAAGTCACCTCAGTAAGGCCAACACAGAATCCCCTCCGCTGCAAAAACACAAAGCACAAACTCGTGCAGAAACACACTCAGAACCTTACTGTACCATAACAGCACTAACTCCCAGGACATAAAGAGAAACAACCTTATCTGTGAAAAGGCAGTACTGGAATTATTACATGATAACCTAAAACTCCAATACACTAGTGAGGAAAAAAAGAGCAAATGTGACTGCTACTGATCTCTACACTACATGATAGTCTAGCAGAATAACACACCTTGCTCACACATGCGAAACAAATAGTCTATCAACAAATATGAAACAAGGAATCACAGACCAGTAATAGAGATACAAAGGCAAAAATCTGAACTGGAAAACAAGGAGTCAGACTCTGCATATACAGGAATACGAGAGAAACAGAAATGGAAATACAAAATATCAGAGATGCATGTTTTCCAAAGCTGACATGTTCCAACCGTTAAATTCAAAAAATAAATAATTATTTCTACCTTTGTAGTCTGAGCATTTTATTTTTACATTTGATTCAGTGTGTGTCTCTTCTGCTTTTCCAGGATCTCCTGTCCATATCTCCTGTCCATTTCACATTTCTTCTCTCTCCATGTTTGCCATCTCTCTGCGTCCTCCCGGTACAGCACATGTCCATCTCCCTCCAGCCTCCTCTCCAGCCTAGCACATGTCCATCTCCCTCCATCCCCCTTCCCCTCTCCAGCTGATGTCCATCTTCCTCCTGCCCCTCTCTCCAGGCCAGCACATGTCCATCTCCCCCTGCTCCTTTCCCCCAGCCCAGCACATGTCTGATCTCTCTCTCTAGTCCCGTCCCCCCCGGGTTTAGCACATCTCCTTCTAGCAATCCTTCCCCCACCCACACAGTCCAGCATATATCCTCCCTCCCATCCAACGGGTTCAACATATTTCTCCGTTCTCCCCCATCCCAACGGGTCCAATATATTTCTCCCTTGCTTCCCCTCACCTGAAATCCAGCGTCTCTCCCTTCCTCCTGGATCCACTAAAGTTGCTTCATTCCCTTCCCGAACGCCAGCTGCAATTAAGACATGCTGCTGTGGCTGGCGTCGGGACCCTCCTTCTGCCAGTCCCACCTTGGCACCTTCCGGTTGAGGTAACTTCCTGTTTCCGCATCGGCAGGACCAAGGCAGGACTGGCAGAGGGAAGGCCCCAACGCCAGCCACATGTGTCCTAATTGCAGCCGGCATTGGGGAAGGGGATGAAGTAATATTAGCAGATTCGAGAGGGTGGGAGAGACACTGGATTTCAGGTGAGGAGAAGGAGAGATAGAGAGGGACATGTCGAGGCTGGCACGGGGCCCCTGCAAGCGCGAGGCCCTGTGCGACTGCCCAAGACCGGCCCTGCCTACCCACAGGGCTGGTGGGCAGGTGATGCTCTCCTCTCTTCAGGCTCCCGATCTCCAATTCTTTCCCACTGAAACGTGAACCCCCCAACTCCCACACACCCTCTTCATGCTGATTGGAGCTAATGTTTATACCTATTCTCCAATTAACTTCCCACCTCACCTAATCTGCTTCGAAACCCTCCCCTTTCCCCTTCTGAAAACCTACACTGCTCTCTGTCTGTTTTAATCATTCCTAATTAACTCTCCTATACTTTCCCTTTACTTTCCCTCCATCTCAGATATTTTCCCTGCAACCTCCCCCCACCCCCAACCGCTCTAGTTGGTGCAGGGCTCAGCCATGTTATGATGCCCCCAGCTCAGACCAGGGGGCCCTCATATGTTAGCTTTGTACTAGCATGAGGAAAGAAAAATAAGAGATCAAGAGACATTGAAGGGACCACAAAGAAGACCAAGCCATAAACAGCACCGTAAAAGAAGAAACTTTCTTACCTGATGCCAAACAGGGACCAGAATCCCTGGGCAATCCAAAATAGTCCAATTCAAAGTCTCCAGATTCCCATCCACCAACACTGGTAGAGAATTAAATAACAGTTACCATAGCATTTCCATACATATATGGCTTGGGATTGAAAATTAAAATCTTTCCGGATGTTTCCAGAGACACCCAGAAGAAATGTCAGCAATTCCTATTAATGAAGCCAGGTGTTTTTCAGTTAGGGGCTACTTTCTTTTTATGTTACCCTTGTAAATGTGTAGTCAGATACCAATCAGTTAAATATGTTTTATGAACCTTCCCATCTTACAACTTTTGTGTCAGCTAAACGGATCACTGGGGGATAATATATACCTAGTGATTGGCTCTCTTTTCTCTTTTGATGAATAGGAATTCTGTGACATGTTAGGTCAATGTATCTTTTATTTATTTTACTTCTAAACCAGAATCCCCATTGATTGTACTCTTGGATCACAAATTGAGTATGATTTTCATATGATTTTTCCTCTTTTTGTTTCATTTAATACTTATATATTAAATGAAAACTTATATAAAATGTTTAATCATACTTTTCTGTATTTTTTTTGCTTGATCAGTTTTGAAATTGTTGATAAATAAAAATAAAAAATAAATGCACTTAATATTGTTTATTACTATTATTTAAAAGAGAGATATTCAATAATGAGGGCAGAGCTACCTTCATGCAGAAGTCCAGAGTCAGTCTAAATGTGCCAACATTTTCCAGTTCTGTGATATATATTTCTTCTTCTAGTCATTTTTGAACAACATTTTCTCAGTTATTACCTAGATGCAAACACAATTATAAGTTAATTAATATGTTTGGATGTTACTGAATTCTATTATTCTGTCTCACTGTATTTCCAATTTTGGCACAGTATAAGTCATCACAAGGACAAGATATAAGAAAACCAATGGTCTGTATTAGGGGATTATAGCCCGTTTAGTTATGTTTAAACAAATGAGAGATCTGCATGAAAGAAAATGTTTATTTTTTTATTATTTTGACTTATGAAAACCACATGTCCCTGAATCATGCTCAAATCATCCATTTGTATAAAAGAGAAGAGGTGAAGATGTGATTCCATGTGCCCCAATGAAAGGAGAGTTTAATTTTACTTCCACTCTTTATAACACCAGGCTTCCCAAGGCTGATTAAACGAGCAGTTGAGATGAACCCATCAGTAAAGAGGATATCCTCACTGAAATGTGGTCATGTATTACTGTAATGTATAGAACAGTGTAGAAAAATGAGCACAAAATACAGCCTTTATTAGTGCTGTTGCCACCAGCTACAATTATTTTTGAAGCTGTTTTAGTGATATTCAGTTTTGTCCTTCACCTTTTAAGGCACTGCCTATCCAACTGGAATAGCTTTTGACATTTTACAGATGGACCACATAGGCAGTCTGTTATTTCTGATCATCTTTTACTATTGTTTTTAATAGTGTTTGTTATTGTTTTGAGAATCAGTGTGGTAGCAATCTCCGCCTACTGCCAGCAAGCTCCACCTACTAGCTTCAACCTCGAGTGGAGCAGTAGTTAGAGCACCAGTCTTGACATCCAGAGGTGGTCAGTTTGAATCCCACTACTGCACCTTGTGATCTTGGGTAAGTCACTTAATCCTCCATTGCCTAAGGTACAAATTAGATTGTGAGCCCTCCAGTGACAGAACAAATACCCAGTGTACCTTCATGTGAAAAGGTGTAAGCAAAAATCCAAATACATATAATGGGCTAGATAGCCTTGTCGAGTCTCCTTTTTCCAATCTAATCTCTTTGAGCTAAACAACCACTGGTTACCCCTCCCTCTAGGAATGGGGGAAGTTTCTACCTTCTTCCTGGAACATTCCTTTACAGTGGTTTCAGGCAGGGATCCTTATACTTCCAAATGAAGGGCTTTCTTATTTTGGGCAGGATGGGTGGTTCCCTTGGGAGGTTTCTTATAAATTCTACTTTCTAACCCCTTCCTTGCACCAGATGGACTTTAATGGTCTGTGTCTTGTATAATGTGTGCTGCGGCGGCTAAGAAAGCAAATAGAATATTAGGTATTATTAGGAAAGGAATGGAAAACAAAAGCGAAGACGTTATAATGCCTTTGTATCGCTCCATGGTGCGACCGCACCTCGAATATTGTGTTCAATTCTGGTCACTGCATCTCAAAAAAGATATAGTGGAATTAGAAAAGGAACAGAAAAGGGTAATGAAAATGATAAAGCGGATGGGACGACTTCCCTATGAGGAAAGGCTGAAGTGTCTAGGGCTCTTCAGCTTGGAGAAAAGATGGCTGAAGGGAGATATGATTGAGATCTATAAAATAATGAGTGGAGTGGAATGGGTAGACGTGAATCATTTCTTTACTATTTACAAAAATACTAGGACTAGGGGGCATGTGATGAAGCTACAAAGTAGTAAATTTAATTTGAATCGGAGAAACTTTTTCTTTACTCAGTGTGTAATTAAATTCTGGAATTCGTTGCCAGACAATGTGGTAAAAGTGGTTAGCGTAGCGGGGGTTTAAAAAAGGTCTGGATGGCTTCCTAAAGGAAAAGTCCATAGACCATTATTAAATTGACTTGGGGAAAATCCACTGCTTATTTCTGGGATATGCAGCATAAAATGTATTGAACTTTTTTGGGATCTTGCCAGGTATTTGTGACCTGGATTGGCCACTGTTGGAAGCGGGATGCTGGGCTTGATGGACCTTTGGTCTGTCCCAGTGTGGCAATAATGTACTTATGTACTAATGGCAAGACAGATCAGGATGGGCTGGAGTGGGTTTCGACGGCAACTCCAGTAGTTGGAAAGTAGGGTCAGTGCAGGACAGACGTTTTTTTATATACAGCATGAGCCCTGAAAATGGCAAGGATGGATCAGGATCAAGTATGCATATTTTTTTTATACCACAATATATCTCAGCAGGGGAGGGGAAGATATCATGAAATGGAACTTAGCAAGTAAAATGTTGCATTAGTACTATTGTAGATTTGATAATAAAGGTGACTGCTAGGCATACTGGACACACCATCAGGTCTTTATCTGCTGTCATTTAATATGTTAGTATCTCGCCAATACTCAAAGCAATTTTAGCGGGTAGAAAAGGCTCCTGCCCACTTAAATCCCCTGTCGCCGCCTAATCCCCCAATATTCAGTGGCACTAAAACTGGTAGTGCTGCTAAATATCGCCTCTGACTGCCGCCAAAAAAATGGGCAGGTCTGGCACAGTACAGGGGTTGGCATTAGGGAAGAGCCTGGGGTTATGTGGGTGCTGGTAATATTCAATACCGGTACCCATATCATTTAGCAGCCTAATTTAGGACAGCTCAAAAGCTTCATGGCCACAGGCTGGGGGTGGAGGAGGGAAAGAGGGGCTTTGTTAGGGGGCAGGAGAGGGCTTGGGGGGGGGGGGCTCAATTTTGTTTTAAAAAAGTTCTGAGGGTCCTGGCCTGATATTCAGCTGTGGCATAAGAGTTAAATATTTGAGTCTGCATAAACTCTGGTACTCAGTCTGCCCACAGCCCCCAGTATTCAATGCAGGTGCCTGGATATGGCCCAACACTGAATATAGGGAGCTAATTTAGCCAGCGACAGTCCGCATTTTAAAAAATGCTGATAGTCGCTGGCTGAATATCGTGTTACTATGTTTTAACAGGTCACCTAGGTTTGGAGAGTAAGCAGGTGCCTATTTTAGAAAGACACCTACTCCGGCAGAAATTATGGTTAGATTAAAGTCACAGACATTTATAACAGTAAAGCACTTATGCATGTGCATATTTATATAAGGAATGTTTGCACAAGGCCTTCGCCATTTTAACACGCTTCCCCAGCTCCATCACCTCCTTTTCTGTGCTCTTTATTTTCCTCACCACTTTAATCAGGCCGCTGGCTGGGTCCTCTGGATCCTGGCAGCATTCTACGAGATCTTCCTCCTCTGAGGAGTCACTCTCTGTGCTGCCTTCCTCCTCAGACACTGGTAGGGCCTCCCGGCAGATCTCCATTACCTCCTCCCTCTCCTTCTCCGACCAGCTCTTCTCTGGGCCTTCCACCAGCTGTCTCCCCACCTCACTCGCTAGATGGCGTGCGGCTGTGAGGAGGGTACCGGTCTGGGTTTTTCCCTTGGAGGCCTGCTCCCTTCGGTCCACAGGACTTCTTTCTCTCCACCCTGAAGCACCGCCAGAGAGGGGACCGCTTCTCCTGGCCCTCTGGTCCCTGGCCCCAGGAGGCCCCATGGCCTGGGGCTTTCCTGAGGACCTCTCCCTAGGGCTCCTCCTCATCCTCGGGGAAGGAGCTAGGCCTCACTCCCTTCCCCCCCCCCCCCCCCCCCCCCCAGAGACCTGCAGAGCCTCTGGCAGCACCTCCTCCTCCTTCCAAGTCTAAACAGCAACTAACTTGGAATGCCCTCCCGTGGGAGGTGGTGGAAATGAAAACTGTAACGGAATTCAAACATGCGTGAGATAAACATAAAGGAATCCTGTTCAGAAGGATTGGATCCTAAGGAGCTTAGCCGAGATTGGGTGGCAGAGCCGGTGGCGGGAGGTGGGGATGGTGTTGGGCAGACTTATACGGTCTGTGCCAGAGCCGGTGGTGGGAGGCGGGACTGGTGGTTGGGAGGCGGGGATAGTGTTGGGCAGACTTATATGGTCTGTGCCAGAACCGGTGGTTGGAGGCGGGGCTGGTGGTTGGGAGGCAGGGATAGTGCTAGGCAGACTTATACAGTCTGTGCCCTGAAATGGACAGGTACAAATCATGTAGCACATATGAGTTTATCTTGTTGGGCAGACTGGATGGACCGTGCAGGTCTTTTTCTGCCGTCATCTACTATGTTACTATGTGACTTCTTATACAACAGCCAAACTCAGCTCGAGAAAATGCCTTCACAAGCATTGGTTGAAAGGATGTGCTGCTTTTTCACTTACTTACAAATATACGTATGTATTTAATTATTTATTAGGATTTATTTATCGCCTTTTTGAAGGAATTCACTCAAGGCGGTGTACAGTAAGAATAGATCAAACATGAGCAATAGGCAATTACAGCAGTAAAATTATTCAAGTAACAATACAAAAATATGGCATGGTATACTACTTGCAATGACAACACAATACGTAATAGAACATTATAATTGGTAGTGAAGGGTAAGGCAAAGTTGTAACATATAGATGAGTAAGAAAGTAGGAAGAATTTGAAAGTAAGGTGACTGATTTGAAGAAAGTTGCACATGAGGTCAGAGAGATGGTTAAATATTATCTCAGTTAGGCTAGGAGTGGATAAACATGTCCTGCTGCAGTATGTGCAGCCCAAGTCAATCCTTGTGTGTGTGAGTGAGACTAACAAGTTAGTTACTTCTTCCATTAAAGGCTTGGTTAAAGAGCCAAGCTTTCACCTGCTTCCTGAAGTAGAGATAGTCTTGTGTTAAGCGGAGCCTTTCAGGCAATGTATGTAGTATCACATCATTCATTATACTATGAATTTATCTTGTTGGGCAGACTGGAGAGGCCGTACTAGGTTACTTTTCTACATATAAATCCCAGGGTAATTTTGTTTTTTTAAAAAACAAAACTTTTTATATGCATAAAAGAGGACTTTACGCATTCTCTGGTTGTTCTGCCCTAACTCTGCTCCGGCACTCACTGGTTCCACTACCCTAACTCTGTCGTGGCACTCTTTGGTTGTTTTGCACTAACTCTACCCCGACACTCGCTGGTTGTGCTTTTTTTTTTAATATATATTTATTTATAATAATTTTCATATATTATTACAAGTCAAACACTTGTTTACAGAAACACAGTATGCAATATTATTAATAAAGAATTTTACAAAACAAAAAAGAAACTCAAAACATTAACTTTCTTAGACCACTTTTGTGTGTGTGTGTGTGTGTGTGGGGGGGGTGATTATAGATAAAAAGGAGTAAAATAGGAAAAGAAATAAACTACATATTGAGTCAAGGCAGTGAATGGAGACTCTACTTTTACATTCTCTAATATTACTTAAGTCTTTTCAAATCTAGAAAAACTTTTAATTGTTCTGGCACATAAAATATATACTTTGAGTCTCTAAGTCTTATCATGCATTTGCACGGGTAAGCTAGGAAAAACGTGGCTCCAATATCAAGCACTTGTTGCTTCATTTCTAAGAAGATCTTTTTCCTCTCTTGAGTAACTCTGGTAACATCTGGATAAATCCAAATTTTTTCACCTCCAAACAGGTCTTTAGAATGTTTAAAGTATAGCCTCAGAATATTATTGAGACCCTGTTCGAATACAAAAGAAACCAACAATGTGGCTCTTTCAGAAGTATTGTCAATCGATTGTTCCAGAATTGCTAAAATGTTGTTTAAATCCAAATTATCAATTTCAGGTCTACGTCCTCCATCATTTTTCCCAGGCCTTTTAGGAAGGTAATTAATCTTATTTATAGGAGGAATAGCGTTTCAAGGAATTTTTAAATTTTCAGACAGAAATCTTTTAAATAGTTCTAGAGGTAATATTCCTGGTACTTTTGGAAAATTCAATATACAAAGATTTAACCTCCTATTGTGGTTTTCAATCTGTTCAATTTTTCTTTGAATAGCCATTTTGTCCTTTTCCACAACAGAATTATATTCTTGTATTTGCTTAATATCTTTTTGCATCAAATTAACACGAGCTGTTAGATCTTCTTTCACAACTTCTACTGTTTTAGCCATTTCTTCAAATTTAAGGGATAATACTGAGATCTCACTTGAAGACTTTTTTGTAGTGTATTATCCATCACATTCAGTTTTATCCAGATTTGTTCAAGACTTATCTCCATGGCTGACCCCGAGGCTCCGATTGAATCTCGGGCCTCATCTTCCAAGCGCTTCTGTTGCGATGCAAGGCCAACGCTAGGCAACTGTCCTTCTACACTTGTAACAAGAAATGATTTACTTGGGGAATATTGCTCTAAAGCACTCGCTACTGTTTATAATTTAAGAGCAGGCGCTGTATTTATAAGTTTTAGGATATTAATTTCTCCACCAATCACCAAAGGTGATAATTGCAATAAATTAAATAAATTAAGTATATATCTCTGTTGAAATGCAGTATTCTGTACTGCAAGATTTGAAAGCATGTACTCAGAGCATGGCACTAAGTTTAAAAGTGTCCATGCGCTATCAGTATAACCTTAACAGATACCATATACTCAGAACACAAAGAGACTATATTTTTAGCTTCAGAAAAGGTTTATTTTAAAATACAATTGCAAACCAAACGAGAGGCAGGTCTTACAGATCTTTACAGATAATCTGTGCTTAAGTAAAGTAGCAGGTCTAGATCAAAAGTTATGTTACTTACAAGTCCTTGTTACATAGTATGAACAGCATGAGGTAAACACATGTTTGCAGAAGAGGTCCTCATAGCAGGCAGGTGGGCTACAGGTCCCAGGAAGAGAGAATCTGCAGAGAAGAATCTG
This sequence comes from Microcaecilia unicolor, assembly GCF_901765095.1. Lineage (NCBI taxonomy): Eukaryota > Metazoa > Chordata > Amphibia > Gymnophiona > Siphonopidae > Microcaecilia > Microcaecilia unicolor. The sequence continues at coordinate 329,734,913 of NC_044034.1, forward strand.
TGTTGCAGTTGAAGGGAAGCATCTGCTTGTCTGGAACAACTTCTATCTTTTACACTCTTGCAAGCTGCAGGAAGACATGCCATGTGAATCTCTGTCTTGGTTTCCTGGTTTGCACACGACCCGGAGTAGTTGCAAAGCATTGTGGTATTTTGGTCTCATGTCTTATGACATCACAAGACTTTGCTGACAAATGGTTTATTGTAGTGCAAGGTTCTCCAAAGACAAGCAGGCCAATATTCTCACTGATGGGTGACGTCACGTCGGCCCGGAGGACTTTCCAGCAAAGTCCATGACAAAGTCTAAAATGTCCCCCGTCGCGCGGGCGGATGCAGTGCGCATGCGCGCGTCCACTTTCCCGCCCGTCGCGCGGGCACATTCCTCAGTTTTTTCTTCTCCGCGTCTGAGGTGACACGGAGCTCGACTGTTCGTCTTCGTGTTCCTCCTGTGCCCGGAGGTGAAGAAAGAAGAAAAAAGCGAAGTATCCTTTTTTTGTTATCTTAGATTGTTTTCGTTTATTAAGTTTCCTTTATTTTAGTCTGCGATTTTATTTAAATCGCTCGGTCGGATATTTTTCCCGTCTTTTTCTTTTGTTTTTCTGTGTCATCTTTTTCTAGACACAATCGCGTCTTTTGATTTGGCAGGGACAATTTTCCCCGAGATGTCAACGAAGACGCCCAGCGGCTTCAAGCCTTGTGCCCGCTGCCATCGGGCCATCTCTGGCACTGATACACACTCGTGGTGTATTCAGTGCCTTGGGCCGGATCATCGCTCGGAGAGTTGTAAATTGTGTCTCGCCATGAAGAAGCGGACACTGCTCTCTCGAGACGCCCAGAGAGAAAAGATTTTTGGGCCCGGTGCTTCGGCGTCGGCGCCGTCGACGTCGTCTAAGTCGGCGCCCTCCAAACCGGCGCCGGGCAAGTCGGTGCCGGTGAAGTCGGTGCCATCGAGGATGATGTCTTCGAGGCCGGCGTCGTCGAGGTCGACGTCGAAGGAGGCGTCGGCACCGGGAGACAGGGGACAGGCTGCCATTAGACCCATGCACGCTGGGAGCAGTGATGCATCGAGTGGGTCTCCACCTGCCTCGGCGCCTCCTGCTGTGCAGGCCCCCCGGGACCGTCCTGCGTCAGACCCGGCCCCGAGGAGACGTGTGGATTCCACGTCCTCCTCTCCGGTGCCGAGGAGTCTCGATGACATGCGTCGGGCGAAGGCCAAGAAGCATCGTCGTCGATCTCCTTCGAGACACGGCACCGGGAGCTCCGGGTCATCGATACACTCGATACCCGAGAAGCGTCGGTGCCGAGAGGATCGCTCTCCCTCTATTACTGAGGTTCCGACGCGTGGGGTCGCTGGCAGCCGAGTCCCCACTCCCCAACCTCAGCAGACTTTGCCTCCGACACCTCAACCGACCCCGCAGCCTTTTCCGACACCAGCTCTGGATGAGAGTATGCAGGCCATGTTCCCATTTTTCATGAACATGATGCAGCAGTGGCAGTCGGCATCGAGGTTGTCGGTGCCGACGGCGTCGAAGGGGCCGGTGTCGATGCTTTCAGAGGCACCGGTGCCGACGGCGTCGAGGGTGTCGACATTGCCGATGCCGGATGTTCCTGCATCAGGTCTTCAGCCTGTGGTGAGGTCTGTCTCACCGGTGCCGCCTCCGGTGCCGGTGTCTTTGACTTCCCGAGTTGACTCTCCCGAGGCATCGGAGCAGGAAGCTTCCCCGGAGCCTCAGGGACCATCAACTTCTCGGCACCATCATAGAGGCCATCAAGCCTCTTCGTCGAGACGGGCTCAGATTCGGGCGGCTCTGTCTGAGCTTTTAGCCCCATCTGATGATACCTCATCCGAGGATGATGAAGGAGTGCATGGGGAGTTCTCTGGCGAGGATTCTCAAGGCATTCCATCTGACTCCACTCCCTCGCCACAAAGGCAGCTGTCTCCTCCCGAGAGCTTGTCTTTTCCATCTTTTGTTCGGGAGATGTCTGAGGCCATCCCCTTCCCCGTGGAAATTGTGGACGAGCCCAGAGCCAAAATGCTTGAGGTTCTGGACTATCCATCTCCACCTTCATCTTCTGCCACAGTTCCTTTTCATGAGACTCTTAAGGAACTTATGCTGAGGAACTGGGAGAAGCCTTTTTCTAGTCCAACCGTCCCTAAAAAAGTTGAGTCCCAATATCGGATCCACGGGGAACCCAGTCTCATGCAGACCCAATTGCCTCATGATTCAGCGGTGGTGGATTCTGCCCTCAGAAGAGCCAAGAGTTCCAGGAATTTCTCCTCGGCGCCCCCGGGGCGAGAATTTGCAACTCTGGACTCTTTTGGGAGGAAGGCGTATCAGGCTGGTCTGCTCGCTTCCAAAATCCAGTCTTACCAACTCTTCACGAGTGTGCATTTACGGAACTCTGTGAGGCAACTTGAGAGTTTAGTAGATACACTCCCTGAGGAGAAAGCTGAACCCTTTCGCCAAGTGATCAGGCAGCAGAAGGTGTGTCGCAAGTTCCTGTCCAGGGGCATTTTTGACACTTGCGATGTGACATCTCGCTTTTCCGCTCAAGGTATAGCGATGCGCAGGCTCTCATGGCTGCGTGCCTCTAACCTGGAGGAAAGAACTCAGCGGAAGATAGCAGATATCCCATGCCGGGGGGATCACCTTTTTGGAGAGAAGGTTGAAGAGATGATTGATCATCTCTACCAGCGTGATAACGCTATGGACTCTCTCTCCCGCCGGGCGCCTTCTGCAACCACTTCCACGGCTAGGAAGGTTTTTAAGGGGAAAAGAAGTGCTCCCTACGCTTCTAGAAATCGTAGGTACACTCCTTATTCCCGTCAGCCGGTTCAGGCTCGACCCCAGCCCGCTCGCTCTCGTCAGCAGCGGGCACCGAAGCAGCCCCCTGCAGCTCCCCAGCAAAAACCAGGGACGGGTTTTTGACTGGCTCCAGCAGAGCATAGCCGAAGTCAAAGTGCTTGTACCGGACGATCTGCCGGTCGGAGGGAGGTTAAAATTTTTTCACCAAAGGTGGCCTCTCTTAACCTCCGATCGGTGGGTTCTTCAAATAGTCCGGTGCGGGTACACCCTCAATTTGATTTCCAAACCTCCAAATTGCCCACCAAGAGCCTAGTCTTTCAGCTCCTGCCACAGGCAGGTACTTGCAGAGGAACTCTCCGCCCTTCTCAGCGCCAATGCGGTCGAGCCCGTACCACCAGGGCAAGAAGGGCTGGGATTCTATTCCAAGTACTTCCTTGTGGAAAAGAAAACAGGGGGGATGCGTCCCATCCTAGACCTAAGGGCCCTGAACAAATATCTGGCCAAAGAAAAGTTCAGGATGCTTTCCCTGGGCACTCTTCTTCCCATGATTCAGAAAAACGATTGGCTATGCTCTCTGGACTTGAAGGATGCTTACACTCACATATCGATACTTCCAGCCCACAGGAAGTATCTTCGATTTCGGCTGGGATCACAGCACTTTCAGTACTGTGTTTTGCCTTTTGGCTTGGCGTCTGCACCCAGGGTTTTTACAAAGTGCCTGGCAGTTGTAGCAGCGTCGCTACGCAGACTGGGAGTGCATGTGTTCCCTTATCTGGACGATTGGCTGGTGAAGAACACCTCCCCGCAAGAAACTTTGCAGTCCATGCGGATGACTATTCAGGTGCTAGAGATGCTGGGCTTTGTCATCAATTACCCCAAGTCCCATCTCGTCCCAGTTCAACAATTGGAATTTATAGGAGCTCTGTTGTGCACACAGACAGCTTGTGCTTATCTCCCAGGACCCAGAGCAGACAGACTTCTGTCTCTGGTTTCCAAAGTACAAGCATCTCAGCAGATCACAGCTCGGCAGATGTTGAGATTGCTTGGCCACATGGCCTCCACAGTTCATGTGACACCCATGGCACGTCTACACATGAGATCGGCTCAATGGACCCTAGCTTCTCAGTGGTTTCAAGCCACAGGGAATCTAGAGGATGTTGTCCGGCTGTCCACCAATTTTCGCAATTCCCTCACTTGGTGGACCATTCGATCCAATCTGGTCTTGGGGCGCCCATTCCAAATTCCTCAGCCTCAAAAAGTGCTGACAACGGATGCATCCCTCCTCGGGTGGGGAGCGCATGTAGATGGGCTTCACACTCAAGGAGCTTGGTCTCTCCAGGAGAAGCATCTCCAGATCAATCTCCTGGAATTACGAGCGATCTGGAACGCTCTGAGGGCCTTCAGAGATCGGCTAGCCAACAAAATTGTTCTCATTCAGACAGACAATCAAGTGGCAATGTATTATACCAACAAGCAAGGCGGGACCGGATCTCGTCCTCTGTGCCAGGAGGCCGTGCAGATGTGGCTATGGGCCTATCAAAACGGAATGTTTCTCCAAGCCACTTATCTAGCCGGTGTAAACAACGGTCTGGCCGACAGGCTGAGCAGAGTTATGCGGCCTCACGAGTGGTCCTTGAACATGACTATTGCCAAAAAGATCTTTCGAGTTTGGGGAACTCCATCGATAGTTCTTTTTGCTTCCCAGGACACTCACAAGGTTCCTCAATTCTGTTCCAGACTCCAGGCCCACGGCAGACTAGCGTCGGATGCCTTCCTCCTTTTTTGGGGGACAGGACTCCTGTACGCTTATCCTCCCATCCCTTTAGTGGGGAAGACTCTCCTGAAACTCAAGCAGGACCAGGGAACCATGATTCTGATAGCGCCTTTTTGGCCCCGCCAGATATGGTTTCCCCTTCTTCTGGAACTTTCGTCAGAAGAGCCATGGAGATTGGGTTGTTTTCCGACCCTCATTACTCAGAACGAGGGGGCGCTTCTACATCCCAACCTCCGGTCTCTAGCTCTCACGGCCTGGATGTTGCGAGCATAGAGGTTGCCTCCTTTGGTCTCTCTGAGGGTGTCTCCAGAGTTCTGTTTGCTTCCAGGAAAGATTCCACACATAAGTGTTACTCTTTTAAATGGAGGAGGTTTGCCGTCTGGTGTGACAGCAACGGTCTAGATCCTTTCTCTTGTCCTGCACAGACCTTGCTTGAGTACCTTCTGCATTTATCCGAGTCTGGTCTTAAGACTAACTCGGTCAAGGTTCATCTTAGCGCAATCAGTGCTTATCATTCACATGTTGATGGCTTGCCGATTTCTGGACAGCCCTTAGTCATGCGTTTCATGAGAGGTTTGTTTTTGTCAAAGCCCCCTATCAAACCTCCTCCAGTGCCATGGGATCTCAATGTCGTTCTCACCCAGCTGATGACAACTCCTTTCGAGCCACTGGATTCCTGCCATCTGAAGTACTTGACCTTGAAGGTCATTTTCTTGGTGGCCGTTACTTCAGCTTGTAGGGTCAGTGAGCTTCAAGCCCTGGTAGTTCATGCACCATTCCTTGTCTTTCATCATGACAGAGTAGTCCTCCGCACCCACCCAAAGTTTCTACCGAAGGTGGTGTCGGAGTTCCATCTGAACCAGTCAATTGTCTTGCCAACATTCTTTCCCCCTCCTCACATGAGCCCGGGCGAAAGCAAGTTGCACACTTTGGACTGTAAAAGAGCACTGGCCTGTTACGTGGAGCGGACGCGCCCCTTCAGAAAGTCCGCCCATCTGTTTGTTTCTTTTAATCCCAACAAGAGGGGAGTTGCTGTCGGAAAACGCACCATCTCTAATTGGCTAGCAGATTGCATTTCCTTCTCTTACGCCCAAGCCGGGCTGACTTTGGACGGTCATGTCACGGCTCATAATGTTAGAGCCATGGCGGCATCACTGGCTCATCTAAAGTCAGCCACCATAGAAGAGATTTGCAAAGCTGCGACGTGGGCTTCGATCCACACATTCACATCACATTACTGCCTTCAGCAGCATAGCCGACGCGACAGTCGGTTTGGGCAGTCGGTGCTGCACAGTCTGTTTGGGGTTTAGAATCCAACTCCACCCCCCTAGGCCCATGTTTATTCTGTTCCAGGCTGCACTCTCAGTTAGTTGAATTTGGTTTCAGGTCAATTTTGTTTTTTGTCCTCGCCGTTGCGGGACCCAATTGACCATTCTTTGTTGTGTTGAGTGAGCCTGGGGGCTAGGGATACCCCATCAGTGAGAATATTGGCCTGCTTGTCTTTGGAGAAAGAGTAGTTACTCACCTGTAACAGGTGTTCTCCGAAGACAGCAGGCAATATATTCTCACAACCCTCCCACCTCCCCTTTGGAGTTGTATTCCTCTAATTCTTGTAATTAACTGAGGAATGTGCCCGCGCGAAGGGCGGGAAAGTGGACGCGCGCATGCGCACTGCATCCGCCCGCGCGACGGGGGACATTTTAGACTTTGTCATGGACTTTGCTGGAAAGTCCTCCGGGCCGACGTGACGTCACCCATCAGTGAGAATATATTGCCTGCTGTCTTCGGAGAACACCTGTTACAGGTGAGTAACTACTCTTTTCCTGCTTGAATTTCTGTGATAGATATTCTGATAAGATTTGTCTGGGGCGGCCAGCAGGTGTCCTTTGTCTTTAGTAGCTGTATTTCCCACCTTTCCCACCTGCCTGTCTCCTTGCCTCTACTGGTTACCTTTGATATTTGTTGTGTTGATCAGCCAGGCTTTTTGATCAAAGGAAGAGAGTCAATTTACTTGAGAAGTCTTTTGTTAAAGAGGGGGGGAAAGGGGGAGGTGAGGTCAGCAGTACCTTTTGTCTTTTAAATGTTCCCCAAAAGGAGGGGGAAGAGGGCTTTGGAATGAAAGCCAGTTGCATCTTCAAATATATTTTTAAAGCTGTATTTTTGTATTGCTATATATGATCCAGCAAAATATCATGCTACATATTTCAATAATAAACTGATGCCATTACACTCCCTCTCTTGGTTCTAAGTGACAAATATTAACATAAAATTTGGAGCGAAGAACCATAAAAATAAACTATAAAGGCTACAAAAAAAAAACCCTTAACTCTAACCTAATACAGTAGCATAATTTCAAAAGAACAACAACAAAGATACTGAACTGTTTACATGGGCATGTGTATTGGAAGAGGTGAATCTTTTGATAGTGGACAGTGAACAGACTGGATGGACCGTGCAGGTCTTTTCCTGCCGTCACCTACTATGTCACGTCACTATGAATCTTGGAATATGTCCTTAGTTGGAATATGACTGTTATAAGCAAAAACACTCATCATTATTACTTTTGTTTGCTCTTACTCATGCCTTACATTTAGGTAGCTAGGGTTGAGTTTTCTGTGGTCATCTATCATCAGTTTCATTAGACTTCCATTCAGTCAGGTGGCAGAGTCTGGCTTTTGCTCTGGTTTAAAATAGGCTTGCAAGTACACTTTATATGACTTCAGCCACACAAGTGTCATCTTGCAACGCCCCAGAGACCAGCTCTTTTGTCACCTGTTCAAGGGCTGCTCCCAAGTTTATGCCACAGGATATCTTACCCAGTATGCTAGCCAAATCAATAGCATGAGAGTGCGCAACTGACCAATTTATACCACCGCAATGGGGTGGAACAATCTATTCAGTCACTATTCTCAGCGTTTGACATTCCAAGGAAAAATACTCTGTGAATGTTTCCCTATATTCTCTATTTCAGAGGCTAACTGATGTATTAATAGCAATAACATCTAAGGGAATAGGTGGCAGTTCAGGGGTGTGTATGGATAAATCATTGGAAACATACTGCAGCATTGGTCTGTAATTACTAAACTCACTATTAACAGTACATCATTAGCAATAATAGAAGGACAGATAGTTCTAATACAGAAACAAGAATGGTAATATGGAACTGCTATACTACTGTTATCATTAGAAATAAGAAAGGCATATGTATGCAATTATCATAATAATTTCCTAGGTTACTATTACACACAAAATAATTATTCCTATCAATCCTATGCAATAATATTTACTTAATCATTGACCAAATAAACAAAAACAGAGTCATGGTATAGTACCATGAAATACTTTTCAGAGAGAAACCTTTTTTTTTTTCCGAGAGAAACTTTTTTTTCAGAGAGAAACTATTTATGGGTAATGAGTGTGGTAAAAGGTTACCATATTTATCTGCTTTAGCAGTGTTTAATGTAGCAATTTAATCAGCTCAAGTGGGAGTTACTTACTATAAAGAGGCAATTTAAAACTTCTTACCCAGTATTTTAGTTTCAACTCCAGTGGGGGTCTCTTATCAGAAAAAGACATTTCTAAATCCTTAAACAATATTATCCAAAACAAATTACAACAGAAGCTATCACAGAGAGACATTTTAAGTCTGACTTATTGCAAAGAGACATAATTAAATCTTACACATTCAAAAGAACAATACCTGATTCAGCATAATCAATATGCTACACATTTAATTCTGACAATTGAACTGACATATCACGCTACACACAAGGTAGTTTGGAAGCTGTCTTCTCGCATCGCAAGTAGTGCTGGACATAGTGGAATATTAGAATCTGAAGGCGGAGACAGAGATGTTTCCTGACCCAGCGCGGCTTCCGCTCCTTTGGTTAAGTGCACAATGGGTCTTGCCGCCCCCCAGTTCACCTATTGAGGATCCGGCGAGGTAGCGGTCAAGGCTTTGTTGGACTGGTGAGGAAGTCGAGGTAGGCAGGGGAACAAACCTCAATGTTCCTTTTCTTTTAGTATGAGGCATCGCAGTTAGAGGAAAAAGTTAGAAGCCCAACAACAGCACATCGGTCGCTCAACAAATGCCTTCACTTCGCCATCTTGACACGCCCCCCCCCCCCCCCCCCCCGGCATCCTCGCTGGTTGTTCTGTCCTAACTCTGCCCTGGCACTCGCTGGTTCCACTGTGCCAACTCTGCCGTGTCACTCACTGGTTCCACTGTCCTAACTCTGTGTCCTGGCAGTCTCTGGATAGGGGTAGGAAAGGAGCAGATCACAAAAGGGAAAAGTCCCTTGAGAAATGCTTTATTCATTACTCAAAGGACTTTTCCTTGTGTGTTCTGCTGTGCTCCTTTCATACTGCTGTTTGGGATCTTGTGGATCGCTTGCCCTGCTGTTTCCTTGGACACTCTCTGGCTAGCGCCACAGCGGTTGGAGGAATTTTTGACCACTCTATCATGTAACGTGAGGAATTTTCGGAAACACTGTCTATCAAGTACTGCTGAAAATCCAAAGACAGGGGACTTGTGCAAACGTTTTTGAATATTTACCCCAAACTCTTTTATCTGAACACATCATGGAAAATTAGGTGCAGTATTCATTCCAGTGTGAAGAAGGAAACCTAGTTTTGCAGTTCAAAAACATGAAATGGTAAAGGTTTTTCCTCTTCATTAAGGTACATTTCATTGTCATTTCCTTCCTCTTTTCTTTTTCTCCTACTTTGGCTTTTTATCATTCTGCTTATGTATGGACGGCGGTCCCCATAGCTCTAGTCAGCCATGATCTTTCTTGCCTTTCTCACTGGACTCTGAGTCCTGGGGCTGGTGCACTCAGCCTTGACTCATCCAGGCTTTGGAAAGGAATTAAAGATGGACAGTAATGTGGGGCAGTGAATATTGGAGGAGGGGATGTTGCTACATTCTAGCAGTGTGCTTTTATTTAAAGTTTCAGTAGTACTGCAGAAGCATGCATGCATCCTTTTCTACCTTCAAACGAAAGCCCAGCTGGAAAAACTATTGTTTGAACTTCAATGACAGGTCCCAAAGGGGAAAAGTGAGAAGGCTGTGTGCATTATTATAATTATCCAAATATACGGTGGAAAGGCTAACCAAAGCCTAGGAAGAAACCCACAGACCCATGCACCATCACTGGCAGAGCAGAGAATTAAAAGTGAGGCCTAGGAAATAATCCAAGACCCCAGAGTACAAAATGACACGGGGACGGGGAACTGCAGTAAAGATTTAAATATAAAATCATAAGTGTTCAAGGCTTCTGCAGATGCAGAGCCCATGGGGACAGAGACAGGGCCTGCAGGGATGGGATGGGGACAGAGACAAACTTTGTCCCTGTGTCATTCTCTACCCCAGAGTCTGTGGCACAGCAGGGGGTTGAGCCATGAGGAGCTTATTCCAGTGTGGCAACTGCTAGAATTAAGTTCCTCCCTACCTGCTGCCTTGACTGACTATTATTTAACTAGTCACTCCTGCTACAGGAATAAACCATCATCTTTCTTCCTCCATAGACATTAATTGCATCTGTGAAAGTACTGGTTTATTATTTATTTAGATTTTGCTCATACTGTAGTAGCTCGAAGTGAGTTGCATTCAGGTACACTGGGTATTTCTCTGTGGCTGGGGGGAGGGCTCACAATCTAAGTTTGTACCTGAGGCAATGGATCAGAAAGAGCAGCAGTGGGATTTGAACCTTGCACCTCTGGATGTCAAGACTCTAACCACTAGGCCACTCCTCCACTCACAATTAGAGTTGACTTCTTTCCATTGTCATCAGTTTGGGGTGGGGATGATTTCAGATAAGCTCTGCCTCATTCTTGATGTCTCCCATTGACTTAACTGACTATTATTTAAAGAGCCACTTGTACTGCAGGCAAGAACTGTCATTTTTCTCACTCTATAGACAGAAATTGAGTGTTGGTTCAACAGTACATGGAGGCTTGAATTTGAAACATAGAAAAATGAAGGCAGATAAAGACCATATGGCCTATCCAGTCTGCTCATCCATGCCATCTACTCTCCCTATCACTCCCTTAGTGATCCTATGTACTTGTCCCAAACTTTCTTGAGTTCAGATACTGTTTTCATCTCCACTACTTCCACTGAAAGTCTTTCATCCTTTCCGTGAAGAAGGATTTCCTCAGGTCACTTCTGATTCTGTCCCCTTTCAACTTCATCCTATGCCCCCTCAATCCAGAGCATCCTTTCCTGTGCATTTATGTCATGCAGGTATTTAAATGTCTCAATCATATCTCCCCTCTCCCGCTTTTCTTCCAAAGAATGCATATTGAGATCTATAAGTCTGTCCCTATACTCTTTATAGACGATCACTGACCATTATAGTAGCCACCCTCTGGACCAACTCCATCCTGTTTATATTTTTTTTAAAGTGTAGTCTCCAGAATTGTACACAATATTCTAAACGAGGTCTCATCAGAGTCTTATACAGGGGTATCATCACCTCCTTTCTTCTTCTGGCCATTCCTCTCCCTATGCACCTCAGCATTCTTCTAGCTTTCGCGATTGCCTTTGCTAACTGTTTGGCCACCTTAAGATCATTACATACAATCAAATCCAAGTTCCACTCCCATGCACAAATGTTTTTGAGCCCTAAACTGTACCATCCCCATGGGTTTTTGCAGCCAAAATGCATGACGCTGCATTTTTTTTACCATTAAAGCTAAGCTGCCAAATTCCAGATCATTCCTTTAGCTTCACTGTGTCCTTCCTCAGTTTATCTCACTGTCAGGGGTGTCTACTCTATTGCAGATTTTGGTATCATCCACAAAGAGGTGAATCTTACCAGACAGTCCTTCAGCAATATTGCTTACAAAAATTTTAACAAAAACATCCAAGAACCAAACCTTGCAGCACACCACTGGTAACATCCTTTTCACCAGAACGAGCTCCATTTACCACTACCCTCTGTCAACCAGTTCGTAACCCAGTCAGTCACTTTAGATTTTTTTCCTTGCGACCAAGCCATGAAAAGGTGCCCAAACTGACCAGATGACCACCGGAGGGAATCGGGGATGACTTCCACTTACTCCCCCAGTGGTCACCACCCCCCTCCTACCCTATGCCAGTCTCAAATGTCATACCCAGCTCCATTTCAGCAGTATGCAGGTCCCTGGAGCAGTTTTAGTGGGTGCAGTGCACTTCAGGCAGGCGGACCCAGGCCCAACTCCCCCCTACCTGTTACACTTGTGGTGGTAAATCTGAGCCCTCCAAAACCCACCCGAAACCCACTGTACCCACATATAGGTGCCCCCCTTCACCCCTTAGGGCTATGGTAGTGGTGTACAGTTGTGAGGAGTGGGTTTTGGAGCTGTCTTGGGGGGCTCAGCACCCAAGGTAAGGGAGCTATGCACCTGGGAGCAATTTGTGAAGTCCACTGCAGTGTTCCCTAGGGTGCCCGGTTGGTGTCCTGGCATGCCAGGGGGACCAGTGCACTACAAATTCCGGCTCCTCCCATGACCAAAAGGCTTGTATTTGGTCATTTTTGAGATGGGCATCCTCGGTTTCCATTATGGCCGAAAACTGGGGACGACCATCTCTAAGGTCGACCATCTCAACATTTAGGTTGACCATCTCTAAGGTCGACCTAAATGTTGAGATTTGGGCGTCCACGACTGTATTATCGAAATGAAAGATGGACACCCATCTTGTTTCGATAATACGGGTTTCCCCGCCCCTTCGCGGGGCCGTCCTGCAAGGACACCCTCATGAAAACTTGGGTGCCCCGTTCGATTATGCCCCTCCACATGTCTTTATATAATAGAATCACAAAACCTACAGTCACTTCTAAAATACACCTGCATGTATTTACACCTACTCGGGCACATGTATAGGTTCATATTTCAAGAAAAATTTGTCAATCCAGTCTGAGAGCTCTTTCAAAATGTTAAGGAATTCTCTCTCCCAGATGGCAGGGTAGGCATTGCACACCTGCAAAGCTAAGAGGTTGCCAATATGGTAAGGTATATGCGCGTGCCAAAAATGAAATTACTGCAAGAGCCACACAGTAGCCAGGTGGTAACTCCATTTTGGAGCACATTGGGCACGCGAAGACGCTTACGCAGCTTAGTAAAAGGACCCCTTGCTTTCCTCACAAAGGTTAATGAGGCAACGATAAGCTGACTGATCCAAGACCCCATTCTGCTCCTACCATTGTATCATCTCTTGTTCTTCTGGACTATACCTCTCCAGTCTTCTCTGAGGATTCCACTGCACATGAGACCTTCAGCGGACCCCGTTTATGGGGTGCTGATACCACTTTTCTCACAAAAAATTCTTAAAGACTTAAACCCCTCTATTTCTGCATGGACCTTTTCTCTTCTAAATTCATTAAGGATCTTGGTCTGGAGTCGTTCTTGCTTACTGTGATTAATAGCAGTTTGCAGTCTGGGGATCTTTCATCTCTTTGGAAGGAAGCAATTATTAAGCCATGGTTGAAAACATAAAAAAGTCTTGATACTGCAATCTCTGGCAACTACCATCCTGTTTCAAGCACCCCTTTTACCGCTAAGGTAGTTGAAAAAGTAGTTCTATCCCAATTTACAAATTCTGTACAGAAAACAAACGCCTTTCACCCTCACCAATTAGGGTTCAGGGAGAAATATAGTACCAAGACTTGTCTTACTGCTCTTATTAGTGAGCTTAGGGAGTGTTCAGATCAAAACAAGCTTGCTGTTGAAGTTTCATTAGATCTTACAGCAGCTTTTGATCATGGAATTCTTCTTTCTCTGCTTTATATGAAATAGGCCTTAGGCGAATAGTCCTGTGTTGGTTCTCTTCTGTCCTTACTTTGTGATTGTTCTTTGTCTATTAATTCCAATTCTTTCCCACTAAATTGTGGAGTTCCAGAAGGATCTGTATTAACACCTACTCTTTTCAATGTCTTTCTAAGCCCACTTGCCTCCCTTCAATCTTATTAGCACACATTACTTCACCAACGACATTAGTAGTTGGTGACTTATGTTGGCCGTGTTTCCTCTCCTGATCTTTCTTCTCTTAATAATTGTCTGGACTATGTTGCTGGCTGGTTGAGGTGCAATCCTCTATTACTTAATCCTTCCAAGACCCAGGATTATGGATTTCAGGTTGCTTCTTGACCCCCAGATATTCCTCCTGTGGTTTGGGGGCAATCCATTCAGCTGACTTTTCACTGTCCATCCTAGGATGTTGACTGGATCCGAAGCTATGTTTTGAAGGGCAAGCCTCTGAGGTTTTTAAAACCTGTTTCTTTCACTTGAAATGTACTTGCTCTATGTAGCCTTTCTTGGAGAACGATGCATTACGTATATTAGTCCATGCATTAGTAATGAATCGAATGGACTGTTATAACATACTTTACAATAGGTTAACTCAGTCTAATTTTAAACATTTGCAGGCTGTACAAAACATAGCAGCTAAGCTTATTGTCACTGCTAGCAGGTATGACTGCATCATTTCATTGTTGATTGAGCTTCACTGGCTACATGTAGTGTACAGAGTTAAGTTTAAAATGTTCTACCCATAATTGAAACTGTTTAGAGCCATTTTACCAAGGCACTGTTTGTAACAAATTCCAGCTTGAAGTACTGTTATATTTGACCCCTGAAGCAGGTGGATGTTTCTGCCGAAACACGGCCTCATGCCGGGTCTCTTCCACTGCCTTAATAAAGGACATTTTTGATGACACTCCCCATGAGGAAGTCAGCGGTTTATCCTCTACTCCTCTGGTTTCTTTGGACTTTTGTAGAGGTTACTTTCTTGCCACCCATATTTTGCCCATGAACTTAGCTGCATGTGGTTCATGTAAAATATACTCCTTCTTGTCACCGCCGCCAGCTGAATATCAGATCCAGTGCATCTAAACTGCTTAGCACACAATTGCCAGGGGGTTACATATGGGCAAAGCATAGGGGTGGTATGGGCATGTTGCCAGGCAATGCACACATACTATCAGTTTCACGAATGCATGGAACACTTAGGCCAGCCATTGACCTGTTGCAAGTGGGTGCGCTTAACTTTTATTTTATTTATTTATGACATTTGTATCCCACAATTATCCCAAGCAAAGTTTGGGTTCAATGTGGCTCACATTAAAAGTAGAACATTTGATAACAAATCCAAGTTACATTAGTTATAAAGACAGAAACGTATGTAAACACAATGTAATAATAATAAAAGAATGCAAAAATCAATACATGGTGAGAGGTGGTATTTGACCCGACTCCACTCCTGGAACACCCATGAGTTAACTGCTTTTGAATTTGGCACTAACTGGTCATTTTCAGTAGACTTAACTGGTTAAATACAGCTGAAAATGACCAGATAGCCATGAAAAAGCAGTTTAACCGGTCAGCGGTCTGGCTGGTTAAATCATTTTGAATATCAGCCAGATGGTATTTGTGTTACTTCCGCCCCCCTCAAAATTCCTCCTGTAAAATCTGCGTTTTGTGGAAGAAAACACACTTATTCACGTAAAGGGAAAGCAGTTAATGAGCCCAATACACTATTGTGTTGACATTGTAAGTAGTATACTATGCTATACTTTGTATTGTTATTTGATTATTTTTGCTGCTGTAATTGCCTATTGCTCCTGTTTGATCTATTCTTTCTGTACACCACCTTGAGTGAATTCCTTCAAAAAGGTAGTAAATAAACAGAGACTATATTGAATTAGTTGCTTTAATCGATGAGAGATGACCTTAATAAGTAAGTTTTTAGCAATTTGTGAAATATGAAATAGTCAGTTGTATGATATATATACTAGTGTTTCAATTCATCTTAAACTGCACTGGCTTCCCATAGCTGAAAGACTCAGCTTCAAACCTGCTTGTTTAGTTTTTCAAATCTTACAGGGTTTCACATCTGAACTGCTGAATAAGACCACTTTACTATGTCTGGTCCAATCTAACAGACTGAAACAACAACCGATGCTAGCATAACTGTTTCAAAAGACAATTTGAAATCAGAAGATTTTCAGTTCTCTATGCCCTGTACTTGTACCTATTGCCATCAGAACAGAAAACAGCTACCTTAGCTTCAGGAAGAGGCTAAAAACCTTTCTCTTCCCAAACACTGCTTCATAACAATCCATTGACTTCTAATTCCTAGTGTCATCCATTATCCTTTCCTATAATTTATTTATTCAGATTTTGCTCACACCTTTTTCAGTAGTAGCTCAAGGTGAGTTACATTCAGGTACACTGGATATTTCTCTGTCCCAAGAGGGCTCGCTATCTAAGTTTGTACCTGAGGCAATGGAAGGTTAAGTGACTTGCCCAAGATCACAAGGAACAGTAGTGGGAGTTGAACCGGCCACCTCTGGATTGCAAGACCAGTGTGCTAACCCCTAGGCCACTCCTCCACTCATGCATTACACCAATGGCCTCTAATTGTTCTCATACCTCACACTAACATTATCGGCTTTTGTCTCACCTAGAATGTAAACTGCACTGAATTCTGGAAAGGCGATATTAGTGGTATACAAGAATTCATTTGATTTGATCATCTTCTCTTAGGTAAGTTAAGCAGGTATTTGCAGAATAGCATTCAGGAAGCATGCTGGGAAATGTGCACCTATGCACGTATATGCTAGAATTCAAAACATTTATGGTCACACAAATGTGAGCACTGACAATAGATTATAGAATTGCCACAAAAGGGGGTCATTCTGTAAAGCAGGCAGAAATTATGCACATAAATAATTAGAATAATGGCATATACACATACCTGTGTAAATGCCAAAATTCCACCAAAACAAATCTTACGTAGTGCATAGTTGACAGATGGGCACAAGAGGAGTCATGGTGGAACATGGACGGGATTCATAACTTACAGAATAGTATAAATTATGCTCCCATGTCCAGCATTTATGAGTGAGCATTTACATCAACTCTTCACTGGGGTAAGTGTTCACACTTCAATTATAGGTGTGCATTTCACTTGTAACACTACTATTCTATAAAAAAAAGTAAGCTGAAGGCTTGCATGGGTATCTAGTCCCCTTATTACAGCCCTTGTGTATGGTAGAGTACAGCACTGCTGCTGAACTAGTGAGCCAGCCAGGTACATTTGCAATGCAAGATGCCAGCTCCAATGTCACTCACATTTAGGTTTCTAAGAGTGTTGCCCTCCTGACCTGGCTGATTTCTAAATCTAGAGCTGATGTTCAACACATGAAGGCACTGAATTTCAATAAGCATCCATCTCAGAGCTGCATTCAAGTTATGTCTTCTAAATGCAGAAACAATCCTGATGTCTTTCTTCCTCTCTTTGCTTGCTGTAAAATATACCCTCTGTTAAATGCTTCCAAAGCACAATTCAACGGAAGATTGGTTAACATTCTCTCCCCGTGGAGTCCTACTCCCTATTTTAGCTTTCAGTGAGGTTCTATCAGAGGTTCCTAAATTAGAGCACAGTCAGAGTTTCATTTTTACCCTGTCCCTGGGGTTGACAAGGTAATTAGGGGAATAAAGCCTCTTTAATTCAATCCACAAGACTTCTGGTTCACAGATCTCTGTCTTGCCTCTTTGCTTGCTCTGGGGGTGGGATATGGGTTAGGAGGGGTCTCTTCTCTTCCTGACCTAGGCTGACCAGTCAAGGTTCTAGCACCACTGCCTGTTAGTGCAGTGTGATCATCTCCTAAGAAGGATGAAGTCCATAGTTAATGGAGTTAATGGAGTTCAACTTCGTCTCAGAGTAAAATCTACCTCAGTAGCTAAAGTTTGCATCCTAGTGCATCTCCTCAAAAGGGTTCACTGTGTCAGGCAAAACCCCTTTCCAATAGACATACTGCAGCCTCAAGCTGCAGCTCACAAATATCTATTCCCCAACTTCAAACCCAGCCAGACAAATCTGCTTCTCTGTTCCCAGGACATGACCGAGATGTTATGTGGCCATAAGACATCTGTGTCTCACTTGGAAGACTCCACATTGCCAACTGGGCACTTGTTAGTCAGGCTGGACCTAGCTAGAATATTTCTGAAGTACAGTTGTGCATTGAGGATTGCACCATGTCAATGACAGATATCTGAATTTCTTTATGTGACTTAAAAATCAACCATGCCAGAAAATACATAATGTCAATTGTAAAGTTTTCCATAGCATAAGAATAAAAGAACATAAGAACAGCCATACTGGGTCAGACCAATGGTTCATCTAGCCCAGTATCATGCTTCCAACAGTGGCCAATCCAGGTGACAAGTACCTGGCAGAAACCCAATTAGTAGCAACATTCCATGCTACCAAACCCAGGGCAAGCAGTGGCTTCCCCCATGTCCATTTCAATAACAGACTATGGACTTTTCCTCCAGGAACTTGTCCAAACCTTGTTTAAACCCAGATATGCTAACTGCTGTTACCACATCCTCCGGCAGCGATTTCCAGTGCTTAACTATCCTTTGAGTGAAAAAATATTTCTTCCTATTTGTTTTAAAAGTATCTCCTTGAAATTTCATTGAGTATCCACTGGTCTCTGTACTTTTTGAAAGAGTGAAAAATCGATTCACTTCTACCCGTTCTACAGCCCTTAGGGTTTTGTAGACTTCAATCATATCCACCCTCAGCCGTCTCTTTTCCAAGCTGAAGAGTCCTAACCTCTTTAGCTTTTCCTCATATGGGAGGAGTTCCATTCTCTTTATCATTTTGGTTGCTCTTCTTTGAACCTTTTCTAATTCCTCTATATCTTTTTTGAGATATGGCGATCAGAACTGAATGCAATACTCAAGGTGAGGTTGCATCATGGAGTGATACAGAGGCATTATAATATTCTTATTTTGAATTTCTTTCCTAATAATTTCTAGCATCCTGTTTGCTTTTTTGGCCACTGCCACACACTAGGCAGAAGATTTCAGCATATTGTCTACAATGACACTTAGATCTTTTTCTTGAGTGCTGACTCCTAAGGTGGACCCTAGCACACACACGTTTCTTCTAACCCTTCAACGTCACTCAGTACCCATCCATAAGTCACTCCACTACTCATCTTTCTTTCCTCCGAGCAAATTTCACTTCCAACCACCCTCTGTCATCTGTCAAGTCAACCAATGTCTAATCCAGTTCAACACTTCAGTCCTAACTTCAGTCTGCTAAGTTTATTGATGAGCCTCCTATGAGGAACCGTGTCAAAGTCTTTGCTGAAATTCAGATACACTACATCTAGTGCATGTCCCTGAACCAATTCTCTGGTCACCCAGGCAAAGAAATCAATCATTCATTTGGCTTGATTTTCCCTTGGAAATGCCAGGTTGCCTTGGATCCTATAACCCAGATAAATCAAACGGTACCCACATAAGAGCCTGTGGCCTGACTGATGAGATGCTGATATTCAATGCTGTTATGCATGTAACTTCAGATTAGTGCCAATTAACACCAATTAACTCCAATTATCACAGATTTATTGTTTAATTTACCAATTAAATTACACATGTAACTGCCAGTATTCTATAACTGGTGAGTGCCCTCGGTATGGGCCCTAAAGTGACTGACTGGGTTAGGAACTGGTTGAGTGGAAGGCAACAGAGGGTAGTGGTAAATGGAGCTCATTCTGAGGAAAAGGATGTTACCAGTGATTTGCTGCAAGGTTTGTTTCTTGGTCCAGTTCTTGTTAACATTTTTGGTAAAGTTTGCTTCTTTAGGATGATACCCAAAG
This sequence comes from Microcaecilia unicolor, assembly GCF_901765095.1. NCBI lineage: Eukaryota > Metazoa > Chordata > Amphibia > Gymnophiona > Siphonopidae > Microcaecilia > Microcaecilia unicolor. The sequence continues at coordinate 329,754,147 of NC_044034.1, forward strand.
GAGGTGATGATGCCCCTGTACAACTGTGTACAACTCTGGAGTCTGCACCTTCAAAAAGATATAAACAGGATGTAGTCGGTCCAGTGGGCAGCTACTAAAATGGTCAGTGGTCCTCATCATAAAGCGTGTGGGGACAGATTTAAATATCTCAATATGTATTCTTTGCATACATCACAAGTAACTAACCTGCTTATTTTCGAAAGAGAAGGGTGGCCATCTTCCGACACAAATCAGGAGCTGGCCTGCCTTCTCCTAAACCCAGCCAAATCGGTATGATCGAAAGCCGATTTTGGCTGGCTTCAACTGCTTTCTGTCGCAGGGCCGGCCAAAGTTCAAGGGGGCGTGTCGGGTGTTACCGAAGGCAGGATGGGGGCGTGGTTAAGAGATGGCCGGCTTCGGCTGATAATGGAAAAAAGAAGGCCGGCTCTGACAAGCACTTGGCCGGCTTTACTTGGCCCATTTATTTTTAGGATCAAGCCTCAAAAAAGTGCCCCACCTGACCAGATGACCACCGGAGGGAATCGGGGATCACCTCCCCTTACTCCCCCAGTGGTCACCGACCCCCTCCCACCCCCCCAAAAAAATGTCATACCCAGCTCCATCACAGCACTATGCAGGTCCCTGGAGCAGTTTTTAGTGGGTACTGCAGTGCACTTCAGGCAGGCAGACCCAGGCCCATCCCCCCTACCTGTTACACTTGTAGTGGTAAATGGGAGCCCTCCAAAACCCACCCGAAACCCACTGTACCCACATATAGGTGTCCCCCATTACTCTTTAAGGGCTATGGTAGTGTTGTACAGTTGTGGGTAGTGGGTTTGGGGGTTGGGGGGGGGGCTCAGCACACAAGGTAAGGGAGCTATGCACCTGGGATCAGTTTGTGAAGTCCACTGCAGTGACCCCTAGGGTGCCTGGTTGGTGTCCTGGCATGTGAGGAGGACCACTGCACTATAAATGCTGGCTCCTCCCATGACCAAAGGGCTTGGATTTGGCCGGGTTTGAGATGGCCGCCATTAGTTTCCATTATCAGTGAAAACCAGTGGCGGCCATCTCTAATGTTGAGATTTGGCCGGCCCCGACCGTATTATCGAAACTAAAGATGGCCAGCCATCTTGTTTTGATAATATGGTCGGGAATGCCGCTTTATGGGGCTGGCCTTAGAGATGGCCGCCCTTATAGATGGCCGGCCCCGTTCGATTATGCCCCTCCACGCAATCCAATATATAACCTTTATTCATTACAATCTTCATAATATTCTTTTAAACCTTGTTAACACATGTATTCATCATTCATTCCTTCTAATCTAAATACCATTTACTCAGCTCTCTCAAAAAATGCACAGTTAAGCTTCATATTTATATCAATTACTTATCTTCAACTTCCTTCCATATATAGATAATACTTGTTCTTATCAATATCAAGGGCACAATAACTGATATACCTTTCCTACATCATACCAGACTGCTGGTGCTAACTTTTAAAAAGGAGATAGAGCAGCTTTTAAACTAGAATGGGGGGGGGGGGGGGGAAGCCAACAGTCACCCAGGAGTGCATGGTTCAGTGTGGAGTATCTTTGAAGGATACTATTGAAACAGAACATTTAGGGAATACCAATAGAGAGGTTTCAACAATGCTGAAAGTAAGCCAGCTGTGCTTAATGAGAGAGCAGGATAAAGGACGAACATTATCCCCTTCAACTTCTAAGCAGCTTGTAGATCAAAGGAAAAAACACAATTTGAAGTGCCTGTATACAAATGCTAGAAGCCTAAAAATAAGATGGGAGAGTTAGAATATATAGCACTAAATGATGCCCCTGTGACATAATGTTACTGTCGCACGACGGAGGTCTCGCAACTTTTAAGGAGGACAAGATTTATATGCAAATACGAGGGTCCAGAGAATAATTCCAACGTTGAATACAGCAACAATCTTCTTCTAAAAACTACTGAAATGATTCCACAATGAACACCTCCAAACTGATCCTTGCAATCTACTCCTTATCCCTGATCCACCTAACAATGACCACCCCACTCGCAGAAATCAACAATATACCCAGACTAATCAATAACCGAACACTGACCAGACACACCACATCACACCAAACCGACATAAACCAAAACAAAGGAAAAGAACCAACAAGTGTACAACCTCAACAAAATGAAAAGAAAGATCATAAAAAATCCACACAAACCAAGAAACAACAACTAACAAAAGTCCACATAACACTGAACGTAGAAGACCCATACCAAAAAATTCAAATAGGCTATGCCAATGCCAGATCCGTAGTAAACAAAACAACAATAATAACAGACTGGATGACGTCAGAGAAACTTGATCAACTCTTCATCACTGAAACCTGGATCCATGATCAGAAGTACCCTATCATCTTAAACCTATGTCCTCCAGGATACAAAATCACCCACTGGACCAGAAAAGAAAAAAGAGGAGGGGGCATAGCACTCATATACCGATCTCACCTTACAATTGAAGCCATTGCGGAATCTATAACAACCCACCTCAAAATAGCCTCAATCAGAATCCACCATAAAACCCTGCTCGACCACCTAAACTGCGTCCTGTTCTACAGACCACCATGTAACTGGAACGAAAGGCAGGCGGATTTCATGGACTTCTTTTCAAACATATGTGTATCCAACTCTAATACACTAGTATTAGGAGACATTAACCTTCACCTTGAAGACCCAAACTCTAGCAACGCACGAGATTGCAAGGACTTCCTTCATCTATGTGACCTTACATGGCCACACATGCAAACAACCCACGTGAAGGGTCACACACTCGACCTCATCTCATACAAACTGTCCACAGATCAGAACCTAACCATAACACAAATTAGATGAACAGAAACACCATGGACTGACCATTACAAACTAAACCTATCCCTAAAATGGCGAAAAAGGGGTTCTCTCCACACACGAGAACACACAACCTATACCACAAGAGGCCAAATAGACCCGGATACTTTCTGGCAACAGATATACAATAACGATTGGACAACACAAACGGAATCCATATATTACCTCTCAGAATGGGACAAAAGATGCAGACACATACTAGACGAAATAGCACCCTTACAAATAAGAACTTCACGTAGACACAACTCGATACCGTGGTTCAATGAAGAACTGAAAAAACTAAAAACACAATCTAGGAAACTGGAACGCACATGGAAAAAAAAAATAAAAGACGAACACACACTCATCGCATGGAAACAATTACAAAGGAAATACAAATACGCAATGGGAAGATTGTGCTTCCTCCATATCCTCCCTCCCATATTGAGTTTCATTCCCAAAATGCAACTTCAATCTTAATTTCCTAAAAAAAAATAATCTATAAAGACACTGACATACAGCATAAGGATCATAAAATTGTGTAGGTATGAAGGATAGGCCCATGAACAATACCTGTTGTTGATGTTAGTTTAGAGGAAATATTAAATACTATTAATTGTGTTTCTTGGTTTGTTGTTTGGGTCTGACCACTAATTGTTGCGGTATCGCTACTAGAGTCTGTACTGCATTGGATACACATTCTTTGGAATAAAGGCGGGAGAGGGAAAATATGATAGAGACATTTAAATACCTACATGGCACCAATCACAGGAGGCAAGTCTCTTTCAATTGAAAGGAAGCTGTGGAACGAGGGGGCATAGGATAAAGGTGAAAGGGGATAGACTCAGAAGTAAACTGAGGAAATACTTCATCATCGAAAGGGTGGTAAATTTGTGGAACGGCCTCCCAGTGGAAATGGTGGAGATGAAAACTTCCAAATCCCGATTTTGGAAAGTCAGAATTTGGATGTTTCATACTGCAGTTCATCCAAATAGCAAGCAGGTGTGTTGTGGGCATGTTTTAGGTGGGACTAGGGGCAGCCTAAGTGATTTTTGAATGGGAAGAAACATCCATGTCTTAAAAGAAGATGTTTTTATGTAGACCTATTTCAGTCATGTCCAAGCAGGGGCGTAGCTACGGGTGCACCCAATTTCAGCCCAGGCCCGCCCAGCGCCAGCCCCAGCTCGGGGCAGTAACGTAAGAGACGGGAGGAGCCTGCGAGCCAGCAGCCAATGCCTCAAGGCTGCCTAGACAGTGCCTGCCGGTGCCGCACTTTTTTTTTTTAAACATTTTTCGTCCTTAGCGCCGTTAGCGCTTCTTCTTTTTGTAGCGCCGGCCCTGCTGCTCAACAGGAAAAGTAGCAGTGGCCGGCAATGGGGGCTGGCACTGGCATGCAGGGCGGGCCTCGTCAAGGAAAAGAGGGAAAACATGGAAGGATGGGGAGAAAAAGAGGGAAAACAGATGGAAGGATGGGGAGAAAAAGAGGGAAAACAGATGGAAGGATGGCAGAGAAAGGGAAAACAGATGGAAGGATGGCAGAGAATGAGGGAAAACATGGAAGGATGAGGAGAAAGAGGGAAAACAGATGGAAGGATGGGGAGAAAAGATAGAAAACAGATGGAAGGATGGCAGAGAAAGAGGGAAAACAGATGGAAGGATGGGGAGAGAAAGAGGGAAAACGGATGGATGGGGAGAGAGACTCTGGATGGAAGGATGGGGAGAGAAAGGGGAGAGACTGGAAGGATGCAGAGAGAAAGGGGAGAGAGTGGAAGGATGTGGAGAGAGAAGGGACACTGAACAGAAAAGGGTAGAGTGATACAGAGACACTGGTTAGAAAGAGGGAGAGAGAGACATTAGATGGAAGGATCAGGAGAGAGGGTAGATGGATGGAAGGATGGGGAGAGAAAGAGGGAAGACGATGGATGGAAGGGTAGGGAGAAAGAGGTGACACTGGACGGAAGGATGCAGAAAGAAAGAGGGGAGACTACTGGAAGGATGGGGAGAGAGAGGGGAGACTGGAAGGATGGGGAGAGAAAGAAGAGAGCTGCTGGATGGAAAAGGAGAGTAGTGAAAGACTGGAGAATAAGAGGAAGGGGCATGGGGAGAATAAGGGTGAGAAAAAGATGAAAAGCCCTAAGTAGATGAAGAAAATTAAAGAATGGATAGTAAGAATGAATTAAATCAGGAGAGAGAGAGAGAGAGAGAGGCAGAAAAATATTGAAGAAAGCAAAGAAAAAGGAGAGAAAAATGAGAAATGGCCAGGAAACCGTGGCAGAAAAGTTAAGCGAAAACGAAGGAAAGCAGAATCTAGAGACTGGGAGTGACACAATGAGAAAAAGTAAATGGCCATACAAGAAAGGTAAAGAAAATAATTTTATTTTTAATTTAGGATAAAGTAATATGGTACCTGTGTTAATGAAGTTTCAGAGACCAATACTTCCTTCCTTAGGTCAGGCGAGGATACCGTAACAGCATTATACTGACCTGAGGCAGGAGGTTTTGGCCTCTGAAAGCTCACTGAAAAGGGTGTTAGGCTATTAAATAAATTTTCTGAAATCTGATGCACTGAAAAGCAGCACTTTACCCTGTGTGACAAATGCATCTGATTAGCGTGACTAAATTTTGCTGGGGGAGGGGGGTAGAGAGAAAATTTTGTGCCCACCCACTTTGGGTTCAGGCCCATCCAAAATTGGCAGTCTGGCTACGCCACTGTGTCCAAGTCACAAAAAGATGCTCTGATTGAGCAGCTGACCCCTGGAGGGATTAAGACATGACTCCTCCTTAATCAACTAGTGGCTGCTGTCCCCCTCCCTCTCTCTCTCCTGAAAGTGAAACCGGAAAGGAAAACCTGGTTGTATTTCAGCTGTAGGTATTATGACCATTCTGAACAAAGCAGGTCAAAGTTGATAAATGCACACTAGGGATGTGCTTTCAGTGGAAACAAAACAGGAACAGATCAACATTCAAATGCCCTGGTCAGTGACACATAGGGGCCCTTTTACTAAGACGCGTAGGTAGGCACCTACGTGCACCGAATGCACGTCAGTTGGAAATTACTGCCCAGCTACCACGTGGCCCGGGTGGTAATTTCATTTTTTATGCATGTTTTCGCAGGCCTAAATTTATCCATATAGCTATAAACTGTAGACAGTGGCTAAACAACATCACCTCTCTGTTAGGCATGAATGCCCTTGTTCCGCTCTGGCATAATGCATCAGGCTAGGGTTGTCAGAAATGCAGGACTGGCCTCCTGGAACTGGGTAACTTGGCAGTCTTCATGGGGGTTGCAGGGAGTTTTACCATATCTGGCTGTTGTAGCAAAATTTTAAGACAGAACTGATTAGCAGTGATTGAAGATCGTGTCCCAAGATAAGCAGACAGTGGCCCTTTTGTAATTAGCTTCCATTGTTAGGAGTTGAATGCCTCCTTTCCATGTGCAGGATGGGGTTTGAAGGGCACAGGCTGTGAATGAGGCTCATTCATATCCTCGCCCCCAGCTTGCTGTTTGCCTGCAGTAGCAGACTCTCTCCTTCCTGGCATGGGATGAAGTACAAACAGGGCCTGATACAATAACACATTCAGCTCTGATGAACAGGGAATGCATTCTGCTATAGGGGCTGTGACTCTCCAGCATCTGCAGGGAACCGAAGAGCAAGTAAGGAGTCAAACAAATGCATCATGTAGCCTCAAGTTAGATATCTTTCAAAGATGTGAAGACAGGAATCTATCTCTCTCTCTCTCTCTAATTGTCCCCCTCCTGCAAGAAGCCCTGACAGGTGCCTGACACTGATAAGGAGCAGCTGAATTGGTGGTGTCTCTGGTGAAAATATGAGGAGCAGATTCAGTCGCTACCGTTAAAGTCTTCAGACACCTTCAGAGTTAATCAGCCGGGGACGACCAGCATATCAGTAGGCAGAGAAACGTCTCACCAAACTTTCAAGAACACTCGCCATGGTGTTCTGGGGAGTTTTCTCCTGCATCAGGACTTTCTTTCCTGTGTGTTTCTTTCTTGATCACATCAGATGTGATTCTGTGAAGATGAAAGGAGGAGGATTATCACAGAGCTTTCTCCATGTCTTGTTTCTCAGTATGCTGTCAATACATTTTGCAGTTGGTAGTAGACACTTTTTACAGCTCTTAAGTCTATAATTCCAATATATTCCGCCTTCTCCAGATGTGCACATTTATTTATTTATTAGGATTTATTTACCGCCATTTTGAAGGAATTCACTCATGGTGATGTACAGTAAGAATAAACCAAATGAGCAATAGACAATTACAGCAGTAAAAATATTCAAATAACAATACGAAGTATGGCATAGTACACTACTTACAACGTCAACACAATATGTACATTCTAATAGACAGCATAGGGTATAAGCAAAGATGGAACGTACAGATAGGTAAGAGAGTAAGAGGAGTTAGAAAGTAAGGCAACTAATTTAAAGAAAGTTGCACATGAGGTCAGAGAGATGGTTAAATATTATCTCCACTAGGGTAGGCACATGCCAGTATATGTAAAAATATATATGTGCTAAAATTTAACCTGTGCTAACGCTAGAGACACCCATATATTCCTATGTGTGTCTCTAGTATTAGTCTATGCTAATTTTAGCACATGCTAAAAGTGCTAGCATGCCTACAGTGTGGCTTAGTAAACAGGGCCCTCAATGTGTAATTAAACTCTTGAATTTGTTGCCAGAGAATGTGGTAAAAGCAGTTAGCTTAGCAGGGTTTAAAAAAGGTCTGGATAATTTCCTAAAAGAAAAGTCCATAAACCATTATTAAGATGGACTTGGGAAAATCCACTCCTTATTTCTAGAATAATCAGCATAAAATCTGTTTTCTTGCTAGGTACTTGTGACCTGGATTGGCCACTGTTGGAAACAGGATACTGGACTTGATGGACCTTTGGCCTGTCCAGTATGGCAATGTTCATGTTCTTATTTATCTGTTAAATATGTACATGCATGAACACTAATACTTATGTGCATTCTTGTCATAAATCTAGGTGGCTTCTATAAAAGCCCATTATCTAATATAAATTAATATGTCCTGTCAGTGGCATTTTGTATATGTCATCACCTAGGTATGTTGCAAAACTGTTGTTTCACTGCACATGGCAGAATTAGAAGTTGCACGTGTCTACCAACTCAATAAGCTGAGTATTTGAAAATGGCATAAATATCGCTTCAGATCTATCTTCCTGGTTACTCCTACCTGATCTCAGAGAATTTTCATTTTACACAAAAGCTCTTTGCTGGGTAATGAGCTCCACATCCCATCAACAACTGGTATATAATTAAATTCTTATTAATACTTTTCTGCATGCATCCTAATGTACTGGCTAATTAGCATATTTAGCTGCAGTAACCCAGGCATCCATTATTGTCAATTAGGTGCACATTCAACTAACACTTTCTAACTTTTGGATCCCATCTTTTCCAATACTAATTATATTTATTTTTCAATACATAATGTGTTGGCAAACATGTAATTATCCATTTATATTCAATCAACCTATCAGTTCATGAACTCCACAGTTCTTCCTCTCTCGTTAGGTTACATATTGAACCTGATTGAAGAAGCCCATTAGAGATTAGTCCATTCATTACATTATGACTCTTAAATTAGCATATGAATGTTGGGAAAGAGGAGTATGTCCTGCAGCTCAGTGGTCAATGCTATGTAAACTACGCCAGATTCACCCTGAGCCACCTTTAGCAGCCAATGGAGACATGACATCATTTGCAAGAGACCTTCTCTGGAAAAGTTTCAATGGGTCTATGAAATTTAGCTATAGATACACAGGTATACTACATTTGAGTAGGTATGAAAAGGGCCTCAGTCCACACCGATCATAGTACGTTTCCACTTCCAGTGCCCCTTCAATGAGAATAATGTAATAAGACCTTACCTAAAAGTGTGCTCTAAACTCAAAGTATAGCAGTGCGCTAAGCCTAGCGTAGAGACAAATATCAATAGTGGCTATGCCATATACACACGGAAGAATGAAACTATCTCACACTCCACTTTCTCAACTGCCGTGGTTTACGATACAGGGCAGTTTACTCATCAAGCTTCACCTACCTATGCACTAAGAGCTGGAATGCACTCCCTAAAGTACTGAGGAGCCTAGTACTTACCTGATCTTCTGTAAATGACTCAAGGCCCACTTCAAAAAAAATCCTTCCAAGAAGCTCCACTGTGAATCAGCTATGAATAGTCATCACTTTTACTCAGCAACATCCCCTCTAGCCCTTGCCTGGTCATGACCCCGCATTAGCTTCCACTCATAGATCCACCACCCCACCCTGCTACCCTTCCCCAGTCCTTCATATTTCCTTCTGCCTCACTTCTCCCCCATCCCTCTTCAAGCCATTTTTATTCTATATAATTCAGATCCCCTATCTTATTGTATTTCTTAGTTCCATGTAAGCCACATTGAAACAACACCAATTGGAAAATGTGAGCTAGAAATGCTGTAAATAAATAAAATAAAAATAAATAGAGGTGATACCTTTCCACTGGGAACTGAACAACGTTTTTCACGTGCTGATCCAAGTTTGAACTTATAACCCAAGCTTAAAGTCTTCAAAAAGTCATGCCAAATCTATTGAGGCATCCATTACCCCTCTGAGGCTTGGTGGAGGAGGAGCTTAATGGTTAAGGGGTCCATTTACTAAGCTGCGGTAAGTGCTGACACATGTTTACTGAAGCAAAAAATGCCTTACTGTGTAGGTCTGAGGGAGCGAGCATGTTCTACACTAATCTGTTAGTGTAGCTACATTGCCGTGCTCAAATTGATTAGTGTGTGGTTAGTGCATGAGCTCTTACCATGTACAAAAATAGGTGGTGGTAGGGGTCATATGCTAATGGCCACGAGCTAATGGAAAAATTAGCATGTGGCCATTAATACTGAAAATAGAAAAATAGACCATTTAACCCCTGCAGGAAAAATGGCCTTAGCGCATGGGAATGACCTACGTTAGGCCACGTTTTACCACAGTTTGGTCCCTAATGCAGCAAGCTGGGAACCAGAGGGCCCAGGTTCAAATCCTACAGCAGCACCCTGTGGCCCTAGGAAACCACTTAACCCTCCATTGACCTGAGATGGCCAGAAGTGACCCTGGCAATCTCACCCTATTTAGGGCCTGCCATTGAAACCATCATAGTTGTGGCAGCCCCATAAACCATATACAGCTTGTTCCATGTGGGCTGCAGAGCAACAGAGACAACACATGCTAATCTGTTTTAATGAAAAATGTATTCTGTGGGGGTATATAACAAATAACTGATGAAAACAACCCAGCGCAGTACTACAAGAGTACAGTAAACTGTGAAACAGAGACTTCGGTAGTGACACTTTTCATGCCGGGAACACTGCCCAACAACTCACTAATATCATCATCGGTCTCAAAATCTTTCAAAGTCATCCACTTTAATATTAATTGTTTCAATATCAAACATTCTTTATATGAAGTTTTTAAAATTTATTTTCAAGATGTTTAGAAACACTTACCTTCTAACAACTTGGTCAATCACTACTAAACATATAGCTCCTTTGGAAAATTGGCCCAAAAGCATCTTAGGAGTTAACTTAATTCTTACTTAAATAGTGTGACCGTTTCTTAATTAGTGACAACTGAAACACTATTTATTTACAAATGTTTATAGCCTGCTAGTCTATCAGACTCAGGGGATAATATTAAAACTGCAAAAGTGGATACATTCTGACCTATAAACATACAATGATAAATCATCCAGAACAAAAAGAGACAAGTGATGACTAGCCAAACAAAAAGAAGAACCAAGGATCAAAGGGCTTAATTAATTCACCCAACCAACCAACCAACCAACCAACCAACCAACCAACCAACCAGGAAAGACTTCTTTAAAGAAGACAGCCTTCAGTTTATTCCTAGGAAATAACAAGTACTTTCCCTTCTGGGGGACCAGCATAGGGATTTCATCTGGGTTCTCTCACTTAGGAATCTTCTTTTTTGTAAGATCTTCATTTATAAGCATCAGAACTACACACAGATTCTTTGGATCATTGTTTCTCCAATCTGTCTGGGAGTAAACCCGGGCAGTCCGGTTTTCAGGATCTCCAAAGTGAATATGCATGAGACAGACTTGCGTGCGATGTCTCTATCTCATGCATATTCATTGCGGAGATCTTGAAAAATGACTAGGGTAATCTGACTTTTTTAAAGAGCAACAAGATATTTATGGTATCTTCACAGCTCAAACTCAAATAATTGCATCACGTGACTCTTCTGCTTTGAACCCTGAGGTGTTAGTGACTGGTGTTGATTTTGATGTATCTGTAGAGGGAAGGGTTGTGGGGTGGGGGAGGTTGATGGTACAGTTTTTATGATGCTTTACTGTTATTTTTGGGATGCTCTGTTTTTATTGTGTGTGTTTTATTATGCTCCGCCTCAGACAGAGGCAAATATAAATGTGTTACCATTAAACTTGGGGGGGGGGGGGCACAATGTTCTCTTTCTGCATCTCTAATTTCCTAAATTGTGCTCATTAGCAAGGACACCACCTCATTGACATGACATGAGCTTTCCTCAGTGCTACAGCACACTGAAGTTTGGTGTTTTTTTCCCCCTTTGCTTCAATTTTCACCAAATGAAGTGTGGTTAGCAGACCAGGAAAGAAAATGACAGGGGCATGGTCACAGTCAGTCTCTGTGATCTTAGAGGCTTCTGACTTATTGTCATCAGTGGGAAGGGATAGAGCTACAGTAGAGTGTATAATGAAATTGCCCCAAAGGACAAGTCATTGCTACCTCCAAGGAAATAAAATATAAGGAAGGGCAGCATGTTAACCTGAGAGTCACAGATAGAGAATGACATGGGGACAAAATTTGTCCCTATCCCTGCAAGCTCTGTCCCCATCCCTGCGAGCTCTGTCCCTGTCCCTTTGAGCTCTGACTCCCATCTGCACAAGCCTCAAACTGGACAATGTTGCCACATTTAGACTGACTCTGGACAGAATTTCTGCACGAAGGAAGAAGCCCTTCCCTCATTATTTAATACCTCACTGCATACCACAAAACAAAAGGAGCAAGTTCCCACATGCCATCATCTTCTTTTGATGTAGGCACAGGAAGAAAAGATGTTAAAAGCTCCCAGGTCTCAACCTAATTAAATGATTTTTTTTAAATTGTACTGATAAATAGTAAGTTTGATTCTTAAGCACCTGCTGCTCATAACATATCTGTTTTGGTGGCCCTTTACTAGGTGAAAACATTTCTGCATGAATACAGGGAGTCCCTATAACCAGCCCCTCTAAATGACACAATGATTTAGAATTTAGAACTAATTACTACTCTAACAGATGCAAACCAATGCTTCCTCTTTGTACATCCATATGCTGCACAAGCTGACATGCTTGAAAATATAAGTGAGATCAAATAAAACTGCCACCAACAATAAGGAACCACAACATGGACAGAGCAGCTCATAGGGTTTGCTTGCTTTGTTTGGATGAATGGGGATGACGGCTGCATGGAGAAGAGGGAAGGGAGACTACTAACCCCATGGGCTTTAGCTGTCATGCTGTCCACGGTTCTCAATCTAACCTCCTTGGTCAGCTCTTTCCTACTCGCTCCCTTCCGGCTCCCTGCACTGCTGTCCTTCTTCAATTTTTGGGCTGCCGGCAGTATCAGTAAGTTAAGTAAGCACACTGCCTTTCCTGCAGCAAAGTCGTTAGTGATTCACCAAGGCCAGCTCCATTGCTTTCCTTCTATCAAGTCTCGCCCTCTCTACTGCAACTTCCTGTTTGATGCTAAGCAGGAAGTTGCAGTAGAGAGGGTGGGACTTGACATGAGGAAGGCCATGGAGCTGGCCTGTGTGAATCACTGACGCTGCCAACTGACTGCAGGAAAGTATAAGTGGTGACACCTGCAAGGAGGAGAGGATTTTTTTTTAACCACAGGAACAAGGCTTTTCACCATTCCTGCGGGGCAGTAAAATGTTTTGTTCCCGCATACATGGGAATTTTTTTCAGTATTGCCATTACCACAGATTTACCGTGGTTTACTGCAGTGTATCAGTGGTAACAGTGACTTTGTCATTTTCTAGTCAGAGAATCAGGAGAGCTGGTCTTCATCTGGTACTATAACCTGGAACAGTGTTATATTTACCCCACTGCTATCCTGGGGTGTCTGGGGAATCAGTCTGCTAAAAATGCTGGTCCCTCCTACATCCCAAAATGGTTTGATTTTGTGTGCTTTTAACTTGTGTGGTCTTTTTTTTTTAAATGCCCTAAAAAGATAAACACACAAAACAGAAAACCTTGTTCAAAATGGTATTTTCGAAAAAAAGAGATGTTTTTCTTTTTTTTTGAAAATGGGTACATTTCCTATTCGGATTTGGTATGTTTAGTGCAAAACATCCAAAGTCTGACTTAGACACACTATCGAAAATGCCTCTCTGGTGCCCATTTTCAAAGCAGATGGACATCTTAAAAATACCTAAAAAAAAAAGGTCCATCTCCTAAAAACATCCTAATCTTGATTTTGGAAAGTCAGAATCTGGATGTTTCACACAATCTAGACTTGTTTCAGTCACAGCCAAGTTATAAAAAGTTGCTCTAACTGAGCAGCTGACCACTGGAGGGATTAAGGCATGACCTCTCCTTAATCCCCAATGCCCTGATGGTCAGAACTCCGGCGATAAGCCAACAGCATAGAAACTATACCGCCAGAACAGTGCAGAAAATTAGCTCACCAATGCTCAAAGGAAATGGTATGCACATCATATGCACGCTGTTAAAACAAAAGCAAGGGGTGGGGTGTGATTGGAATATACGCAGAAGAGTTTTGTGGTAAGCCCAGCTCCTGTACGCCTGCGTTGGACAAATCCGACCATAAAGCACACATTCACACCTGTTTATTGCACCTTTAAATATAAGCTTTTCAAATTTTTTTTTTGAGTAGAACGGTGTGGTAGCCGTGTTAGTCCACTTTTAAAGGTAATCAATAGAAATAAAACATGGAAAAGAAAATAAGATGATACCTTTTTTATTGGACATAACAATACATTTCTTGATTAGTTTTCGAAGGTTGCCCTTCTTTGTCAGAACAGAAATAAGCACATGCTGGTAGATGACAGTATATATAAGTGAAACATCAAAGCATTTCAGTGACAGTCTAACAGGATGGGAGTGGATAGGTGAGAGACAGGGAGAGTCCGATGGATGAGGGACAGGGAGACATGCATGGAGATAGGAGGGTGACAAAGCAATACAATTTTATGGTTTATAATGGGCTAGAAAACCCAGATCTTTGTTAAGTCCTGTCTGGTGGGTGTCAAAATATTTAATCATTCTGACTTCAAAGGTCTTACATTCTTGTATTGTTATAAAATTCCTTTTTAGGATTCTTACCATGAAATCATTGGTACAGTGTTCTGGTTTTGTAAAGTGCTGCCCCACAGGCGTGACAACTTTATTGGTACTAGCATTTTTCATATGGTGTCCACGTAAACTAAATCTCTTCTTTAGCATCTGACTTGTTTCTCCATTGTAGCAGCCTTCGTTGCATTTTTTACACTGAATGATATATACCACATTGGAAGATGAGCATGTGAAAGATTCCTTAATGTTGAATATTTTTCCTTTGTGAATGACCGTGGGGTCCTGCAAAATGTCTTGGCATAGTTTGCAGCTGGATATAGTGCAAGGATGTGTGCCATTCTTTTCTTTTTGAGTCTGTATTGTTTGTTTTTTTTTTAATTTCTAAGGCTTATATTGAAATGCAGGAAACAGGCACCAATGTGTGCTTTCACTTTTGGATTTGCTCAGACTCGTGCACATTTGTTTCTTACTACTGGCGCTTAGGGGCTTGCACAGGCTTCCTTCTGCTATGAAATTAAAGTAACACCTGCGGATTTTAAAGAAAGAATTGTGAGAAATCCTCTCTTCAAACCCCCTAACACCTGCTGTGAGCTGGAGTTATTTTTTAAGCGGTAAGGGCGGCTTTGTTTTGTGCGCTGTTCTCTGAGCTTTGGGAGGGAATAGGAAATTACCTCATTAACATCCATGTGACTACATTAGCATGTTATGTGCGCTAATCTTTGGCACACTATTTCCTATCCTAGAGCCTATGAGCATTCTGTGCTCACTAATGTGGGCGCTAATGTCCTTTAGCGCCTGCATTTGCTTCTGAGCATTGGGGCCCCAATGGTTGCCTTCCCTCTCCCCCTTCCCTGAAAATGAAACTAGAAAAGAAAACTAGGCTGTATATCAGCAGCAGGTATCATAGTCATTCTGAATAAAGAAAAACAAACAGGTCAGAGGAGTAGTTTAGTGGTTAGTGTAGTGGACTTTGACCCAAGGGAACCAGGTTCAAGTCCTATTTCAACTTTTAGAAAATATATATAATTCTGAGCCTTCCAGAAACAGAAAAATACCTACCGTACCTAAATATATAAGACACCTACAAGCCTGGAGTGGCATACATTCAGTTACAACAGGCAGTTTTTAGATCCTGGAGGGATAGTGGGGTCTAAACCTGTGCCTCTTGGTTTACAGCCCACTGCACTAACCACTAGGCAACTTTTTGGTTCTACAGGGATATCTGTGTGGCCATATTTTTGAAACTGATGCCAGACAGACGTTCATGCCCCATGGTTTTCTGTCATTCAAAAGTTGGACATTTCACTTTGGAAAATTGTTTTTCGTTTTGTACGTTTTCAGTACAAAAACGTCCATCTCACAGCCATAACTGAACAGGAAATCAAGACATTTTCCCTGTTTGATTATGGCTGTGAGCAGGGTGGGGTTTTTTTTATTGGACTTAGACGCTTTCTTGAAAATACCACACCTCTCTACTTGAAAATACCCCTCACTCTCTTTCAATTTCTCTTTCTTCTCCTCTGACGCTTTTTCTTTTCTTTCCATCTCTTTGATTTCCCTCTCTTTTTCTTTTGAGTTTTCAGCTACCAGCACAGCCATGAGTGGGCTTATAAAACCATACATGTGATAGATTATGATGGAGAGAATAATTACGATACTTCTAATGTGAACAGAAGCTAAAACTATCCCGACAGCCAATGGACTGCTGGTAACTCCTGGAATGTGGGTGATCGAAGGTTAGAGGGTCAGTGGGACTCTTCTGGATAAACTGGCGATTATGTTTCGGTGATTAAGCCAAACTCCTGGACAGGATCTTCTACTGATGCTCCCACCACATTGTTTCAAACTTGTGTCACAGAGAGATATATTTTCATTGATATATACCTTAATAAAAGTTTATGGAGCTGAGATAAGAACGAGGTGGCAAGCAGATGCAATAGGAGTGAAATATGGTGCAATTAAGCAGTGCAGCAGGACTGACTTCAGTCTCAATGTACTCCACATTGAGCTGAGAGCTGTGTGGAGGACGTGACAGATAGGAGACCGTAAAGAAAGGGCTGATGCCGCACTCCTGCTGCAGGGGAAAGGGGCTGGATTTCTGACTAGCAAAATAACCAAGAAATATGGGACTCCTCCCCAGCCAGGCCTCACTGGCAAAGAGCTTCTTTCTACATGTACACAAGAAAAATAACCAAATGTTTCATTAGCTGCCCCAACAGACATTCCCTGGACACCCATTTATTAGTCAAAAATAAGTAAAGAATGAATCCAGCAGAGGGTCTAACAGTGTAGGTTTCTCTCCATGCTGCCTGCGTCTCAGCCATCCAGCTGGGTTCCTGTGTTGCATGGCCTTTGCCCTGGGCACCTAGGTGAATGCCAGTATTAGTACATCTGCCGGGGTTATTAGACTTCTTTGAGTTGATTTCCTAAATTAATATGAATTGTCATAGCACAATTAGGCTTTATATACTACACTTTTCATTAATGTGGGGCATTCACAGTCACCCTTCCTTCCCAAAAATAACCACAAACACAAATCAGCTGGGATAACAGGGCCACAGTCATAGTACTGGAGGAGGAGGAGTGGCCTAGTGGTTAGGGTGGTGGACCTTGGTCCTGGGGAACTGAGTTCAATTCCCACCTCAGGCACAAGCAGCTCCTTGTGACTCTGGGCAAGTCACCTAACCCTCCATTGCCCCATGTAAACCACATTGAGCCTGCCATGAGTGGGAAAGCACAGGGTACAAATGTAATAAATAAAATTACTTACATATAACAACAGAATAACATATAATAAATTACAATCAATTTGTTTTTCCCATTCCAGTATAAATAGTAACAATCTCTCATCCAAACAACTAGATGATGATGTCTTAGTCTGAGAGAATCACTTCATTTTTTACTTCCCAACCCCTACGGTGATGCCAGGTATTTAGGTTCACAGGCAACAGCACTCCAACATGAAACTCCAACCATTTATCCAGTGGTAGCATAAGAGGTCATAATTGCCATGCCCAAATTGTTATGTCCACCATCTGTCAGCTGGAACTCATCAGGGCTCACCTTTCAAAATCCCCACCAAGCTGCGACAAAATTCCAACCTCTCAAGCTGTGACAAAATTCCGACCTCACCCAACATAGGGAAGAGTGGGCAGGTAAATCATCTTTCTTCACGCAAAACTCCAACTGACTTCCCTTCTGATGCACCAAAGATCTTATTGGCTCATAACCCACCAATCACCTCTTCCTCCCCTACATCCTTGGTCTATCTGGCAATCATTCAGCCCCACATTAACGTAAGTACATAAGTATTGGCCAATCCAGGTCACAAATACCTGGCAAGATCCCCAAAAAGTTTGATACATTTTATGCTGCTTATCCCAGAAATAAGCAGTGGATTTTCCCCAAGCTAATTTAATAATGGTCTATGGACTTTTCCTTTAGGAAGCCGTCCAGACCTTTTTTAAACCCCACTAAGCTAACCGCCTTTACCACATTCTCTTGCAATGAATTGCAGAGTTTAATTACACGTTGAGTGAAGAATTTTCTCCGATTCGTTTTAAATTTACTACTTTGTAGCTTCATTGCATGCCCCCTAGTCCTGGTCTTTTTTGAAAGAGTAAGCAAACGATTCACGTCTACCCATTCCACTCCACTCATTATGGACCTCTATCATATTTCCCCTCAGCTGTCTTTTCTCCAAGCTGAAAAGCCCCACTTCAGCCTTTCCTCATAGGGAAGTTGTCCCATTCCCTTTATCATTTTTGTCACCCATTCCACTATATCATTTTTTGAGATGCGGCGACCAGAATTGAACACAATATTCGAGCTGCGGTCGCACCATGGACCAATACAAGGGCATTATAATGTCCTCACTTTTGTTTTCTATTCGTTTCCTAATAATACCTAACATTCTATTTGCTTTCTTAGCCGCTGCCGCACACTGAGTAGAGGGTTTCAACGTATCATGAACAATGACGCTGAGATCCCTTTCTTAGTCGGTGACTCCTAATATGGAACCTTGCATTACGTAGCTATAGTTCGGGTACCCCTTTCCCACATGCATCACTTTGCACTTGATCACATTAAACGTAATCACAGCCCCATTACAAGCCTGGGGATTTAATTTTCCCTATTCAATTTCCCTTTCCTGCTCCCCTGCTCCCTCTCATATTATCTGTGGTAATAAGAGCTTCAGTCATTATGACAAAGTAGGAGATGTCTTCACTAGTCCAGTCACACCTGTTTTTTGGGGAGAGTAGAACACTCCCTTCCTGATTCCTACACTGCTTAGAGCAATTCCTGACTTCCTGTCTCCTAATGGAAGAAAAACCTCTACAAATGGCACACTGTAGGGGTAGAGTCAAGATGGCATCCTGAGTGCACACATGGATTGTGAGCTCCTATTCAATCTTTGTTTTTGTATTTTAGTTTAGTTAGCTCCAGTGGTCAAATGGAGGGAAAACTGAGGGTTTATCCCTCAGAGCCCCCACTGACTCTCCCAAGTCAACAGACCATTGAGAAATGTGTCAGTTGGGCTTGATGTTTCACTCTCACCGCCTTAGTGACCCTTTCCTGGTATCCTTATAGCAACATCTGAGCTCCTCTAGAGCGACGGAGGGCAAACTGATGATGTCAGTGCATACCATACCACAGAATCAAGGGCACGGAAAGCCTGGAAATCTGAGATGTAGGAACAATGCAATTGGCACTTGAGGCAGAAATACCACTGGATCAAAGGCAACATGATAGAGGATGATTGAAATGGGAGAAATGAAAGCTAGCATTCCCACGGTGAGAGAGGTTGAAGGAGATAACGCTGAAGCACTGAGTGTGCCTGTTATAGTCTCCTCAGAAATATCTGTTTCACCTCTCCGAGTAGGGGTTTCTAAATTAATAAGACCTACTCCTATAACTCTGGACACCTTATGGTCTGTTTTGGTGAAAATGCACAAGAAGATGTCTAAAGCAGCTATGGATATTGTAGCTTTAACAAATAAGGTCAAGTCTTTGAACCAAGTGCAGATTCAATGAATCTCTGTATAATAAGGGCATTTAATGGCTTTAGAAGGTCAGTCTCTGAATTAAAAGCTGCTAGTTTAGAACTTAATGAAAGGGAAAATGTTGGAAAATCATGTTAGACATTTGAATCTGTTTTGTGAACTTTCCTGCATTACGCTTGGTGACTAGAAAGGAAATGTTTAAAAGATACTTACAGGAAGTGTTGCTATTATCTAAAGAGGTAAATCCTACTACTACTACTTATCATTTCTATAGTGCTACTAGACGTACACAGCGCTGTGCACTTGAACATGAAGAGGCAGTCCATGCTCGACAGAGCTTACAATCTAATTAGGACAAACAGGACAAGAGATAAGGGAATTACTAAGGTGGGAATGATAAAATATGGGTACTGAACAAGTGAGTAAGAGTAACCCCTCTTTGAATGAAATATACTACCTCCCATAAGGAAGGAGATGAAGATCTTCAGCAGGGAAAGAACAGCATTAAGGGCATAATAACATAAGAATAGACATACTGGGTAGACCAATAGTCCATCTAGCCTAGTATCCCATTTCCAACAGTGGCCAATCCAGGCAACTAGGATAGTTTGGATGTCTCAGAGTTATTGGAAACTTCTAATCCTCAAGATGTAAAGAGATCTACCTTGGTGGCATGTCTTGTGTTTGAACAAGACTTAAACTTCTCAGATTTTATTTTCATAAAGCTTCACATTGTTTGGGTCAATGAATGTGAATTTTTCTAGACCTTTCTAAAAATACTCAGGAAAGGAGGAAATTGTTTCTTCAGATGTGTCCGAGGCTTTGTAAGCAGGTTAAAAATACTCACCAGAGCTGGGGCTGCAGGAGCTCCGGAGCAGGCTGAGCCAGCATGGGGGTGGGCCTGTGAGTGCCTGTAACCCAGAATTGCTCTTGTGGCAGTAAGGGGAGGCACTTGGGGATTGATGGGTGCCAGGTTGCTGCTGGGTGGTGGCATTGGGGTCCAGGGGCTGAGGAATAGACAGGAGCAGTGAGGCCTCAGCTGTGGCACTTTCTGCTGCCATGGGTGTTGCGGGAGTCAGCAGAGTGGTGCATTCATGCTTGTGCAAGTATGGGAGCAGGGAGCACAGAGAAGAGAGAGGAGGAGTAGGCCTGGGGTGTCAAGATCCCCAGATGTCAATGGCATAAAAAATGCCAAAGAAGAAGGATCTGATTGGGCAAGTGTACCCAGTAATGGGGGGGGGGGGAGGGAGAGGAGTGAAATGCCCGGGCCCTGCCTGTGTAAGGGGACATGTGCACGAGGCCTGACAGGAGAGTATGGAAAATTAGGACTGTTGCGAGTTGCTCACGGCTGAATTTTTAAAGTCCCCTGAGCTTCACTAGCTCAGGGGCAGATCTAAGAGCAATGGGCAGGTTTATAAGAGGAGACTGGCTGCAGGAGATGGCTGGATGTGTTCTGATTTGTTATCAATAAAAACATTGTTGAATCATAAAAGGTGGATTGCTCACTGGACAATGTGGGAGCTGTCTGGAGGTGAGGAAAATGCCTAACCACCTGCCTGGGGTTACCCTGTGGCCAATTAGAGGGTCTAGCCCCAGCATAGCTCAGGTCCACCTGCTGCTTGTGATCTACAAAGTAAATCTCCTGTAGCAGCATTTAATTTTTGAAAGTGTGACTATGATAAAATGAGAAAAATGGTTAAAAGAAGCTAAAAGGATCGACTGCAAAGGTCAGGACATTAAATCAGGCATGGACATTGGTTAAAAATACCATCATGGAAGCCACGACCAGATGCATTCTATGTATTTACAAAGGTGGAATGAAGAGGAAACTGCCAGCATAGTTAAAAGGTGAAGTGAAAGAGACTATTAGTGCCAAAAGAATGTCCTTCAAAGAATGGAAAAATGACCCAAATGAAGAAAATAAAAAGCAACATAAGCACTGGCAATTCAGATGCAAAGCATTGCTAAAGAAAGCTAAGAGGGAATATGAAGAGAAACTTGCTGTAGAGGCAACAACTAACAGTAACAACCTTTTCAGGTACACCAGAAGCAGAAAGTCTGTGAGGGAATCCAAGGGATTGTTAGATCATTAAGGAGCAAAAGGGGCACTCAGGGAGGACAAGGCCATAGCAGAGAAAATTAATGAATTTTTTCCTTCAGTTTTTATGGAAGAAGATGCAAGAGATCTACCTGTACTAGAAATGGTTTTCAAGGGTGATGATGTGGAGGAACTGAAAGAAATCTTGGTGAACCTGAAAGACATACTGAGCCAAATCGACAAATTATGGAGTACTAAATCATATGGACTGGATGACATGCATTCAAGGGTACTGAAAAAACTCAAATATGAAATTGCTGTCTAGTAATCTGTAACCTGTTGTTGAAGTCGTTTGTAGTACCTGAAGATTGGAGGGTGGCCGATGTGACACCTGTTTTTAAAAAGGATTCCAGGGTGATTCGGGAAATTACAGACTGGTAAGCCTGACATCAGTTCTGGGTAAAACAGTGGAAACTTTTAAAGAATAAAATTACAGAACACATAAATAAACATAGTTTAATGGGACAGAGTCAGCATGGTCTTAACCAAGGGAAGTCTTGCCTCAAAAATTTGCTTCATTTCTTTGAAGATTTGAATAAACATGTGGATAAAAGTGAGCCAGTTGATGTAGTATATCTAGATTTTCAGAAAGCTTTTGACACATTTCCTCATGAGGGACTGCTGAGAAAATTAAAAAGTCATGGGATAGGAGGCAATGTTCTGTTATGGATTAGGAATTGGTTATTGAACACAAAACAGATGGTAGAGTTAAATGGCCATTTTTCTCAATGAAGGAGGGTGAATATGACATGCCAGAAGGATCTGTACTGGGACCAGTGTTATTTAACATATTCTAATTCTTCTATATCTTATTTGAGATACGGTGACCAGAACTGAATGCAATACTCAAAGTGAGGTTGCACCATGGAGCAATACAGAGGCGTTATATTATCCTTGGTCTTATTTACCATCCCTTTCCTAATAATTCCTAGTATCCTGTTTGCATTTTTAGCTGCCACCACACACTGGGCAGAAAATTTCAACGTATTGTCTACAACGACACCTAGATCTTTTCTTGGGTGCTGACTCCCAAGGTCCCTAGCATCAGGTAACATATTTATAAATGATCTGGAAATCGGAATGATGAGCGCGGTGATTAAATTTGCAGATGACACAAAACTATTCAAGGCTGTTAAAACACATGCAGACTGTGAAAAATTGCAGGATGACCTTAGGAAATTGGAAGGCTGGGCATCCAAATGGCAGATGAAATTTAATGTGGACAAATGCAGTCATGTACATTGGGAAGAATAATCTGAACCATAGTTACCTGATGCTAGGGTCAACCTTGGGAATTAGCACCCAAGAAAAGATCTAGGTGTCGTTATAGACATAACACTGACATTTGCACATCGTCATTCATTTCCCCATCCTTCACCTATCTTTAACAAATAACACTACCAGTCTTTCTTGGCATAAATTTGGCTGTAGCTTTATTAAAATTATATAATTCCGTGATATTACTTTAACTTTAATACAATACATTAACTTCTTCCAGTAAAATGTTGGCATCCTCAGAGTGGTTTTGAACAATTCGGAGCCATTCGGTAACGAAACTAGCTCCGTACCTTATCCCCAATTACCCCCCTTCAGTCCATGTGACTCACGGTACCGTCAAGCCACAGTTCACTCATGGTGGTTCCACCCATGAGTTACTCTTTAGTCAAACATCTTTTAACCAAACATTAACTTCACCGCATCTGGAGCCTCTTACTCTCCTCAAATCCTGCTGACTACAAGCTGCGACTGCCCCCCCCCCCCAAACAAGAAAATTGAACCTCAACAAAATACTAACCCACCCCAACCCACTACCACTCCTAACACCAGACAAAACATAACAAACCAAGACAACAGATGTATAAGACTAATAGGGTGGGTAGGGATGGGCAAAATTTCCTAACCACCCCAGCCACCCACACCAGCTCCTGCCCACCCAAAGATTAACAAAAAACCGCCAAAACCTTTCAGTTTTCCCCAAGCCATCTCCATAGCAACCATCAATCAACACCATTCATAATCCTCCAATCCGCTTCTTTCTAGTTGCTATCCTACTATAATATACCATTAACCCTTTCAACCCTTCCTTCCCATTCCTTCTTTCTTACTCACCCCTGCCTCTCCATCTTTTCCATACCTATTATCCATCCATTCCTTCCTCTGACTCAGTCAATGTTATACACCCTCACAGTCAAAACTGGAGTCCCCATATGTGGAAATTTTCTGCCCAGTGTGTGAAGGCAACCAAAAAAGCAAACAGGATGCTAGGAATTATTAGGAAAGGGATGGTAAATAAGACCAAGGATACTATAATGCCTCTGTATTGCTCCATGGTGCAACCTCACTTTGAGTATTGCATTCAGTTCTGGTCACCTTATCTCAAAAAAGATATAGAAGAATTAGAAAAAGTGCAAAGAACAGTGACTAAAATGATAAAGGGGATAGAACTCCTGTTATATAAGGAAAGGCTGAAATGGTTAGGGCTTTTCATCTTGGAAAAAAGATGGCTGAGGGGAAATATGATTGAGGTCTACAATATCCTGAATGAGTAGAAGTGAATTGATTTTTTACTCTTTCAAAAAGTAGAAAGATTAGGGGGACATTCAATTAAGTTACATGGAAATACTTTAAAAAATAGAAGGAAATATTTTTTTTTCAATGAATAGTTAAGGTCTGTAACTATTTGCCGGAGGATATGGTAACAGTTAATGTAGCTGGGTTGGGTTTTAAAACATTTGGGCAAGTTCCTGGAGGGAAAATCTACAGTCTTCTATTGAGACAGACATGGGGAAGCCACTGCTTGCCCTGGGATTGGTAGCATGGAACAGTGGCAAATCCGGATCACAAGCATCTGGCAGGATTACAAAAAGTAGCAAGATTCCATTCTTTCTACCCCCAGGGACAGGCAGTAGCTTTTCCCAGGTCTACCTTAATAATGGTTTATGGACTTTTCCTCCAGGAATTTGTCCAAACTCTTTTTAAACTGAGCTGCATTAACTACTTTCATCACTTGGTCTAGCAATGAGTTCCAGAGCTTCACTATATGCTATTTCCTATTTGTTTTAAATGTATTATTTAGTAACTCCATGGTGTGTCCTCTAGTCTTTGAACTTTTGATAGAGTAAACAATTGATTTACATTTCCCTGTTTCAGTCCCCTCAGTATTTTATAGATCTCTATCATATCTTCCCTCAGTTATCTCTTCTGCAAACTGAAGAGCCCCAACCTCCTTAGCCTTGCCTCATGTGAGAGGTTTTTCATCTCCTTAATAATTTTGATGCCCTTCTTTGTTTTTTTTTCTAATCCTGCTCTGTCTTTTTTTTTTTTTTTAGATGGCGTAGAACGAGTAGAAGTAAATTGATTTTTACTCGTTTCAAAAGTACAAAGGCTAAGGGACACTCAAGGAAGTTACATGGAAATACTTAAAACAAATAATTTTTCACTCAACGAATAGTTAAGCTCTGGAACTCTTTGCCGGAGGATGTGGTAACAATGGTTAGTGTATCTGGATATAAAAAAGGTTTGGACAAGCTCCTGGAGGAAAAGTCCATAGTCTGCTATTGAGACAGACACGGGGAAGCAACTGCTTGCCCTGAGATTTGTAGCATGGAATGTTGTCATGATTTGGGCTTCTGCCAGGTACTTATGGCCTGACTTGGCCACTATTGGAAACAGGATACTGGGCTAGATGGACCATTGGTCTGACTACTCTTATGTTCTTATCTAGGCAAAATATTGGTTGGACCATGGCCCCAGTGGCCCATGCTCTTCTTGGAATTGAGGGGTAGCTTAATGGTTAGCGCAGTGGGCTGAGAAACAGGGAACTGGGTTTGATTTCCACTGTGGCTTCTTGTAACCCTGGACAAGTCACTTAATTCACCATTGGCTCAGGTACAATAAAGCCTTAAACTGTGAGCCCACTATGGACACAGAAAGTACTTGTGTATAATATGTAAACCACTTTGGTTGTACCACAAAAAGACAGTATCAAATGCATGGCTTTTACCCTTATCTCTGCCTAAGGGCTCACCACAGCTTTTCAGCCACTGAAATAACCTGCAAAAATGAAGGTCATCTGATACTTTCTGATCATGGAACATATGGATTAATTACACTTTTGTACATTGTGTTTAATGGTTTGTATCTATTGAAATAAACAGAATTAAATGGAGTAATATAAAAGAGATGGTAAACATCAAGGCCAGAGGGAAATAAAAACAGCATACTCTATGTGCTGATTATTTCAAGGTGGGACCCATGAGGAGGAATATACTATTAAGACTCAGTGTTTGTTTTAGA
Organism: Microcaecilia unicolor; assembly: GCF_901765095.1. Lineage (NCBI taxonomy): Eukaryota > Metazoa > Chordata > Amphibia > Gymnophiona > Siphonopidae > Microcaecilia > Microcaecilia unicolor. Next base: position 329,779,769 of record NC_044034.1, read on the forward strand.
TGTAATCCAATTTACAATTTACTTGGTTATTCAGGTCACATCTGCCTGAGTTTATTTTGTACTGACCTGAGGAAGGGAGTGGAGCTCTCAAAATCTAGTCATGTGTATTAGGTTAAAAACATAAGGCCTACACTTTGATTGCTGACTTTTATTTCTCTGCATTTGAGTGAGCTAACAATGTGAAGGGCAATTCTATCAACTGGTGTTTCAGACTAGCTCCCCCCCCCCACCCAATGGTGTGTGCTTAGCACTGAGATGCCATTATAGAATACTAGGGTAGGGTCAGCATCGGTGCACCCATGTTTAGACACGCCCTCTGATGTCATGCCAATGGCAGGTGTAATTTGGAGTGCCTAGTTTTGCCAAGTGACATGTATAGTTTTTAAGTATTCTATAAGTTAGGTGCCTGACTAAGAGAGGCACGCCCATGATCCCCTTATTTATTTATTTAGATTTTGCTCACACCTTTTTCAGTAGTAGCTCAAGGTGAATTACATTCAGGTACTCTGGATATTTCTCTGTCCCAGGAGGGCTCACAATCTAAGTTTGTACCTGAGGTAATGGAGGGTTAAGTGACTTGCCCAAGATCACAAGGAGCAGCAGCGGGATTTGAAACCGGCCACCTTTGGATTGCAAGACCACTAGGCCACTCCTCCACTCAGCAACATTCCATGTAGAATCTCAAATAGTAGCAATGTTCAGTGTTCCACTGCACTAACCACTAGGCTACTCCTCCACTAGCAACATTCCATGTAGAAGCCTGCCCTTGCAGATCAGCAATGCGGCCGCAGAGTCTTCTGTTTCTGTGAGTCTGACGTCCAGGACGTGAGACTCACAGAAACAGAAGCCTGCACGGCCGTGTTACTTATCTGCAAGGGCAGGCTTCTGTTTCTGTGAGTCTGATTCCTGCACATACGTGCAGGATGTCAGACTCACATAAACAGAAGCCTGCATGGCCGCATTGCTGATCTGCAAGGGCAGGCTTCTACATGGAATGTTGCTAGTGGAATAGCAACATTCCATGTAGAATCTCAAATAGTAGCAACAGAATCTCAAATAATTTATTTGGATTTTGCTCACACCTTTTTCAGTAGTAGCTCAAGGTGAGTTACACTCAGGTACTCTGGCTATTTCTCTGTCCCAGGAGGCCTCACAGTCTAAGTTTGTACCTGAGGCAATGGAGGGTTAAGTGGCTTGCCCAAGATCACAAGGAGCAGCAGTGGGATTTGAACCGGCCACCTCTGGATTGCAAGACCTTGTGCTCCACTCATTTTTACACCCCCTTGCAGGTAGGATCTACCTTATAGAATAGTACCTAGTGCATATACCCCCCAGATTCTATACAGCGTGCCTAGAGATCTGAGCCAAAATCTAAGTGGATTCTATAACAGCGTGCATAACTTAATTGGCTTAACAAGCTAATTAGTGTTGATAACAGCACTTAACAAGCAATAATTTTAAAGTTCTAAAATGGCTGCAGCTTAACGGACTTAACAACCGTTAGCTCCGGATACCATCGCCGTTATTTGACTGTAGGTTGGCCCGCTTTTGGTGGTCATGGAATCTGTAGGTACCGCGGAGCTCTTACTAGTCTTTTATCGTCCGTCTCGGTCCACTTTACCATAAGGATCAGCTTTCTGCCGTTCTTCACCTCCAGAGTATCAGTGGACCGGCTGAGGGCCCGATTGCATCAACAGCGCAGTTCTAGGTGCCGGAGAGCGAAGTCCAGTTCTTACTCACCTTGCTGCTGGGATCATCACTATGCAGGGTGCTTGCTTAGCAGGTGATTGGCTCATCCCTGTCAATTTGACCCAGTTCTCCTCCAGCCTTTCTGCCAGGCCACTGGTGTCTTCTACACTGTGGGCCATCTTCTGGTGTACTCTGCCTGCACTGTTTGCCGCTCAGCTCAACCGCCAATCCGTGCTTGTCTGCATTGTCAGTTGCCTTCTGCTGAGTGTCGCCAGCTGCTTTGCATTGGGGAGGCTTCTTGGAGACTATTGCTCATCGTGGGGATCTCGCTTCCTTCTGAAACCCCAATTCCAGCTGTTGGCTTTCGCCTGCATTACCTGTCTAGTTCAGCGGTGTCCGCTTTCCAGTCAGCTGTTTTTGACGAAGATTAAGAGTGTGGTTGAAGAGAGCTGAATCGCTACCTTACTCAGTCTCAGCGAGTCAACACCTTCACAACATCAAATGAAAGGACCATTTTGGATTCCTTTCTCTCTCCTTTTTTTTTTTTCCTTTTCTCCCCTCTATTTATCTGTTTAAATATTGTATTTGTATTTTCTCTGGTTTGGTGTTAGCCTTTCCAGTCACTTGTAAGCCACTTTGAGCCTGCATCCTGTGGAAAAAGGTGGGGTATAAATGCAATAAATAAATAAATAATGAGCACTCATTGGCAATAATGAGAATTTATACGTATAATTCACTAAGCTTATTCTGTAACACATTGGCCTAAACATCTAATGTGCGCAGACAAAAAGGGGCATGGTTATTGGGAGGGAAATGGATGTTTCACGGGCACTCTGAAATTTATGTGCACAGTTATAGAATATGGCCCTCTGCGCCTAAATCTACATGCTGGGGTTTACGCCATGTATTGTTGGTGTAAATGAAGGTGTGTAGATTAGGCGCTACGATTTCCGCCTAAGTGTATTCCATGTACCGCGCCTAAATCTAGGTGCGGATTGTAGAATACACTTAGGCGAAATGTTTTCCGCACGGATTTTTAGGCACCATATAGAATCCCCCCCATAGTGCCTGCCAATTGTAATGGAGCCTTTGTTGCACTTAAGCTGTGCTTGTCTCTAGGCACCACTTTACAGAATTGCTTCCCTATTTTTAATGCAAAATCTCACTTGCTTTTGCTTTGATGTTTCACTTATATATACTGTCATCTACCACATTTGCTTATTTACGATCTGACTAAGAAGGGCAACCTTTGAAAGCTAATCAAGACATGTATAAGTTATGTCCAATAAAAAAGGTATCATCTTATTTTCTTTTCCATGTTTTATTTTCTTTATTTCTATTGATTACCTTTAAAAGTGGACTAACACGGCTACCGCACCTCTCTGCTGAACCCAAGAATGCAGTATTGTTTTGACAGATTACAAAATATTTTAGTCAGCCATTTATTTTACAACACTTTCAGGGTCATTTACGGTTAGCATACACGAATGCTGTTTACATGCATTAATAGTTAGTAAAAGCCCCTTTGCAGGTAATTTTATGAAGTAATTCCCATGCATGTGTGTTATGCTTATTTCAGAGCTTGTTACACTGTCCTTCATGTGGTGCACCAGAGCACTTTACATAAAAAAAAAAAATCAAGAGGAAAAAGTAGGAGAAAGAGTAGAAAACAGAGCAGAGAACACAGAAAAGGCTTGAGATTCAAGCAAATGGAATACCTGCTAACCAGACCTGCTAATAGTTAACTCCCAAAGGCCTGCATATAAAAGTAGGCATTTATACCGGACGTAAACCAATTGAATGAGGTCTCAAGACAAAGATATTTCAGAATAGTGTTCCAGAGCAACTGTGGCTAATATATAACTGCCAACTGACATGTTGACTCTAAGCAAGCTCAAGAGGGTAGAGGAACTACCAAGAGCTTGTCATTCTGTGATCAGAATACATGTACAGGTGAATATGGAATTAAGGCATTAAAAAGACAGGGAGGCTGTCCAGACTGCACAACCTTAAAACCAAGATAAGGATTACACATTTGATTCTATAGGATGCTGGTAGTCAGTGGTTCTTCATCAACAAAGGAATGACGTGATTGTAACTCCTTGCATAATGAATAAGTTAGCCTGCAGTGTTTTGAACAATTTAAAGTTATTTGACAGAAGACGAAGAGATACCATTACACAAGACATTACAATAGACAATATACCTGATAACTGGCATGTAAATCAGTATCTGCAAAGCATCCTTTTCAAGATAAGGTCTAAGCAACCTGATTGCTACAAAGCATAGAAAAGCATGATTTGGCCATCGAGGAAATGTGTTTGGCTAAAATTTGCTCAATTCAGTAAAACTCTCTGTGAAGAAACTGTGTGTTTTAAGCCTATATTGATTCTTGAAGTGCATTTCTGTAGTTTGGCCAGCAGGTGGTGCATGTTACGTTTTAAGCTGTTACAAAGAGCACTGACCTTTCCCTTTTTTAGTTAACACAGATAAAGGAAATGCTTGTATTGATGTAATAGCTTTTCTTTGAATGAGCAGTTGCTGGCTGTTGCTTCAATCCTAACCAGGAAGAAAAGAGAGCAGAATCTCTTTGCTGAGGCTGAGTGAATAATTATATGTCCTGATCTGAGGTAATTTTTAGAAAGTAAACAAATATTTAGTTTTCTAATTGATCCATTTTTCAGTTACCTGTTATTGTTTGCTGATTTGCACTTTTTCTGTCCACTGTTCAAGTTCTGAGAATAAATGCATTTGTTCGCCTTGCCTGTCTGGACTGATTAAGAATCCTGGTGGTCTGTGTGTTGGATCTGTAAGTGCTTTCTGGGAACTGTGGGACCACTGGGAGTGTGGCCTCAGTAACCTAGAATTCACTGGGGATAATTTGAGAGCAGGAGATTCTCCCAGAGGCGGTTGTGACCCAGTCGGTGGGAGGAGGGTGCTAGTGTAGAGCACAAGCAGCAGGTACAGGTGGACCTGAGCTATGCTGGGCATAGACCCTCTAAGTAGCCGCGGGTTAACCTCAGGTGGGTGGCTAGTGTTGCCCCACTCAGTAGGACACTGGTTTCCAATTTACTATCGCTTAACAGTGGCATAGCCAGTTGGGGCCATGGGGGCCTGGCCCCCCCCCCAAATTCACTTTGGGCCCCTGGTTGGCTGACAGGGGTCCCCAACCCCCGTCAGCTGAAGACTTTGCCAAGCGCTGGTCTGCGGCAGCACTGCCACAGTGCCTGGCCTGCTCTGTCTTCCCCTCATGTCGGGCACAATCCTTTTAGTGAAATTGAGCATCCTCAGTTTCACTAAAAGGAGTGTGCTGGACATGAGGGGAAGAGAGATCAGGGCAGACAATGCGGCAGTGCTGGAGACCAGTGCTGGACAAAGTCTTCAGCTGGCGGGGGTTGGGGGCCCCCGCCAGCCAAGATGTACAGTGTCAGCAGTGGGTGGCGGAGGGGGGTGGGGGTGACGGTGAGGCGGCAACTAAAATGTGCCCCCCCACCTTGGGCTCTGAACCCCTCCCACCTCGAGGTCTGGCTATGCCCCTGTCGCTTAACTTTTAAAATGCTGACTTTGGTTCATCGTATCTTCCATTCTAGAATACTTTTATTTCTCTACTGTCTCTTATTCCATATTCCTGTAATCATACCCGTCATTAACCACACCAAAATTTTATGATCATCCCTACACATCTGAAAATTTGTTCTCATGTAGCTAGGATATCCTTCTTTGAACTTGTTGCCCAAGCTCTCTATAACTCACTCCCTACAGAGCTACATTTTGAATTGTCCCTGAAAAAGGATTAAAGTCGTTCTCACAGTTCACCTTTTTGTTAAAGTATTTTTTCTTGCTAATAAACACCCCTAGGATCTATTTTGCTTTGCTGTTTTCATGTTCTCTGAACAGCAGCCACGTATATGTTTATGTCTTTCTCTCCTTATCCCCCCCCCCCATATGTGTCTAAGCTCAATTATGTCCCTCTTTCCTTCCCTATTTTATATTTTAAAATTGTAACTTAGATCGCTCAATGTGATTCTGCCCTTTCTGATTTTTACTATTTTACTTGATATAAATCATTTAGATAAGCAATTTATAGATGGTATAATAAATAAAATTAAAATGTGAAGTGTGAGTTACTGTTCTGGTTTCCTCTAGTAAAGCAAGGATCTCAGTGATTTCAATCTGTGTGGTTATCTAAACATGTAGTGCAGGAGTTCAGCATCCTTGTGACTCTAAGAAAACAGTATGCATCAAAAAAAAAAAAAGAGTGAGAGAAGCCCCCCCCCCCCCCCCCCCCCCCACACACACACAATGAACAGATTGCTGAGGAACCACAATAAAAATGATAACTAGAAGACTCTAAAAGCAATTTAGTTACAAAAATAACCTAGAAATAAAAGGACAAGTTTAATTAAAACCGTATGGGTCAATATTCAGCTGCTGTGATCAACATTTTTTAAAATGCTGGCTGCAGCAGTTAAAAAATATCCAGACATTAAGCACCACTACCTAGACAATGACTGGCAATGAATATCCAGATAATGTAGTTAGTGCCAGAACTTATCCAAATTGTGGCAGTATTCAGCCTGATCCCAAAAGAAGATCACATACATAATTTAATACAAAAACCATACAAACATAAAAACAACACACTCTTAAAATTATCTGCTCCCATCAGCATAGATGCCTGATTCTCCTGCCACTTAAAAAAATCTCCTAACCTGAAAAAACCTTCAGAAATAAATGAGTTTTAAGATGCTTCTTAAATTGTTGCAAATTTGGAGAAAACCTAGGATACCCTGGAAGGCTATTCCTTAGCATTGGTCCTGCCACCAAAAAAGCAAATGTTGATGTCTCAGCATAATGAATAAAGGAAAAAGCTGCTACCACCAAATGTCTCTCACTATCAGATCTCAAATCCTGAGTGGGCACATACATCTGTATTGCTTGACATAAGTACCAAGGCACAACTGCCTGCAGCACTTGATATACCAAAGTCAACACTATATATTGAATCCGATATTGGACTGGTAACCAATGGAGACTCTTTAATATTGGTGTTACATGTTCTGATTTTGGAGTGCCCATGATTACCCATGCAGCAGCATTTGACTTTATCTGCAATACCCTACACCTCATCGTAGGCAAACCTATGTATAAAGCATTGAAGTAATCAACTCTCGATAAAATCAGCAATTGAACCACCATCTGAAAATCATAGGCACGCAACATAGGTTTTAATTTCAAGACTATTCTCAAATTATAGAACAGTGATCACACTGTTTGGCTAATTTGCTCCTTAAAAGATAAGCAACAATCCAACATCACCCCAAGTCTCTTTATAATATGCCCCACCAGTTTGCCACCTTCCTCCAATACACAACCATCAAAGAGCAACAACATCATTGAGCGACCAACCACCATTATTTGTGTTTTTGCTACATTCAATAACAATTTATTCTCCTGTATCCAACCTCCAATCATTCCCATACATTCCACCATTCTTTCAGCCACATCTTCTGACGAGGTAACAGGAAAAAATAATCAGCTGTCGTATGTATGTTATCCACATACATACGACAGCTAACCCTCAACCTCCTAAATACCAGGCCCAGAGATGACATTAGACATTAAACAATAATGCGGATAAGGTAGACCCCTGTGGAACCCCCACTGTAACAGGGTATACCAATGACACTTCATCCCCCACAGGCACCTGCATTGTTCTTCCACTCAAATAGAAAACAAACCAGTCATACACTATCCCCCCTCACCCCCAAACAAAACAATTTTGCCAACAATAATTTCACATTGATTGTATCAAAAGCTGAGGAGATATCTAAAGACACAAGACAATACACCTTCTTCTCATCTATCCTGTATCTCATCTACAGACGACACCAGTAAAGTTATCCAGATAGACCAAATATTGCCACTGTCCAGATAAGTTCCAAAATTATCCTGGCTCTGCCCCATGCACTGCCCCAGCACCCTCTGCATAGAGCAGAGACAGTCTATAAGGATTTTCAGAAGCATTCTCTGGATAGTCCTTCTGAATATTCTAGTTAGCAGCACTTATTTGGATAGCAGATGCTGTTATCTGGATAAGTGCTTTTTGAAGATTGATCAGATATAAACTAAAAACATGGATCTTTAGTGGAATACTCTCACCCCCCCCCCCCCAATACTAGCTAAATGCAATATATTAAAGCAAACCCTATTCAGGGAATTAAAAGGGAGGGATGAGAAAGAGGAGAGGAAGGAAAAGAAGAAAAGAAAAACAAGTGTAAAAATTAAGCAATGAGGAGATTGAGAGACCCTTTTACCCTGTACTATTCATGAGTATGTATGTAGTACATCCTTGTTAGGCGAGTTTTTCATTGTTAACAAAACAGTTTGTATCGATAGAAAGGCAGTTCTAATCTTTTGTTGCACATTTAGGGGCCCTTTCACTAAGGTGTGTTAAAAAATGGCCTTAGCTGGTGTAGACGCGTGTATTGGACGCGCACAGGTCCATTTTTCAGCACACCTGCAAAAAAAAGGCCTTTTTCTTGTCCGAAAATGGACATGTGGCAAAATAAAAATTGGCGTGCATCCATTGGGCCTGAGACCTTACCGCCACCCGTTGACTTAGTGGTAAAGTCTCATGTGTTAACCGGGCAGTAATCATCAGCGCATGTACACTGCCGTTTACCGCCTGTTTAGCACCATGCGCTGGAAATTTTCCAGTGCGCTTAGTGGATGTGCATAAAAAATGAAATTACCACCCAGGACACACGGTAGCTTGGTGGTAGTTCCAAATTGGCGCACATTGGGTGTGCGTAGGCACCTACGCAGCTTAGTAAAAGAGCCCCATAGAGTAATGTAAATTCTGTGAATATTCATATTATTTCAATTATTTTTATTTATCACTTTATAGATATGATTGTATGTTTTCGTATATACCAATTTTTTTGATTGACATTTTGAAAAGTTTTATAGTTATAATTTGTTCCTGTGATGAAGGCAGATAGCCAAAGCATGGTCAAGGTAAGTCATTTTAATTGATGTGTTTTTAGATTTGAATTTTTATGGTTTATTAAAGATTTGAGATTCTGATTTTAATTCATCTAGGCCTTTAGAGTATTCTTATTACCAGCATTTTTATTGTTGTGAATTCCCATAGCTGTTTTGGATCCATAAGAAAACAGAACATTTCTTCCAGATTTAGCAACAGCAGCAAGCACCACAAAATATGATGGGAAGATAAACCAACTAGGGAGAGAGCTGACTTGGAGTCAAGAGGGATAGAAACAGGAGGATGAAGGCTGACTAGTGGGAGAGGCAGGTGGAGGCTTTGATTGGCTGGAATGGAGTTGGAGGAGAGGAGCTAGGAAAAGAGCGTGTTTTTTTAGGGGGGGGGGTAGTATGGTGAGGGAGATAAGCATAGGGAAGATTGTATGTGAGGAAATGGGGTGGGGAGAGGGAGAAAGAGAGTATGGGAGATAGACCGGGGAAGAGAGATTGTGGAGAGATAGACTGGGGGAGAAAGAGTGACTATAGCGAAGACAGACTGAGTGTGCAAGAGGGAAACTGCTGGGAAGTAGACTTAGTTTAAGCGCACCTAAGTGACCAAGTTGGTCATATCATCAGAAGTGAAAAGCACAAAGCACCAGTTGCTTTGACTGGCAATTGTCCTGGTTCTGACATTGAAGGTTGTTTTGCAATCGAGGATTGTTTTACCAAAATGGCTTTTGTTCAAAAATAGTGACAATCTTTGAGCAGATTATTTTTATTTATTTATTTGTTACATTTGTATCCCACATTTTCCCACCTATTTGCAGGCTCAATGTGGCTTACATAGTACCGTAAAGGCGTTCGCCAATTCCGGTATGAACAAATACAGTAATGTTGTGGCAGAATAAAGTTTGTGTGTACAGACACATTAGGGAATTGTAGGGAGGAAGAGAATCGTAGAGAGGATGAGTTATCATATGTCCATTACGAGCTTTGGTTTTGTTGTGTTGCAGGGTACAGGCATTTAAGTTGGGTCGGTAGGGTATGCCTTTTTGAACAGGTTAGTTTTTAATGATTTACGGAAGTTTAGGTGAACATAAGATTAGCACAGATATCACTTTTAGTGAATTTTATAAACAAGCTAACACTTAACAGGAGCAGTAAAAGTTGCTGTTCTCCAGGGTGCTGAACTGTGGCATGTCTCTTAATGGACTGTGCTTAAAAGCTATCTGCTTTCTGTTAATGCACACTGCTCTCCATAGGGCCTTAAAACTGCCTCCTCTTTCATTCAAACCACTCTCCCACAGAACTGAGATTTCCTGTAACATGATCCATCAATTGAAATTCTACAAATAAGGCAAAGGACTTTGGCAGCTTTGTAGACTGGTTTCCTAATCTTGAAAGCCTCACCACTTTACCTTAGACAATGCAGATTTGTTTGACTTATTCATGCTGTACACCTCCTTGAGTGAATTCCTTCAAAAAGACAGGAGTGTGGTAGCCGTGTTAGTCCACTCTTAAGGTTATCAATAGAAATCAAACAAAATAAAACATGGAAAAGAAAATAAGATGATACCTTTTTTATTGGACATAACTTTGTATGTAGTGACATACAATCCAGAGCTGGAAAAACTGAGGAAAATCATAAGAGATCTACAACCTATACTCCAGGAGGATGAATTACTGAAAGAGATATTCCCATCCCCACCAGTACTGGCCTTCCGACAGCCACCCAATTTAAAACACAAGCTAATCAGAAGTAAACTTCCATCACAGACTGAAAAGGAACAGAAGGGCACACTTCCCTGTAATTTATCCAGTTGCAAACTATGCCAAAATATTTCACAGGACCCCAAAGTCATCCACAAAGGAAAGATATTCAACATAAAGGGATCTTTCACTTGCTCATCTTCCAATATGGTATATATCATTCAGTGTAAAAAATGTAACGAAGGATGCTATATTGGAGAAACAGGCCAGATGCTTAAGACAAGATTCAATTTACATAGACATCACATGAACAATACTGGTGCCAGCAGGGTTCCCACGCCTGTTGGTCAACATTTTACAGGACCAGGACACTGTACCAGTGACTTCACAGTGAGAATCCTGAAAGGTAACTTTAAAACCATACAAGAACGTAAGACCTTTGAAGTCAGAATGATTGAATATTTTAACACCCAACAGAAAGGACTTAACAAGGATCTGGGGTTCCTAGCCCATTATAAACCATAAAGCTGTATGTCTCTGTTGATCACCCTCCCCTCACCTATCCACACCCATCCTGTTAGAATATCAATGATATGCTTTGATGTCCCCATGCATACTTCCTACCCACCCCCCTCCTCCCACCCTGTCAGACTGTCATAGTAATGCTTGAATGTTTTCACTTATATACACTGTCAGCTAGCACATTTGCTTATTTCCGATCTGACGAAGAAGGGCAACCTTTGAAAGCTAATCAAGAAATGTATTAAGTTATGTCCAATAAAAAAGGTATCATCTTATTTTCTTTTCCATGTTTTATTTTGTTTGATTTCTATTGATAACTTCAAAAAGGCAGTAACAGAATCCTAATAAATAAATATATGAGTTACTGATCAACTCCTATGAGTATTTTTTCCAATGTTTTAAAAGGTTATTTTTAGAGTTTTCTTCCCCCAATTTTGGGCTAGATTTCCAATTTTGTAGGGTAAGTATGCTTTACCTGATAATTGACATATTTGAGTTCTGCCTGACCAGTCAAGACTAGTGGGATTTGCCATTCTTCTAGCAGGAGGAAACAGAGCAAATCTGCTCACCTTTCTTGTATATGCTAATGTAGTAGAGAAACAGTTCAGTATGCTGTTGGATTGCTCTCTTTCTCCTGAAATACAAAAACACTCATTGTTACATTAACTCACCTTTTGAAACTCTTTATGAACATACATAAGAACATAAGAATAGCCATACTGGGTAAGACCAAAGGCCCAACTAGCCGAGTATCATGCTTCCAACATTGGCCAATCCAGGTCACAAGTACCTGGCAGAAACCCAATTAGTAGCAACATTCTGTACTACCAATCCCGGGGAAAGCAGTGGCTTCCTTCATGCCCATCTCAATAACAGACTATGAACTTTTCCTCCAGGAACTTATCCAAGCCTTTTTTTAAACCCAGGTATGCTAACTGCTATTACCATATCCTCCAGTAATGAGTTCCAGAGTGAAAAAAAATACTTCCTCCTGTTCATTTTAAAAGTATTTCCATGTAATTTCATTGAGTGTCCCCTGGTCTTTGTACTTTTTGAAAGAGTGAAAAATTTATTCACTTTTACCTGTTCTACTCCACTCAGGATTTTGTAGATTTCAATCATATCCCCTACCAGCTGTCTCTTTTCCAAGCTAAAGAGGCCTAACCTCTTTAGCCTTTCCTCAATTTGTTAGCTTATTGTGTACTTTTGTAGAGTACATTCTTATCTACTACTACTACTACTTAACATTTCTAAAGTGCTACTAGGGTTACACAGCGCTGTACAGTTTAACATAGAAGGATGGTCCCTGCTCAAGGAGCTTACAATCTAAAGGACAAATGTACAGACAGACAAATAGGGGCAGTCAAATTGGGGCAGTCTAGGTTTCCTGAAGGATATCTCCATGTGCAAAGAGAGTCTGAACCTTTTCCTTGCTTACAGTGTCCTGGTTGGGATCTTGGACTGTTCTGGCAGGACTCAAGGACTGCCAGTTATCAAGTAAGGTATAATTTTACTTTCTTCTTTATTTTTTCAGACGACTCCAGACCAGTAGGATGCACCAAATGCATCTCTATGTTGGGTAGGACATGACCCCTGCATTTTCTAAGACTGATGGCCCAAAGCCTACCTGTTGCTTAGGTGACAGATCCAGTAAATAATGGTGAGAGAGTACATGAAATAGCTTTTTTGTAGCTATCCTACAAATCTCTTTTGGGGAAATCAATTTAATCCTGCCAAGAAACTGATCTATGCTTTTAATGAGTGTTCTCTTAATTTTTAGGGTGCCAGGTAGCCTTGCAGGGCATTAGCAATAACCAGCATCACCCTGATCCATCTGAATATGAATACCTTGAATGCCACTTCTCCCTTCTGAAGACCTCCAAAAAATAAAAGAACAATCCATCTTGCAGAATGGTTATATTGTTTTTATTTTCCCCTCTATCACATGTGAAGTTAAGGTTGGCAATTATATTAACTGATAATATAGAAGAATGAAACTTCCTTTGGCAAAAATGAGGTTACCATGCAAAGGGAGGTCCTGTCTTTGAAGATCTTGAGACAGGGATCCTTGCAGCATAGTTCGTAGAGCTCCAAAACCCTTCTTGCTGAATTAATTGCCTTGAGAAAGACCATTTTCTGGGGCAGAGCCCTGAAGGGCACCAATGAAAGAGGCTCAAGAGACTCCTACGCCAAGGCCTTCAGCACTAAATTCAGGTCTCAGTCCAATCTCCACACCGAGTATCTGATGTATATTACCCCTCTCTATAATATTACAACATCTCTGTGCACCACCAAGGACTATCATGATATCTGTCCTCTATAGCAGGAGAACTTAACACATTGGATCCTTAATGAACTAAGAGAGACCTTTTTCCAGCCTTCCCTGAAGGAAGATCATAATGAATAGGACGTGGCAGTTCCATGGAGACTACTCCCGGTCCCAGCACCATACCTCAAATAGCCTCCAAATTCTAATGTCAGAGAGGAAGCTGCCTTCCTGGACTTCAATATCATCTCAATCACCCCAGGAGCAAAATACCCTCAAATTCAGCCATGTCTTCATGAGACAGGATGAAAGCAAATATGGAGAAGGGTCTTCCATCTCAGTTGGTATCTACCAGAAAAGCCCCCTGATTTGGGATAATCACAGCAGGACCATAAACACCAACCTTGTGAGATCTTCATACTTGGCCAATCTGGTGCTATCAAGATCACTAGGCCCCCATGACTTCAGTATTTTGGACCATTATGCTAATCAATGTCCAAGGCAGAAATGCTTTCCTCACTGCCATATCTGAAGGACAGCATCTCTCTCACTGGACCCCTCTATCTTCTAACAACTGAAGAACCCTGAGATCTTAGCAGTCTTTCTTCATGCCATAAGGTCCATGCCATGATAACTCCATTGCCTTACAATCATATCAAGAACCTCCCTTCCAAGCTCCCATTCTCCCACCTGCAGAGTAAGTCCACTGCCATGTTGCCTTTGCCAGTGATGTGGCATGCTGACAGGGCCTTGACATGGATCTCTGTGGTGCTGAGGAAAGCTCACCTCTACTAACTATGGATGTTTGATTTTATCTATCTTTTTCACATATGCCATTATAGATACATTGTTTAAATCAAACACTCTTACTGCTTTCCCTCCAAAATGCTGGAGGCATGACCTGATTACCCTGATCTCCAATATGTTTATGTGCTGGTTGGCTTGTGCAGCAACAAGCAAATGAGCCACCTGGCACAGGCAACATGCATCCCAACCTCTAGGGGTTGCAGTGGAGGCTATCAGGACCCACATGAGAAATTCCAAGTCCACCTCTTTCTCCAAGTTATCTCTGTTGGACCTCATTTGCCATGTGGGAATTGTTAGTGTGATTTTGTAAAAGAAGCCCTTATTTATTCTTTGTCAAAACTTATATTTTGCTTGATATACTCAAGAATAATTTCAGTAGAACATAAAAAACTTTAACGAAACAAAGTAATACAAGCAACATAAAGGCAATTTTATAAACAGGTGACCAGAATTATGTTTAGTTTAGTTTATTAAAGGCTTGATATTCCACCCTTCAGAAAAGAAAAATCAGAGTGGTGTACAATACAAAATCAAAACAGTTAGAAAGGAACTCTAAGAAAGCCATAATAGGGATAGTACAGAATAGAAATCTACAAGAGGAAATTGGGATAGTTCAGCTCCAGGACAGGTAGCAAGATGAGATCAGTCATGAATAAGGAAGGGGAAGTCCTGGAACAACGAATGGGTCTTAAGAAGCACTTGCATGCATTATTGGCGCCAACAATCAATAGTAATGTGTGTTTATGTACTAGGTGTTATTCTATAAGGTGGCACCTAAGTGCTATAGCATGTAACTGAAAGGAGGGCATAGATATAGGAGGAGGATGGGGTGCGCCATGGGTGTGTTGCCAAACACCACGTGCAACTTGGCTGCCAACGTACATCAGTCATTGACCTGGTGTAAAAGTACCTAACCTTTGGTGTGCCAGAGCAGGTTTGCGCTAGTATTCTATAACAATTGAGGCATGCCTAATTGCTGTTATAGAGCTGGTGCCCAATGTGCTCATTGTGACACCTAATTTGGGGTCCCTTTTACAATGCCATGTTAGAGTTACCATGGCATTGGTGCATGCCAATCTGGCACAATGGTAAATTGTTTTAATTTTTAGCACCAGAGGATTACCCAGCAGTAATCGGGCAGTGCCATGTGCAGCCTGATTACTGCCAGGTTAGCACAGGAGCCCTTATTGCCTCCTAAATAGGAGGCGGTAAGGGTTCCCCTAGGAAATGGCCACGTGGCAAGTGTGTACTTATGCACTTTTTTCTGCCTTTTACCCATTTCAGTAAAAGAGGCCTCAGCATGTGTCAAATCCACACACCAATGCCAACACAGGGTTTCTTTTACTGCTGTTTTGGTAAAAGGAGGCCTTGAGGTGCCCAGTTACAGAATTGCCTCTTATATCACTAAGAATAATTAAAAGAATAAAACCACATGACCAATACATAAATGATAAATACAAATTTAAAACATCTATAATTTATAAAATTCACTTCTGATCGCCAATGGCATGTAAAAAAGTAATTTTATTCAGTCTCTAGAATAGTGTGACAAGCATTCCACTTACAAGGGCCAATCACAGAAAAGTCCCCCTGTCAAGTAGACAGACAAAAGCTTCACTAACGAAACTGGAGGCGTTCAAAACAGATCAGTGCTATGAAATCTAAAACTCAGGTCATGCTGCTGATGGCCCAAATCTTAGCCAAACAACTAGTCCCCTCCCTCAACAAAACACAAGGAACTAAACTACAACTCTTAAAAATATGTTGCTCAATTAGCAACTACTATAGCCTCACTATAACAGGAGAAATATGATCATGAGAACCCCAATGAGCCATCAGTCTAGTTTCAGAATGCCGGTATGATATGCAACCATTGAAACTAATGCATATACTTTTGGGATCTTCACAAATTTCTCTTGCTCTGCCTTAGGCAACAAGTAGAGCTTACTGAAGAATTAAGCCCCCCAAATCTGGAATCTAGCAAAATCCCAGTTTCCCTATGCCATGCCCTTAATTGTCTGGTGAAGCAGAAAGGCTTTCAGCAGGCTAGAGATGCTTGAAAGGATTGGACCCTCAGCATGACTACCTCTGGCATCTGATTGTTTGTAATCCCCAGGACATCTGTGGTAACATGAGTGAAGGCAGACCAGGAGTCAGGACAAACTGGAGCCACACCATGGGCGCAGGTAAAGGAAAATACAGTTTATTATAAGTATCGGGTGAGGGTCCTGTTCCATTCACAGGTGGCGGAAAAGTCAAACACAAAACTAGTTTGCAACCATAGCAATGTTCTTGGATGGACTGCTCCTATAGGGCCACAATGTACTTTATTATCTCCCAGTCCAATGGCATGCTTTACTTGTCTCTAGCCTTGGTTCCTCAGTATTATCAATATAGTGTATAGCAGTTACTTGGGTCGAACACCCAAACGTGGAATGTTACAAGCTGAACGTGGCCTAGCTGAGTATAGCAGTTGAAGTTCATACGTAGGGATGGAGGCAAATGCAATTGAGCATTGCTACTTCCCTCTGAACCTCCTTAACCTAGCTGTGCTCTGGACTTCCTGGATCATGCCCTCCTGGCTCCACTCCTTCTATGTCACATCCCCCTTGGGAAGGGCTATGGGTTTTAAAGTGGCTCTGACACTGTGAGAGAGTATCCTTAAGGGGAAGTGGCAGTGTCCTATAGACTCCCTCACAATCACCTTCTGGACGCACCTCAACTCTGAAATGCTTTCTTTGGGCTGGAGGCTGATGTATCATTGTCCTCTGAAAAAAGCTCCCATGAGGCAGAACTAGGAAAATGGACCTTCTCTGGTTTTGCCCTTCTATGTAAGAGCTCCTGCTTTGATACTTCTGCTGCATGCAGAGTAAAATGCCTGGTACATTCAGATTATAAACTTAGAAGAGAAAAACCCTGGGTGAGTGTCCAGTCTACCAGAAACAAATATGTCTGATTTGAGCTTCCTATGGTTAGGAATGGTCCCATCATTGCAGCAACTGTAATCTCTGCTTCCCACTGCCCTTTTCTGGTCCTGAGAAGCTTCAATTTCCTCTTTTTGATGCTGGGCCACTGGGACATCCTAATTACCTCCAGAGTCTCTCTGTGGTATCTCACACCTCAGTAAAATGACCCTACTAAGGAGGTCTGCCTTCTGTCAAGAAAAAAAAAGAAGAAAGGCACTCTGCAAGACACAAAGAAACAGAGAGTGGAGACATCCAGGAAGTGGAAGAAATGCCACCGGAGCTGTATTACGAAATGAAATTTTATTGAAATGTGACCTAATACGGCTGTGTTTCAGCAAATGCCTGCATCAGAGGTCCTTAATACATGAAATAATATGACTGATGGAAAGCAAATACTGTAACAGAATTCTACATTCCTTTAACAATGCTTCATGAATGGGTAAAATATTGTTGAGTGAAAAGTTACAGCTTCCTGCTTCAGAAAATAAAACACCGTATATTCTCAAAAGGGTTGAATTCATGAGACATATCGAACCATGTCTCTGTAACAACCACAATGTCCAAGCCCATGTCCACTATTATGGATTCCACATCAGGAATTTTATTTGTGCTCTTAGCCTTTCACCAATATTTAGATGTTTTGATTGTATTTTATAAAGCTTTTGTTTTGGTCACTTCCTCCTTCTCTTTGTTGAGATCATGTTTCTTGTTATTTTTACCTCTGTAATAATTTGCAGAGGTGACTTCCATCTGCACCCCCCTCCTCTAAATGCCTGTCTACATATTGATGGCATACCCCTAGGCTCCTCTTAATCTCCACACTAAATATTCCTCCAGCACTGCTTCTCTTCACCCTGCTGTGGCTAGCATGGTGCTGGTTCCTCCAATTTGTGCCAGGGATTCTGTCTCTGCTTCATCTTGGGGCCAATGCCAACATGATCCTGCCATGCCCCATGGCTTCCTGCTCCTTGATCAATATGGTTCTCCCTCAAATATGCTTCCTATGTCAGGCTCTAGAGCAGTGATGAGAGAGGCTCAAGCACCATCAGGAATAGGGACTCCAGGGAACAGTCTCCAACCTTTCTGCTGCATGAAGAAGAGCTTTAGGTATATAAGGTCCTCCACAAGCTCATCCTTCTCCTCTCCTTTGCCAGTCCTTTTCAGGAACGCGGCACCTTTGGATACCACATCTCTTCCTCTAACAGCAGCAGCTACAGGGAGAACATTGCCCCCCCAGGGAGAACATTGCACCCCCAGGCACTACAGGGTGACCAGGATCCAAGATGCCATATCTACTTTGGCCTCTCTGATGATGGTTGGAACTCTGCCTTAGTAGCAGCACTGTCTAGAACTCTTCCACACCTTATTGGCATAGCAACTCATCCCGTTGGTGCTGTCACCTTCCCATCCAGATACTGGACACCAAAAAGCTGGCACCCTTCCTCAACATTCAGAAGTATGGACAGCTGCCATCCCACCATTACTCCATCACCACCTCCAAATCAGAAAAACCTGGGAGTCCAACGCTTCAGATGTATCTGACGGTCTTTCTCTACATACTCCTTGGGTGTTTCCTTAGACATGCTGACTCTTCAGTCTCTTATCTGCCTCAGATTTATACAGAGGCTAGCAACATGTCTTTCCATCACCCAGTGACACCCTAGACCTATGAAATGAAGTGCTTAGCATCCTGAAATATCTGGACACACCAAAACGGTTGTTTCTATCCACAGTATCCTCTTTGACTACAAAGAGAAAGTTTAACAAACGTCTTTCTCTGCCTTTCTTGGGCCTCAAAAAGACTGGAAGTCAAATACCAGGTCTGCTCAGAATCCCAGCTTTGATAAGATCCAACTGCCTCATCAATCCACTATTGTTAAGTGAGTCATAAAGAGATACAGGAGTTCCACACCTACTCCAAAGTGCCACTCTGGACATGGTAGACATTTTAGCTAGATGCTTGTCTTGGCTCAGACCTTTGGGTCTCCTTGAGGACATCAATGAGCACCTGGCAGATATCCCTTTGTTCTGGGGAAATCCTCTTCAGTGACAAGCTCAAAGAGACCATCAACATTATCAAGAACCATTGCACTACTATACAAACCCTTACGAATGATGGCCTTGATTGGGCCCTGATTTCCGGAAGGCAACTCTGAAAACCCAAAGCCAACTCATGACACTACAACACATTTATTTATTCATCTATGCTTATTTAAGGATTCATTTTAATATTTATTATACTTGTCCACTATGTTTTTGATTTCATCCCATTTGTATTTGATTAGTTGAGAGATTTCATCATACATTTTTAATTTTAATTATCCATGCTAAATTATAAATTCATTTGTAATGTTTATATTCATGCATCATTATATCTTCTTAATATTCATTTTTAGTCCAGTTTTTTATTCATTTATGCAAATTTATGTATTTATGTTTCGCTATATGCCAACGTATTTATCTATTATTTTAGACTTCTGAGGCAGGCTTTCATGCCAAAACATGGTGCAGTGTCGAGTCTTCAACTACCAATAAAGACTGTACTTCAAACAGCTTGTGTTTCCATGGTTTGTCTCTGAAGAGCCATCCTTGGTTTCTCACTCCTTTTGGTGTTTTTTGCTCTGTTCCTGTGGGAATTACCTGTGTTCCTCAGTGGTTACCACCACACTACAACATATATTACAGATGGCCAGAATTAAGGCAGCAGTCATAGCAATATCACGGGTCCTACCCCCAATGACCATGCACAAAGGAGAGGAGCCAATAGAAACAGCCCTTCTCCTCATCCACAAAGTCACACTAGTGTTTGACTACCTGACACTGGATCCAATATTGATCAGAGGTAGACTAGAAGCAATCCAAAATCCCTTATTTGTTAAAAGCCAGTAGAAAAAATAGAGAAGCCAGTATCTTTTTAGAGCTCAGTATCTAAACTATATCAATAGACTGGAGTAGCGGAGGGCAAAGAGACAATTAGAGCCCCACTGAAAAAGCAAGGCAGAAATAGGTTTGTTTGTTTTTTTTAAAGAATATCTACAGCAAAATTACAATAACAGAGCAATACAGATGGCAGAATATTTCAAAGCAAAACCAAAGTTAGAAAGGAAAAGAGAAAACAAGCCAGAAACAGCATAGCAGTTGATGAATCTTGTATGTGCAGAAAGGTACTCCACCTGTATATGAAAAAAGTTACAAAGCAAGCAGGTTTTCCCTGTGTGTCTGACTGCACTCCTGGTGAGACAGATTTGTCAATAATGGGCTAGGTAACTTCAGCAATTAAGGGAATATGGTGGAGGGGTGAGCTAGCAATGAAGGGCTACAATGACAGAGCTGCCAAATTACCCAGTTCCAAGGGGGGAGATTTTAGGCCTGTCCTGGCTTTCTGACAAGCATATCATGATGCATTATGGGATCTGCAGCATGGAGTTCAATGGATAGAATCAGGAACTATAAATCTCACACTACTTTGGGGTGTAAGTTCAAAATCAGGATTGGCCAAAAAGTCTCCCTCCTGAACTAGGTACCTCGGCAGCTCTGCAGTGAAAGAGTGGGTCTCTATGAAGCTGGGAACTGTAGATCAGAACAGAAAATGCCAACACATACCCATATAATTCTCAAATGGATCATAACCCAAGTTTCTATTAGTGCAAGTTTCTAATTTATATTGCTTCTTCTCATAATGCAAAACATGAAATCTCTGTCAGCTTAAGAAAAAGTCCTCAGGTTTGCAAATACCTCAGCAGACAGCTACAATAATTGGAACCACATTTAACTTGTCCAAGTAATATTTGAAAAATGTCTTATATAGTAGCATTTTGGGAACTTGGCATTAAGAAAACCTGTTCATTATGGGAAAGATGTTTGGTTCCTTTTGCAGATTTCAGTGGTGAGTTTGCCTCAATCAGCAGATGGGGAAACTGACCTCATTTATACCAATCTGACTGCTGAGAAATTTCTGCTAGCAGGAGGCAAATGGCCCATGTTACCGCTGAAATGTTAGCAAAGTAATCAGAAACCACAGTGAAATTAAACAGTGAAACACCCTATAAAGTTTAAGTGCTTGCATCACCATAACTAATGAAAATATATGATAACCTAATAAAATATTTGGAATGCTCTTTACAGGCCAGGGTCCAGGTTTTATTAACACTTAATCACTGTATTATCTCTGAATGGTAGTAATTCCTTTCATCATTGATGGAAATGGTCTGCAGCCAAAACTACCAAAGATTGATCTTGCTAAATATCAAAGGCTATAGCTGGGCAGCCAGGACTTAGGTGAGAAATCTCCAAAGAATATCAAATGATACAAAAAGTGATATAGCAGGAGGAGCTCTGTATTTGCCACCAGCTTTCAGGTGGCTCTATTTCAAAGAAAACTTTGTGATAGTGTGAACTTCTGCCATCCTACCAGCAGATATTAGTATGGTTTTTCTTGTCAGTTTGATCACGTCTACTTACTCTATGGTTCCCACTTACTTTCAGGGGCCATTTTGCTTGACATCATTGAGATTATTCATAAGGGGATAGAGAACAAACTGAGGATACTACTATGTCGCTGTTTAGGTCCATGGCCATCCCATCTCAGAATGGATATAGCTGGAAAAGGTTCAGAGAAGGGCAACAACATTAGCAGCAAATGGACGGTTAAGGGGCCACAGATCCTTGGCACACAGGAGCTCTGCAAGCCCCTTTCCCATGGCAACAGGAAGTATGCATCACAGGAAGCAGAGCCACCTGAACGCCAAGGCTCTGCAGCATTTTAATCAACCCTTTGATTGCTAACCCTGTTGCAGGCATGCTGGAGTAGCTGTAACTAGGATTGAGTGTGAGAGCAAAATAGAAGAGAGGAAAATGCCTGGAGCACAAGTGGGAAAGGGAATACAGGAGAAAATACTGGCCATGGCGGGGGGGGGGGGGGGGGGGGGAGACAGAAGAAGAGATAATAGACCATGGGAGGAGGGGAGTGAGGCTGAAGTAGTACACCAAAAGCAGGGGAAGTGGATTGGGAGATACTAGACCATGGAGTGAGGGAAAATGGGTCAGATGCAGGGGCTGGGGACTGACGTGTGGGGAAGTTGGGAGAAGATGGCAGGAGCTTGGAGATGGGTCTGTTGTAGGAGCTGAGACAGAGAAAGAAACTGTGGCCTGATACAAGGCTGGGGATGGCAAAAGGGTCTGATGCTGGGGGAAGGTAGCAGAAGGGGGCTGATGCTAGGGCTAGGAAAAGGGTCTGATATTGGGGTAGGGAGAAGGGGGTTCAAAGATAACACACAGACTGGGGATAGAGGTGGAAAAAGAGATTTAAGACTAGGCCTGAGAGAAAGGGAGAGGGAGCTGAGGGGTAGAGCTAGGGACAGAATTGGGGGCAGAGCTTGGGTCCCCAAACAAAAAGGTGTTCCGTTACCCCTGCACCCAAGTACTTCTGGAGACTTTGTGTATTGATGGCACTTAGAATGGTCACATGCCCTTGGAACCCCAATGCCTGAACTTTTCACTCTCATTATCTTGGTGTCTCAATGCCAGTTTTTTTTTTATTTGCCCCTCTCCCAATATCTTGGGATCTTCATGCTAATAATTGTGCTACTTTACCCTTCATCTGGTGCCTTGTGTTCTTCATGACACTATTTATTGATTTCACATCTAATCCAATTGCCCCTGAAGCTTTGTTTGGGATTGATCAATAGTAACCCCTTTGTAAAATCTGGGGAATGTTTAGACTGTATTCTAAATCTTCCTTTTAAAGACGTGGCCCTAAGTCAAAATCTCCTGTGCAATCTTCCAGTGGACACACTCAGATATTCCTTCATGTATCCCTCAAAAGGGCTCATTTCCCTGAAAATATGTCTAACCCAACTTGGTGCTGCTTTGCTTCATACCTAGAGGATATAGGATCTTTATGCGATAATTATCCCTTTCCCAATATTTTAAGCTTTTAGTCAATATTGCTGCTGCTTCAGCCCTCTTCGGGTTTTTTGTGGTCTTCCAGCCAACATTGAATCCTGATCCCATCTCTGCATACTATTTGCCATGCTTTTCTCATCACCTGGCTAGATTACTGTAATATCGCATATTCAGGGCTCCCTCAATCTTGTCTAAAACAGTAGCAATTGTTGGAAAACACGGCCGCTCACTTTTTGTGCAGAGCAAGGTGCTGGGACTCTGTCAATCCACTTTTCTTGAAATTGCATATTGGCTTCTCGTTCATGCACCACATTCAGTTCAAGATTCTACCTCAGTTCAAGGCCTTACAAGATTTATTTATTGTATTTGTACCCCACATTTCCCACATTTTTGCAGGCTTTCCAGATTACTTATCTTGTTTTACAATTCCTTATTTCCTTTCATGACTGTTGTGATCTCTCAATGATCATAGACTTGTTCTTCCTTCTCCATCTCAGGCTCGTTGGGCATCTATGAGATCCTCTGCGTTTTCTTTCCTATCCCCTTGCCTCTGGAATAATTTACCTCTAGACTTGTGAGCTGAGCAATCCTTTCAATCCTTTAAGAAAAAGCTCAAGACCCATCTTTTCAATGTGACTTTTAATATGGGATAGTTCTGGTGAACTTTTAACAAGAACAGTTAGTTACAGTTTTTATTTATTAAGTTTTATTTGCTTTTGCTTTTCCCTGTAGCTTTCTAAAGTTAGTTTTGAGTGTGTCTATTTTCTGGTGTGTCTGGGATCTGTCCAGTCACCCAATGGTGTTCTGTTTTCCTTTCTTTTTATATACTGTATTTGTGAAATTTTATAAATCACTTTGTTATGGGATTTTCCAGGATTTGGCAATTCATCAAATCATTATTAAACATAAACACTTTTTGTGTCACACTGGATCAGACCAATGGTCCATCTAGCTCAGGATCCTGTTTTCCAAACAGTGGCCAAGTCAGGTCACAAGTACCTGGCAGAAACCCTAATCGTGGCAACACTCAATACTACAAATCCCAGGGCAAGCAGTTGCTTCCCATGTCTTTTTGAATAGCAGACTATGGACTTTTCCTCCAAGAATTTGTCCAAACCTTTTAAAACCCAGATATGCTAACCGCTGTTACCCCCTCCTCCGGCAAAGAGTTCCAGAGCTTAACTATTCGTTGAGTGAAAGGTACTTCCTCCTATTTGTTTTAAAAGTATTTCCATGTAACTTCCTCGCATGTCCCCTAGTCTTTGTAGTTTTGGAATGAGTAAAAAATCAATTTACTTCTACTGGTTCTCAGGATTTTGTAGACCTCAATCATATCTCCCTTCACCCATCTCTTTTCCAAGCTGAAGAGTCCTAACCTCTTTAGCCTTTCCTCATACGAGAGGAGTTCCATCCCCTTTATCATTTTTGTTGCTCTTCTTTTAACCTTTTCTAATTCCACTATATCTTTTTTGAGATATGGTGACCAGAACTGAATGCAATACTCAAGGTGTGGAGTGATACAAGGGCATTATAGTATTTTCGGTCTTTCACCTTCCCTTTCCTAATAATTCCTAGTATCCTGTTTGTTTTTTTTTTGGCTGCTGCTGTACCCTGAGTAGATTTCAGCGTATTATCTACAATGACACCCAGATCTTTTTCTTGAGCGCTGACCCCCAAGGTGGACCCTAGCATCAGGTAACTGTGATTCAGATTATTCTTTCCAATGTGCATCACCTTGCATTTGTCCACATTAAATTTAATCTTCCATTGTCCCTCTCATGGTAAAGTGAAGTTTTGATGCCACTCTTAGTGCCCTTTGTATCACTTATGGTTCCAAGGTGCCCTGATGCCACTTAATATCCTGGAGTGCTATTGCCTCTATGGCAGATACCTGACAGGAAGTTCGAAGTAAGTTTGATCAACAATGGATGGAAAACCCACTCTTAGCATGTAAGATAGCTTTCCTCATTGACTTCAATGAAAATGAATCAAATTCAGTATCCTAAACCAAACCAAATAGGTGACTGAGCCAAAAATGAACCAAGCCAAAAATATTGGGGATAGCATACCCTAGTGCATGCATACCTGCATACTCCTACCAGCACATCGATGCACAACGTTACTTCTTCCTCAAAGCTGATGTAACTTTGGGCAGCAGCTTGTAGGTAGACTATTTTATATGTTGCCTTTATAAAACACACAGGAAACAACGAAGGTGACTCAAAAAATGCACAGCCAATGCTCCAAAGATTCTAAAAGTTGATTGTTCATTTTCTACAATGGACTATTTATTGTCTGTGATGCGAGGTGAATTTTAGAGAGCTCACTAGTGAACTTCCTTGTGAGCAGCAGCATTACCCGCTTAAGTTAACATTTGCGACGGATAACTCCTGAGGCAGGCCAGAAAGGCCGAAACACAGCCATGTTGAGTCTTGGTTGTTGGACATTAAACTTTTAGAATCTTTGGAGCATCATCTGTGCATTCATCTTCACTGTTTTCTGTGTGTCTTCACATCTGTGGATGCTTTTGTTCTTCTGTGTGTACGTCGCCTTTATAAAACAAGTACAACATTTGTATCTATATTCCTTCCCTTTCTAGGCCCTCTTACAATACATGCATACTTCATATATACAAAACAAAGTTCAGTATTTAAAAAGTATGAAGTCCAATTATATGTTTTCACAGGATCATTCTGGAAGGATTGAAGTTGAGGTAATCACAATTGTTGAGCTTAATCACCAAATCTTAGAGGCCTGAAAGGTATTTGAGGAGAAGAACAAGATCGCCTGTTGCACCAGCCTTGCCTCTAAGTCACTGCTGAATTCATTTCCAAGCATAGTCCTAGGGGTCAAGTTACTCCTGCATCAGGTTCTGAGCTAATTTTTTCTATTTGGCTCACATCTTTTTCAGTGGTAGCTCAAGGTGAGTTTCATTCCGGTAGTGTAACCCATGCCCCTCCATGGTGCTAGGGGCACTCATCTGAACCCATACTTCCCCAATGCATTAAAGTATCCGGTTAGCATTGCTGAAGGTGCTGTCTTATTCCGTGTATGTTACTTTTATTTCTTCCTTCCAGCCCAGTCTACATGAGATCCAAATTAGATCTCATGCCCTTGCTCCAATCATGCTATGCCCTTGTTCATAAATGGTTCTAACCACAAGCTTCTGCCTTTCTCTTATCAATAATCATCTGCTACGGAGACAGTTCCAATCAATAGCAGCTAATTTTCCCTGGATTTTAAATTACAGAAACATGTAGCGGTGTCATATCAGTAGGGATTCGTTTCTGCTCAGCGAGAGTGAAAAGAAACTGACACTGCACGAGGCTGTCCCAAGAGGGCTGTCTGGGAATGTACTCCATTTCTATTGCTCTGAAGGCTGGTGCAAACAGATAAATGGATAGAGATAATATACGCACGCGTATTTTTCATCTATAAAAAACGAGGATAGGAAATACATTTTTGTATTTTTTCCAGAGAATGCTGGCATTTCTTTGATTCAGTAGAATTGCTGTCCCTTTTTAACCGATACAGCTCTGTATGTTATATGCTGATAATTTCTAGCTAAGAAATTAAATAGATCAATAGAAATAATAATCTCAGCTTCCTTTCCAGCCTGAGGGTTCAGATTCAATCCCCTCTGTTGTTGGTCTGCATGTAAAATCTGTAGCAGATACTTATTCTCCCTCAGCTTAATGTAACTGTGACCTCACCCTGGGCACGATACTTCACCCTACAATACCCTTAGCATACCTCGGGCAAAATATCATGTATCGGACAGGGTTAAAGTACAGACATTAAAACTAACCCCGTCTCCCCATTTCTAAAATGGGAAGAGGAAATAAAACTAAATTGGTTATATATTTTAATGTAACTCAGGAAAACAAATGACATTTACATTGATAATTCAATAACTTATTATTTTTATTTATATGATGGGTATGTGTAAAGTTCAGATCCGTTTAACAAATTCAATATTTTTTTTTTTTTAGTACATCAACAATCCAACAGATCAACTTCTCCTACGTTTTATCAGATAAGTATAATTTGATCTTAGCAAAATTCATTAACTAAATATGCATTTAATCTTAAAGTTTTGTCTAAACATTCCCCTCTTCTATAAGAATTGATTCTTTATTATTATTTCTTTTTCAGGTCCCTCATCCATCAAGCAGGTAAGTATAGTTTGTGTTTTTTCTCCCTTTTCTTCTTATAGGTATATCATGGCTCACATCTCCAAATCGCAAAGACAAATTAGAAAAGTATATTTTACTAATCTAACAAAATTTTCTTCTCTAATATATATAACACAACAGTACAGTATTTCTTAAATTCTCAACAACTGTAAGAGCTGATTCTTTGTTTTGTGTTTTCTTTTGCAGGAACTTCTTCAAGGAAAAATAAGGTAAGTATTATAAGTCATTGTTTTTAAACAGGGCCTGGTTGATTCTGGCTGATATATTAAAGGATACTCCTCTCCAGCACTTTTGTATGAATCTCTCTCTCTTTTATTGTTGGGTACCGGTACCGTGCTGTTTTTCTTTTCAAGATGATAGCGGGTATACTGCAGGCAGGAACTGGAACTCCTCCGAAGGACCTACTACTCTAAGCTGTAACCAACTTAATAAGAAAAACCTTAAACCTTTTCTATCCAGTCCACTCATATTAATATGCAGTGGCTCATTATAATTATTCCTTTCCCTATCTAGTTGTTCCCAGGTAAAATAAAATATGATTGAACATCCCTATCTAAACCCTCCCAAACCAATAAATCCCCAAAAATGTATCACAATTTAATATAAGCACTAGGATTATTAAATCCTATGTGTTGATTTTTTTTTTTTCTTTCTCTGCAGCAGGTCACCGCTCTTTCAGAGACAGGGGTATTATAATCATGAGACTTTTTTTCCCCTCTTCCTTAAATTGATGAAGCTCACAATTACTGGGGTGATTATTTAGTTAAACCTTGTCACAAGGCAGATAACCCCTCACAGAAGTATTTTGAAACTCACACCAGTTCCTTACAAGTTCACTTCTATTAGTGAGCCAGATTGGTACTGCGCCCAAATATTTTATTTATCAAAGACACTTCTAACATATGAAGTTAAATTAAGACTCAGGCAACAGCTTTCCCATCCAAACCAAAATCACTTGCCTAAAGCCTCCTGACAACACGCGAGTGGCTTTTAAAATTAAGTTTTCCCACTGCAGACACACAGCAATATTTTTAATTGATTACCCAAACCTCTCAAAACTCAATTTAAATGTATTTCTTGGCTGAACTGCGCAGAGACCACTTTTACAGGTCTGCACAGCCTTTAGCTTACCTCCCAACTGCCCCACAAGCCGTTTAGAACTTAAGTATGTCATATATGGCACAAGCCCAGCATGAGCCCCTGCACTAACCTAACACTTTGCAATCCCCTATAAACATACACTTTACATTAAATTATGACATTTTCAGCAATATACAGCACTTTACACATATTTGAATACATTTTCCTTACCTCATTTAGCATTTAACTGTGTTTATTTTTAAGTTTTCTTCTGCACGCGCCTGCTGCACTCCCTGGCACAAGCCAGCATCTGGCTCGTGCCATCAGCTGCTTCTCTCCCTCCTCGTGGCTTCCCCTCAGCGCATGCCACCCAACAGCACGCCCGCCAACACATTTAGAAAATAAAAAACACCGGAGAAGTACACCGGAGCACTTCCCCCTTCTTACTCTGTTCCACGCTGGGTTCTCCACCCCGGAGCTCACCCTCAGAGGCATCCCAGGTAAAATAATTTAACCCTATATGGGTTACATTAATTTTATACCTCTTCAGAAAGGCATTATGGGAATTGTCTGCTAAATAAGGACAACGTTTATTTAAGCAACAGAGCCTCCTTTATTAAGGCTTATATAAGTGGTTCCCAAACCTGGTCCTGGAGGCACCTCAGCCAGTCAGGCTTTTGGGATATCCACAATGAATATTCATGAGTGATATTTGTATGCACTGCCTCCACTGCATGCAAACCTCTCTCTTGAATATTCATTGTGGATATCCTGAAACCTGACTGGCTGGGGTGCCTCCAGGATCAGGTTTGGGAACCACTGGCTTATACAATACCTTACTGGCAATCATCCAAGGAAGTTTATTATTATTATTAGCATTTGTATAGCGCTACCAGACGCACGCAGTGCTGAACACCTGACACAGAGAGACAGTCCCTGCTCAATAGAGCTTACAATCTAAAAATACAGACAGACAAGACAATTAAGGGCGAGGGAAGTACTGGGTGAGAAAGGAACAAGGGGAGGGCAATTGAGTAGTGGCTAGGAGCCAAAAGCAGTGGTGAAGAGGTGGGTTTTCAGCAAAGATTTGAAAACAGGTAGAGATGGAGCTAGACATACAGGCTCAGGAAGTCTATTCCAGGCATAAGGTGCTGCGAGGGAAAAGGAACGAAGTCTGGAGTTAGCAGTGGAGGAGAAGGGGGACAACAAGAGAGATTTGTCCAGTGAGCGGAGTTCACAGGGAGGAATGTAGGGAGAGATGAGAGTGGAGAGGTAATGGGGGGGCTGCAGAATGGATGCATTTAAAGGTCAGTAAGAGAAGTTTGAACTGTATGCGGAAGCGGAGAGGGAGCCAATGAAGTGACTTGAGGAGTGGGCTAGTGTGGGTATAACGATTGTGGTGGAAAATAAGTCATGCTGCAGAATTTTGGCCAGACTGGAGAGGAGAGAGATGACTGAGTGGAAGACCAGTGAGAAGCAAATTGCAATAATCCAAGCGAGAGGTGACAAGGGGTTGGATAAGGGTTCTGGTAGCGTATTCAGAAAGGAAGGGGTGAATTTTGCTAATGTTGTAGATAAAGAAACAACAGGTTTTGGCGATCTGTTGACTAAGCGCAGAGAAGAAGAGAGAGGAATCAAAGATGACTCCAAGGTTACGAGCTGAGGAGACAGGGAGGATGTGAGAGCCATTAACGGAGATAGAGAATGGGGGAAGAGGGGAGGTGGGTTTAGGGGGAAAAATGAGAAGTTCAGTTTTAGTCATGTTTAGCTTCAGATGGCGTTGAGACATCCAAGCAGAAATGTCAGACAAGCAGGATGAAATTTTGTCCTGGATTACGGTTGAGATTTCAGGGGTGGAGATGTAGATCTGAGAGTCATCTGCATAAAGATGGTATTGAAAGCAATGGGATGAAATCAGGGTACCAAGAGAAGAGGTATAGATGGAGAAAAGGAGGGGTCCAAGGACAGAACCCTGGGGGACACCAACTGAAAGTGGGATGGAAGTTGAAGAAGAACCGCCAGAGTGAACACTGAAAGTACGAAGTGAGAGGTAGGAGGAGAACCAGGAAAGAACAGGGCCCTGGAATCCAATCGAGGATAGTGTATCTAGGAGTATGGTGTGGTCAACAGTGTCGAAAGCAGCAGATAGGTCAAGAAGGATAAGGATAGAATAGAGACCTCTGAATTTAGCCAGCAGCAGGTCATTAGAGACTTTGGTAAGTGCAGTTTCAGTAGAGTGAAGAGGGCAGAAACCAGATTGGAGTGGGTCAAGAATAGGTTGGGAAGAAAGGAAGTCAAGACAACAGTGGTGAATGACACATTCAAGTAATTTGGAGAGGAAAGGAAGAAGGGAGATGGGGCGATAGTTGGAGGGACAGGTAGGGTCAAGTGAGGGTTTTTTAAGGAGTGGAGTGAAAACAGCATGTTTACAATATAAATGCATAATAAATATATTAAAATATAAGAACACTAATGATATAATATATAAAACAATCACTAGTAAAGTAGTCAAACTCAATATCTATAGTACAGGATCAGCCCAACAATCTCCCACCCAAAATCAGGGAAACTCGAAATATCAGATACTCTAAGATGGAAAGAGGAAAGCATTCAACTTTTTCCTAATGGAAAGATAATTCGACTCACACATACCTCCATAGGCAAATTATTCAAAAATGTTGAAGCCACTGTAGGAAAAATATGCCTCCATCAACAAAGCCTCCTAATCACCTCTGTAGAGAGGACAGTTAGACATCCTTCACTTGAACACAAGGCCCCACGTGGTGACAGCAAAAGCTAGAAGGATGCTTGGATTCATAGGGAGAGGAATAGCCATTAGCAAAAAGGAGGTGATGATGCCCCTGCATATGATCTGGTACAACCTCATTTAGAATATTTGTACAGATCTGGAGACCACACCTTATGGAGTCAGTCCAGAGGGTGGCTACTAAAATTCATCATAAAGCATATGGGGACAGACTTAAATATATCAATATGCTTACTTTGGAAGAAAGACAGGAGAGGGGAGATATGATAGAGACATTTAAATACCTATGCAGCGTATTGCACAGGAGGCGAGTCTCTTTCAATTGAAAGGAAGCTCTGGAACGAGGGGGGCATAGGATGAAGGTGAAAGGGGATAGACTCAGAAGTAATCTGAGGAAATACTTCTTCATGGAAAGGGTAGTGAATTCATGGAATGGCCCTCTGGTGGAAGTGGTGGGGTATCTGAATTCAAGAGAGCTTGACACAAATATGTAGGATCTCTAAGGTAGTGATGGGGAGAGTAGATGGCATGGATGGGCAGACTGGATAGGCCATATGGTTTTTATCTGCCTACATGTTTCTATGTTGCAAGATATTCTCTCCCTTAAGTAGGCCGGTTTATGAGTGCATAAAACCTTGAATGTCAAAATCACCAACTTAACTGCACCCTTTCCTATATAAGGAGCCAATACAATCTCCTCAAGGATAGATGAGCACTTTCTGATCTGCTTGCCATAGTTAACCATCTTGCTGCAGCATTCTGGACCACTTGCAATCTCCTCAGTATCTTATGTGGGAGACCAACATACAATATATTGCAATAATCCAGAACACTTAAGATCACTGCAAACATTACTGATCAGAGGACATTTTCCTGCAAATAAGATTTCAATTGCTTCATTAAGGGACCCTTTTACTCAAGGGTTGGCACGCGGCAACAGGCTTGCTGCGTACCAATCCAGAATTACTGCTGGGCTACCACCGGAGCCTAGTGGTAGTTCCCACCCCCAGTGGCACTATAAAAAGTTGCTATTTTTATAGCACTTGTGCTTTCCTGTTGGAAATTGGGCAGCGCTGTGTGCTGCCCAGTTACTGCCGGGTTAACGCAGGAGCCCTTACTGCCACCTCAATGGGTGGCAGTATGTGCTTCCCCCAGAAAGTGGTTCACTTACCGCATGGCCATTTCTTTTCCAGAAGAACATTCAGCCTTTTACCTGCTGCTGTAAAAGGGAGCCTCAGCACACATCAAAAATACACACTGATGCTAGTGCAGGCACCTTTTTACCACAGCTTAGTAAAAGGACCTGTATATAATATGTAAACTGCTTTGATTGTAACCACAGAAAGGTTTTATATCAAGTCCTATTCCCTTTCTCTTCCTTTATAATAAGCCGTCTGGGACAGCCATTTTACTTGTTCTTGAAAAAAAATCATGTGTGTCTCCAAAAGAAAAAAAAAACCTCAATGAGTCACTAACAGGGACAATCTCTGTATCAATTTATCCTTTACATAGTAACATAGTAGATGACGGCAGAAAAAGACCTGCACGGTCCATCCAGTCTGCCCAACAAGATAACTCATATTTGCTGCTTTTTGTGTATACCCTACTTTGATTTGTACCTGTGCTCTTCAGGGCACAGACCGTATAAGTCTGCCCAGCACTATCCCCGCCTCCCAACCACCAGCCCCACCTCCCAACCACCGGCTCTGGCACAGGCACAGACCATATAAGTCTGCCCAACACTATCTTCACCTTCCAACCACCAGCCCTGCCTCCCAACCACTGGCTCTGGCACAGACCGTACAAGTCTGTCCAGCACTATCCCCGCCTCCCAACCACCAGTCCCGCTTCCCACCACCGGCTCTGGCACAGACCGTATAAGTCTACCCAGCCCTATCCCCGCCTCCCAAACACCAGCCCCGCCTCCTGATCTTGACTAAGCTCCTGAGGATCCATTCCTTCGGCACAGGATTCCTTTATGCTTATCCCACGCATGTTTGAATTCCGTTACCGTTTTCATTTCCACCACCTCCCGCGGGAGGGCATTCCAAGCATCCGTGAAAAAATACTTCCTGACATTTTTCTTGAGTCTGCCCCCTTTCAATCTCATTTCATGTCCTCTCGTTCTACTGTTGGCTGTCCCCCTCTCGCTCTGGCACAAGATGTTATCAGAAATAGAGCCCAAATTTCCAGATGGCAGTAGTCGTGACTTTGAAACTCTACCTCAGAATGAAAGGGGTAAGCTACAAAAACTAACCTCTCCTCATAATCTCTAAGACCATGAGGGGAAAAAAACTAAATTCAGGATTTGTCCCTTATTTGAAGGAGTCAATAAAACTCTATACTGTTTACTATAAATAAAACAAGTTTATTTAACCGATTCTCTTAATAATAAAGACTAAGAACAATAACATTTTAATTTTTAACCAAATTCCCTTCTATTGGTATCACAATTCTAACTAAATAATTTCTCAACTTAGGGTTAATACATTAACTTAGTTTCCTTTTTCTTTTTCTTTACAGGAATCACTTTAGGTCTCAAGAATTTTCAGATAAGTATCTCAAATAACCTTTCTCAATTTCTTTTCAATTAAATCAGATGACAAATAAGCTATACAGTAAATTATTAGAATTGATACTTTGTGTGTTCTTTGTTCTCTTTTTACAGGTACCTGTTTTCACTCTAGAGAAGCAAGCAAGGTAAGTATATTTAGTGTTGTCTTTGTCTTTCTCTATCTTTTCTTTTCTATTTTTTTTTCTCTATTTTCTCAATAGTCACTTAGCTTATGTCAATTCACTGGATGATGTGTAGTCTGTCTTGCGGAGGGGCCCTTGTTGGTTCTCCAACTTCCAGGTTCTTCTTCCAGGTCTTCTCCCTAAACCTATCTCTTAAAACTTAATAGGAGGAAAAACCCTATCTATTCTCACATGTTGTTAATACCTTTAGTTCTAGTGAATTATTTATTTAATACTTAGGGCCAACTAAACTATTTAAATAAAATTAAATACAAATCCCTGTATTGCTCCAAACCTATGCTAATCACTTATTCCCTAAACTGAAGAGGCTGATAACCCTTTCAGTCCCTTGCATCCCAACATTCCTTAATCACTTTCTTATTCTCATATGTACTCATACCCTTTCCCCTATCATCCATACACTTCACTACCAAAACCAATCACACTTCATACCCCCCAAGTTTATTATAATTAATCAAAAATCAAATAAAACCCCTTACAGACTTTTCCTTTAATTCACTATCACTCTCACACTTTTTACTATCACACTAAACTCACTTTCTAACTTCCAATCACCAATAATCTCACACTGACTCTCCCACACTGAGCTGCGCTTCCGCTCTCTTCAGTCACCAGCCTCTCACTCCCACTGTCAGTTAGCCTCATCTCCTAGGAGACCAAGCTTTGGCTTGGGATTCCAAGCCTTGCTGACCAATCCCAAGCCTTTTCCAACATTCTAAACCCTCAAGCTGACCAGCGGAATCTTGAGAAGCACAGCAAAATCTCCATTTTATTTTATAATTTCCCATAGAGTTCAATGGGAAATTATAAAATTAAACTATAACTCCTTCCAATTTTCCCCAAAACACCCCAAATTTTCCCTGCCACTAAAACCCCGAATTCCCCATCTAACCATACTTTTAAATTTTAAAAATACCCCAATTTTCCTATCCGCCGCACATTATCCCCTCTAACACCCCTCCAAAATTACCCAAATTTGTAAAACCCATCTCAAAAATTAATATACCCCTTCCTTAATCTACCCTGTCGAATTTAAGAATTTAACCCTTTATTAACCCCTTCAAACTAGCACCCCTCCAAAAAACCCCCTAAAAATATTTAAATTCAAAAAACTAATCCGATAGAAAAATCAAGAAAAATCCCCTGAACATGAATCTAAAAACCAAATTTAAAAAACTTAAACCCCTGATTTTTTAAAAATCAAAAACCGAACTTATACAATTTACAAATAAATAAATGGAAATTTTAGGTTAAAAAAACCCCTTACCTTGTCCGTGATTTTCAGCACACTCGATGCCTACCCTCGGTTCCGGTCCCGGTCGTCCTGGTACGAAAACGGATCCAATAATAAAAAAAGAACCGAAGCCGGCCCAAAATTTAGGCCCCGGCTTCGGCCTACTCGCGAAGACGCGCGTTCGCGATTCGTGCATGAGGCGCGCCGCCTCATGCACACTCGCGCCGGCGTTCTTTACTCGCCGGCATCTTGTTTTTTAAAAAAAACAATTCCCGGCGCCCTCCCTCAGCCGGCAAACTTCAGCGCTGCCTCCTGCAGCGCTCCTCCGGCCTCCGGTTTCCCTCTTCGGGCCCGAAAACAATCTTCACTCCCGGGGTTACGCTCCATCGGCCCCCGGGAGTTAAAAAAACGCCACTTCGCTTCCTGGTTCCCCTCCAGCGCTCCGAATTCCCTTTTGCAGGCCCGGGGACGTTCCCAACCATCCCGGACCCTGGAAAGTGCAGTGCCTCGTCCCCAAAACTCCTGGAGCCCAGGAAAGTATTTTTTTTTTAATTTTCTAACCCCAGGTTACACTACCACCTTCCCATCTCCGGAAAAGGTTCGTTTGCGGATTAATACCTTTAGGATAATAATCCAGGTTTTGGAAGTCATGATTCTATGTGCCTTCATGTCTGCTTCTAGGAAGAGCAAGGAGGGAATTTATTGGTTTGGAAAAGCTTACGCTCAAATCCCGCCTAGCATCTCTTACTTCTGAACAGTCTCTGTCAAGGCGTCATATTGATCACCACAACTCTTTCGCTTTTTCCCTTCTTTGCTTTTACCCTTTCTCTCTTACACTTCTAAGAAATTGATTGTTTGTTTCCTGAATTGATGTATGTTTCTTACAGACTGTTGTAAGCCACATTGAGCCTGCCCATGGGTGGGAAATTGTGGGATATAAATAAATAAATTATCTGAATCAGTGTCTTTTCTTTCCTGTTTGTTCACATGATACTGTACAGTCAGAGTCCCCAGATCTTTTATGGTGAAAATTTTCACTTACACCTTTATGATGACACAATTGGCCTTTTAAAACACTAATAATATGTTTTTAAAGAAGCTAATCTATAAGAGAAAAATACAATCAAATAATCAAAAAAGGGCATGGAACCAAATAATTCTCAAACCTGAGAGAATGAATTATAGAAAAGTGTGGTAACTTTGAAATACAATAAACAGAACCCGTGAAAAATCAACTTTTCTGCCAGGTATTGCCAGAATCTGTCTCATTATTAAATACAAATGTGATCAAATAGATTAGTAATTTCATAAATCATTATGGGGGCCCTGTGGTAAAAGGTGGCCTCAGTGCATCCTTATGTGGGTCATTCCCGTGTGCTAAGGCCATTTTTACCACAGTGGTAAAATGGTGTTTTCTATTTTCTCTGAATTTCTGATCCGAAGAAGAAGGGTTACCTTTGAAAGCTCATGAAAAAAATGTATTGCTTGTCCATATACCCTAACCACATGTTAATTAGTAAGCGAGCAGCAGGGGCGTAGCCAGACTTTGGTGGGAGGGGGGTCCAGAGCCTGAGGTGAGGGGGCACATTTTAGCCCCCCTCCCCGGCACCGCTGACACCTCCCCCCCCCCCCCCCCGCTGCCACCACCAACTTTGACGATCCCAGCTGATGACCCTCTCGACCCCCCCTCCCGCCGTCAACCCTCCCCCGCCATTGTCTACCTTTGCTGGCAGGGGACCCCAATCCCCACCAGCCGAGGAGGTCCTCTTCTTCCCGCGAAGGCTTCGTTCTGTTTCTGACGTCCTGCACGTACAATGTGCAGGATGTAAGAAACAGAACGAAGCCTTCGCGGGAAGAAGAGGACCTCCTTGGCTGGCGGGGATTGGGGTCCCCTGCCAGCAAAGGTAGCCCACTGCGATGGTGGGGGAGGGTTGGCGGCGGGAGGGGGGTCGAGAGGGTCGTTGGCAGGGGGGGTCCAGGGCCAAATCTACGGGGGCCCAGGCCCCCTGGCCCCACGTAGCTACGCCACTGGCGAGCAGAATGTGGCTATGCTAACCGATTAGCACAGAACATGCTTCCTCTTTGCCCCCAGTCATGCCCCAGCTCTAAAAAATAAATTCTGTCAGTGTGTTTTAGATGCACACTGAGGCCTTCTTTTACCGCAGCAGGTAAAAGGCTGTCTGTTTTGTTCAAAAAACAAATGACCATGTGGTAATTGAACCACTTAGTGCACGGCCATTTTGGGGACAGCACGTACCACCATCCATTGAGGTGGTGGTAAGGGCTCCTGCGCTAACCCGGCAGTTACCAGGCAACGCCTACCACTGGGTAAGCACTGGCGTTACAAAGATAGAAAATATTTTTGTTGCACTGGAAGTGACGCATGCTGGGCATGGGAACTATCGCCGGACTCGAACAGTGGCCCAGTGGTAGTTCCAGATTGGCGCGCGGCAAGCCTGTTGTCACGCATCAACCCTTTAGCAAAGGACCCCTCTATTTTTTTTGTGTGTGGGTAGCACACGCACACACCCAATAATTACTGCAGGATGCCTGAGTGCATAACACAGTAAGCTCTTTTTTTTGCGGTAAGTAAGTCTTAGGGGTCCTTTTACTAAGCCGCGTAAGCATCTACAAGCACCCAACGCGTGCCAAAATGGAGTTACTGCCCGACTACCACGTGGCTCTTGCAGTAATTTCATTTTTGGCGTGTGTCTGATACACGTGTCTGAAAATGTTTTTATTTTCAGGCGTGCGTAATGGATGCGCGCCAAGCGGCATTTGGTGCGTGAAGGTCATTACCATCCAGTTATCGCATGAGTCTTTACCGCTAAGTCAATGGCTGGCGGTAAGGTCTCAGACCCAAAATGGACACGCGGCAATTTTTGGCAAAAATTTTTAAAAAAGGCCTTTTTTACAGGCACACTAAAAAATGGATTGTCGCGCACCCAAAACCCGTATTTATACTACCGCAAGCCATTTTTCAGTGCGCCTTTGTAAAAGTATCCCATAGTGCTTACTTCAGCTTAGTTAAAGGATCCCTATGAGATTTTTTTTTGCATGTTAATAAATCAAAACATTTTTTATTTCTGTGTCGATGAATCATTTTGGGAATTGTGTAGTGGCAGTAACCAAAGTTTCCAGAAAGTGGGGATGGGTCCCAGGCAATGCACAACAGTGACACCATTTAGCTAGCACCCATACCAGGTTTGGAAGGAAGCAGAACTGTGCTGTCACTGGCCAGTGAATGGCCTGTCACTTCCATCCTGGGCTAGAAGGAAGGGGACTTAAAAAAAAGAGGAAGAACCCCCACACCAACATAAAAGAAGTTAGATTCTGAATGGGAATTTTGGATTTTGAGGTGTTTTCAATGAACTCTCATTGTTTATCAAAAATATTACAGAATAGAGAATGTCCTTGTTATTTGAACATTTCTTGCTATAACTATATTGGAATTTAATTAACAATACAAGCTAATTACAGTTAAGCACCAAATATAATAAATTAAATTGTGCAAACATGGCCCAATTTTTTCACCAGATAGACAAACAAAAATAACCAACTTTTTTCTTTGTTTTCAATCTTTTGGTAATCTCCTGGCAATTAGGTCTTCATTATACTATATACATAACAGCCATTAACATTAATTATGTGGTGATACAATTAAACATTTAATTTCCTAGCTATTAAATCCTAAATCGTTTATGAATAATTATAGGCCATCAGCTAGAAATGCTCCTAGCACAGCTCATCATACAGACTGGGACTGAACTGTTGAATGTACCTTTCTATTGGTCATTGGGGTATGTGTAAGGCACAAGCCATGATACATAGTCCATGATCAGCTACAACCAGACATGTGCTTGCTGGGCACCTGTCATGCGAATATGTTTTACACTGATCCTACCCCTAATCCACGTCTTGACAATTTTTCCTTTGGACCTAGGAGACAGCCCCAAAACTTAATAGCCAGTGGCTGAGAATTCTATCACTCCACCTCCATCATTCCCACAAAAATGAAAATTGGGAGAGGGGTCACTGCTGATTTACTGAGATTGTTATCCCATTCTAAAATACTCTTAATTCAAGTAGCTGCTCCCCCCCATGAACATATAATAAGCTGCATGCCAATGCTGTTTCCCCTTCAATATTGCTGCATCTAAAGTGATTGCTTCTCTCTCATCATCCCACCCTCTCCCCAGCAGTCTCCTGTTCTCAAGCCCTCTACCATTCCAGCCAGATGACAACCCATTACCCTGCCCCAGCCAACCCAATCAGACACTATCTAAACTGCACCACCAATCCAGACTAGCCAGCTTCAGTCACCAACCCTCTTTAACTGGCTAGAGTCAGCTGCATCTTAGACTCCAGCCAGCCACCCTTCCTGGTCACCTTGCCCGCTGCTGCTGCTGCTGCCATCATAACAGCTGTTGTCTTCTGGTTTTGCCACCATATTGTTTTCAGTGAGTTTGCACCACATGATGCTTGCTTCCTTCATTTATCTGGTGGTCTCATGTCTTGTAAGATTGTGAGACAAGCATGGCAAACAGCTAGGATTGAAACTATACTTCTTGTAGTACTGACATTGGTGGCTACTGTCCCTTTAAGAGGGTCTGTAGACTACATCAGCCTTCAAAGCTTGAACTCCTGCAAAATTGATTTGTAGAGAGAGGCTCAACAGAGGCTCAGTGAAGCCCATTGTTTATTTTTACTTCCATGGCCCAATTAGTGGTTCCAAAGCTGCTTAGAGAAAGAGGGCATATGGAGATGAAGCCTTGTGTCAGGGATAGCAAGGAATGCTACATAGAAAGCAATGGGATCCAAGAATAGTAAAACCCCAGAGAGAGAATAGGAAAAATAAAAATCAGCTGCTAAAGACTCACTTAAGCTAATAAATCTCCAAAACCTTAGGTGTTAGTAAGAACATCTAAGGTTCTTGCTGTCTGATTTTGAATGAAAGTAGATAATTGTGGTGGTTCATAAAAAAACAAAACAAAAGAAACTTCTCTTAGTTGAATTATGTATTTACAAGGAAAACGAAAACAAGGGACAGCACATCCTATCTTATAGAAAGGAACTGTTTTCTCCTTTCCAATTTTTTTTTTTTTTACATACATCAGGAAAAATATGTAGCTTGGAACCAAGAAATTCCATATCTTGATGATGGAAATAGAAACACATAACTGAATCTTTGTCCTGGGCAAAAACAAAAGATACCAACAAAGTTGCCCTCCAATGACCACGTTGTAAGATAACTCCAGCAGACCAGTCAAGTCTAAACTTGATCTAGAAGTTTTCCCAGCTTTTGCTTCTTGTTTAATCACAGGAACATGACAGATCTTATTCAAGGGAGGCACAGTGGAATCAGGGAATTTCAAATCTTCTTTCAAGTATTTATAGAATAGAGAGAACGTGTGGAAAATTGAGCACCTGAATGTTCAAATGTCTAACAGCATTCTCAATATTCTCTATGTTACTATCAGGCTTATTTTCGAAAGAGATGGACGTCCAAAGAGCGACATAAATCTGCACTTGGACGTCCTTCTCACAGAGACGTCCAAATCAGTATAATCGAAACCGTATTTTGGATGTCTTTATTGGAAGTCTGTTGCAAGGACGTCCAAATCTCAAGAGGGCGTATCGGAGGTGTGTTCGAGGCGGGACTTGGGCGTTCCTAAGACTTGGACGTCTTTGATCCATAGAGGAAGATTAAAATACGCATTGGGGAACATATTAGTAACATTCGTACCTGTAAAAGGGAAGCTCCTCTG
Source organism: Microcaecilia unicolor (assembly GCF_901765095.1). Taxonomy (NCBI): domain Eukaryota; kingdom Metazoa; phylum Chordata; class Amphibia; order Gymnophiona; family Siphonopidae; genus Microcaecilia; species Microcaecilia unicolor. The sequence continues at coordinate 329,820,422 of NC_044034.1, forward strand.
AGTGAGCATTGGAGTGAGTTTCATCATCAGATTGTAGATTTGAAATATACAGTGATCTTTCAAATTAAATTACAGAGGGGAGGAAATTTGAGTGATATTTTGACTAGGAAGGAACAACGGTTTATTTATATGTGGGATACTGTTTACCCCCGGGGTTTAAATAGAGAGGTTGAATGGTTATGAAATGTGGGGCCAGAATTCCCTGAGAGTAATGGCCCCTTTAAATAATCTTGGGTGTATCCAGCTATTATGAGTCCCTTTCCCTCTCTCAATCTTATTGGCTGCATGGGAACCAATGGGGAGGTTCCCCTTGGGTATTTAAACAGATTAAGGTGTCGGGCAGCTGTTTGGTTTGGAGAGCAAGGAGGGTTCCAGACATTACCTGCTCAGGGATAGTACCTGACATTGTTGGTAACAATGAATTGTATTCATGTGAGTAATTGAATTTAAGTTTTGAAACTGAAGCTGTATAAATATTTAATTATATTCTAGTATAGGGTGAAAATAATGTTTAGATCATTAATGTGAATTTATGTTTGTAGTTCCCTTTCTGAGGAAGACATTCGAAACTCAGCTTGAGTTAAAGGGAAAAGTAAGATGGTGTTGAAGAGCACGAATGAACTTTTGATGAAATTTTAAATCACCTGTACGAGCACACTGGGTTCCTAAGGGAAGTTATTTTTCTTTTTTACATAATCAGGTTTTTTTTGAGTATGTATTTGTGGTATGTGTAGAATTTAGTGGTAGCCACAAGCTGTATGAGATTTACAAGTGAGTGTTACTTAAAATTAGGATTCATATTATAACTGCAGTTACTTGTTGTGGGGTATAATAAGAACTAACTGCTTTATGGTTTGAATGCATAGTTGACTTAATGAGATCTGTTTTTAAAAATTTGAAACATCATTAACTGCAAGTTGCATTATAAGTAACAGTAGGTGTGTGTGCATACATTTTGAGGAGGTGGAACACAGGCTGTGCTATGATGGTTCCATCTAAACACTACCACATGCTTTCCCTGGGAACGCTATGGGTGTAATGGATATGGACTGAGCACAATCTAAAATTTAAATAATTATATTAACGATTATATGTATGAATGGTTATTTAGTTTAATTTTTCCCAAGTATGTTTTGGTAGAATATTCATATTTGAGGACTTGGGTAGTCTATATGTTTTTTCTTCCAGTTGAGTAGTGAGTTTATTACGAATAAGCCAGAAAAAGGTGCCCAAAATGACCAGATGACCACTGGAGGGAATCGGGGATGACCTCCCCTTACTCTGCCAGTGGTCACTAACCCCCCTCCAACCCTCTAAGAATAAAAATATTATTTGCCAGCCTCTATGCCAGCCTCAGATGTCATACTCAGGTCCATGACAGTGCATGCAGGTCCCTGGAGTAGTTTAGTGGTAGATGCAGTCACTCAACTCAAAGCATTCCTAGTATTCATCATCCTGAAGCAGAGCAGGTTGCCACATTAAGCTGGGTTTAGTACTAAGCTTTGGTCCAGTCCTGGTTTTGTAATTCCTACCCCATGCCAAAGCAGCACTGACAAGGACCAGCACAGGTCAGTCTGTGACTTAGAAAACCAGGAATGCATGGGAGTCTCAGGGTGACAGAGAACTAGGCTGGTAATAGGTTGATTGCTTAATTATCATCTTGGGAGCCATCTGTGCCTCTGTGTCATGCAAGGAATACGCAGACAGCATGGCCTGCAGCTGGATTTCTGAGCCATCCTGCCTAATGTTAATGAACCTGCTCCCCAGCAGAGCTGTCAATAATGCTGGGAAAGTGGTGCACTGTCTTGTTAATGGCACAGTACTAGGAGATAAAAAGCCTTTAAATAGAATCTTCCTGTGGTGTCAGAAGATAAACCAAATCAGTGTTTAAATACTCTTCAGTGTGTGAGGGAGAAGAACTTAGAGGTGTTGAAGAACCTGTTCTGAGCAGGGCTACCACATTACCCCTAGGTCAATAAACCAGGCTGATCTAGGCCTGGTCTTGCCCCATTGCAGGCATAGATTTGATTTTCTGGGTGAGAAAATGTCATAGAAACATTAGTGATAATAGGTGTGACCCTCATTTTAGAAGCCCTTTTTATGATTTATACATGTAAATTTCGGCATTTTGTCATATATCCCAAATAAATATATAAACCCAGCTTTAGAAAGTCAAGATTTACATTGTAAGCCACATTGAGGCTGCAAATAGGTGGGAAAATGTGGGATACAAATGCAACAAACAAACATATATAAATCTGCATTTCATGCTGGCAAGGCAGCATGGTTTGGGTGTGACTTGAATAAAACTAAAATCTACACATGTACGCTCCATTTCAGAACGTGGATGCATGTCTATGATGGCAGAGATCAACAGTGGGATTTAAAACTGCTGCTGGATATGTATAGGTCTTAAAGTGCTCATTTTGGGCAATGCTCTACAGGTAACATAACGAGAGGTTTCCCCCTTTATTCCACAGTTTCCCCCCACCCCCCACCCAATTGATAGTGCAGAATGATTGCAGCCTCTGTATTAATTAGGAGCATTTAGACATGTAGGTTTCCAAAATGGCATACATACACTTCCATGTGCTGGCATTTACATGTCTATGTTCTGACGTATCAATGTACATAAGTAAATGCCGACACTTAGATGTGCAAGTTGCTGAGGTCTGTCACAACAGTGGATGCGTGAGCGCTTGGGCCTCAGCTGGGCAGATGAATGGTAGGGGGATCCCAGCTGATGACAGGCGAATCCTTCCCAGAGGAATGTAGATGGTGGGTAGCCCTGAAAATGGAGCAGGCCCAGCAGAACCGGAACATGGTTTGAGAACAGGCCCGGTAGACTCGGAACCTGGGGTGGCTCTGAAGAGTGCCCTTGGGGCATAGAAGCTAACTTTTCAAAATTATTGGGGGTGCTAAGCCTAGTGGAAATAACCCCTCCCTGGACACATACAAGGGATTTTCTCAATATTGGGGGTGCTCAAACACCCACAGAGTCGGCTTCTATGCCTTCGGGGCAGGCCCAGTAGAACTGGAACCTGGGGTGGCTCTGAAAAGAGCCCTTGGGAGCAGGTCCAAAAGACCTGGGACCTGGGGTAGGCTTAGCAGAAGACAGGAATGTTTGGCTGGACTGGAGACTGAACACTGAGGCAGGACTGAAGACAGGGACCCAGGCTCAAGGCAGGAACACTGGGCTGGACTGGAGATGAGAACTAGGACTGAAGGAAGGAAAGTAGGGCTAGAGCTAGGCCAGGCCAGTAGTTGCGAAGGCAAGGTGGAGGGGGCCTGGATGCCTCAAATGGCCCCGAATGGATGATGTAACTGGGGTGCCGAGTTCCGCCCCCGGTGGTACTGCCATCAGGGGCACACTCCTAGGTGTGCACTCACCCAAGTAGCCTGGCTCCTGCCAGTGCAGTGTGGGCCCAGACATGAGGCTGGAAAAGCACTGTGGGGCATAGGAGGCTGCTGTTGGAACCCCGCTGTGAGTCAGGCGGGCTGGAGTACAGCTGGAGCCGTGACAAGTTGCCTCTGTGGATGTGTAGATATTGACAAATGTAAAATGGTTGTTCCCACTGCATGTACCTGGTCATACCTGTGCATTCCTGCATATATTTTAGATAAGGCTCTACATCAGAAAATTCTTTCCTGAAATACTACTGGAAGTGGACACATCCCAACCTGAATGTCTTAATTCTAATTTCTCTTATCTAAAATGGGGCTGTATATAGTAACATAGTAACATAGTAGATGACGGCAGAAAAAGACCTGCATGGTCCATCTAGTCTGCCCAACATAAACTCATATCTTGAATTTGTACCTGTCTTTTTCAGGGCACAGACCGTATAAGTCTGCCCAGCAGTATTTCCCGCCTCCCAACCACCAGTCCCGTCTCCCATCACCGGCTCTGGTACAGACCGTATAAGTCTGCCCTCCCCTATCCTAGCCTCCCAACCACCAACCCCTCTTCCCCCCACCTGCTCCGCCACCCAATTTCAGCTAAGCTTCTGAGGATCCATTCCTGCTGCACAGGATTTCTTTATGCATATCCCACGCATGTTTGAATTCCGTTACTGTTTTCATCTCCACCACCTCCCGCGGGAGGGCATTCCAAGCATCCACCACCCTCTCCGTGAAAAAATACTTCCTGACATCTTTTTTGAGTCTGCCCCCCTTCAATCTCATTTCATGTCCTCTCGTTCTACCGCCTTCCCATCTCTGGAAAAGATTTTTTTGCGGATTAATACCTTTCAAGTATTTGAACGTCTGTATCATATCACCCCTGTTCCTCCTTTCCTCCAGGGTATACATGTTCAGGTCAGCAAGTCTTTGGTCATACGTCTTGGAACGCAAATCCCATACCATTCTCGTAGCTTTTCTTTGCAGCGCATCCATTTTTTTAACATCCTTCGCAAGGTACGGCCTCCAAAACTGAACACAATACTCCAGGTGGGGCCTCACCAACGACTTGTACAGGGGCATCAACACTTCCTTTCTTCTGCTGATCACACCTCTCTCTATACAGCCTAGCAACCTTCTCGCTACGGCCACCGCCTTGTCACACTGTTTCGTCGCCTTCAGATCCTCGGATACTATCACCCCAAGATCCCTCTCCCCCTCAGTACCTATCAGACTCTCCCCGCCTAACACATATGTCTCTCGTGGGTTTCTACTCCCTAAATGCATCACTTTGCATTTCTTCGCATTGAATTTTAATTGCCAAACCTCAGACCATTCTTCTAGCTTCCTCAGATCCCTTTTCATGCTTTCCACTCCCTCCCGGGCACCCACTCTGTTGCAAATCTTAGTATCATCTGCAAATAGGCAAACTTTACCTTCTAACCCTTCGGCAATGTCACTCACAAATATATTGAACAGAATCGGCCCCAGCACCGATCCCTGAGGCACTCCGCTGCTCACCTTTCCCTCCTCCGAGCGAACTCCATTTACCACCACCCTCTGTCGTCTGTCCGTCAACCAGTTCCTAATCCAGTTCACCACTTCGGGACCTATCTTCAGCCCATCTAGTTTATTTAAGAGCCTCCTGTGAGGAACCGTGTCAAAAGCTTTGCTAAAATCTAAGTAGATTACGCCTATAGCACGTCGATGATTCAATTCTCCAGTTACCCAATCAAAGAATTCAATGAGATTCGTTTGGCACGATTTCCCTCTGGTAAAAAGCATGTTGTCTTGGATCTTGCAGCTTGTTGGCTTCTAGGAAATTCACTATCCTTTCCTTCAGCATGGCTTCCATTACTTTTCCAATAACCGAAGTGAGGCTTACCGGCCTGTAGTTTCCAACTACTTCCCTATCACCACTTTTGTATATCCTCGTGTGTTTCTGTTTCCCACCTGAAATTCTGGAGCCCACACCTTCACAAAGATATAAACAGGATGGAGTCAGTCAAGAGGGAGGAGTAGCCTAGTGGTTCGGCACCTAACCCTTACCGTTCAGTGAATCCAGACTGCCCCAATTTGACTGCCCCTATCGGACCGACCGTTCACTTGTCTATTAGATTGTAAGCTCTTTGAGCAGGGACTGTCTCTCTTTGTTAAATTGTACAGCGCTGCGTAACCCTAGTAGCGCTCTAGAAATGTTAAGTAGTAGTAGTAGTAGTGGTTAGGGTGTTGGACTTTGGTCCTGGGGAACTGAGGAACTGAGTTCGATTCCCACTTCAGGCACAGGCAGCTCCTTGTGACTCTGGGCAAGTCACTTAACCCTCCATTGCCCCATGTAAGCCACATTGAGCCTGCCATGAGTGGGAAAGTGTGGGGTACAAATGTAACAAAAAAAAAAAAAAAAGAGGGTGGCTACTAAAATGTCAGTGGTCTTCATCTTACAGTGTGTAGGAACAGACTTAAAGATCTCAATATGTATACTTTGGAAGAAAGGCACAAGAAGGGAGATATGATAGAGATATTTAAATACCTACGTGGCATAAATTCACAGGAGGTGAGTCTCTTTCAACTGAAAGGGAACTCTGGAATGATGGGGCATAGGATGAAGGTGAAAGGGGACAGACTCAGAAATAACCTGAGGAAATACTTCTTCATAGAAAGGGTAGTGAATTAATGGAATAGCCTCCCGGTGGAAGTGGTGGAGACAAAAGCAGTATTTGAATTCATGAGAGCTTGAGACAAGTACATAGGATCTCTAAGGGACTGAAAGAGAGAGTAGAGGTCTTGGATGGGTAGACTGGATAGGCCGCACGGTCTTTATCGGCCTTTATTTTTCTCTGTTTCTACGCAAATGCCAGGAAAAAAAATAACAAAACAGTGCTTTGTGTTGAGATGTCCGTTTAATATCTGTTATTAAAGAAAAGGTAGATTCCTAGAATGCCCTCTGGAAAGAGATGGCGGAAGCAAAAAATAGAAGAGGGATATATATATACAGTGGGTCCCTAAAAGGCAAGAGGATGTAAACCAAGCATTAAACACTTCAGCTAATAACTTTTGCACTACTGAGATTTCATGGGGAAAGTAACCTGTACTGCGCGGCAGGTATAACCCCAATAATGCAAGCATGTGGGAAGCATAGCCACCGAGAGGGGAAGGCAGGGGGGACAAAATTCCCAGGGCCTCCAAGGGGGGTCCGGCGCCGCAGTTCCACCTGCCCTCTGTCGTCGACCGTCTGCCATCGGGCCGGGCCCCCTGCATTGAAATCACAGCGCCTCTCACCCCTGTGTGAGAGTGCTGCAGGCAGCAGGGCAAATAGCCTCCCTTTGGGCCTCCTTCCCTCCCTGTGTCCCGCCCTCGTCTGACGTAACTTCCGCGAGGGCGGGACACAAGGAGGGAAGGAGGCCCAAAGGGAGGAGATCTGCTGCCTTGCTGCCTGCAGCGCTTTCACACGGAGGTGAGAGGCGCTGTGATTTTGAATGCAGGGATCCCAGCCCAGTGGTGGACGGAGGGGGGCAGGTGGAGGGGGGGAGCAGCGTCGGCAACCTTGGGGGGGGGGGGTGACCCCAGGGGCAGCCTTGCCCCGGGCCAGCCCAGTCTCTCGGCGGCCCTGGGGGAAGTGACCATCACTGCGCAGCAAGTAGAATCCCAGCAACACATGGGGAATATAACCTGCAATGTGTGGCAGGTAGATCTCCAACAGTGCAAGGGTGGGGAAAGCCCAACAATTTTCCTGGGATGGACCGTGTTGCTCTTTCTCTGAAGTCAATTGCTAACTTACAAAGAATCTTGGAAAAATATACCATGTGTTCAAATGGAATGAATGACTCACACACTGTATATATCAGAAATGAAATAACAGTATGAAATTATATTTTTTCTATGTACACCCCTAGATAGTACAGAGTAGAAAGCTTAAAAGGCCTGCCACACAGTTCCACCTTTTGTGTGTGTGTGTGTGTGGGGGGGGGGGGGGGGGGGGGGCAGATGAAAGGGAGGACTCTATGTACTGCATAGTACACACATGCCTCTGGCCAGGAGGTGACAGCATTGATAAGAAATAATGGTTAAACAGTGACAGACGGAATGAGTTTCTTTCCTGTAACAATGGAGTGGGAAGATTCCGTTAGAGTAATTATAGATAAAATGTTTGTTTACATGAATCATTTGAAAAACTATGACCTGATAATGGCGAATTCAGCAGTCAGCAGAGAGTAGTGAGGAAGGAGGAAGATATCTGATGGGACCCCATGGAGGAGGGAAAGATAGACTATTTCAAGTAAATGAAATGAACTATTAGATTGTTCATTCAGGCACTAGATGGGGAGAGGGACAGGATTTAATCAAAATATGAGCGATAAAAATGACAAAAGCCCCCGCCATATGGAAGCTGCCTGTTAGGATTGGTTAGCTCTGTATTCTCCTTTTCAAGATATAAAATGACATGCCTTATCTGAGTATCTCTGCAACTCTCTCAGAGAATGCCAGCATCCTAGGGACGCCATCAGCCAGCACCAAAACATTATGGGGTTTGTAGTCTTGCGTTTTATTCTGACAAAGTAAGTTGATACGTCTCAGAAAGCTCCTCAAGTTTAAAATCCAGCACTGGCTCAGAGTGTCCGTAATGGCTCAGAGTTCTTTGTCTTTAACTGGCTTGCAAATATTGAAGAACCCTTTACTACTACTACTTATCATTTCTATAGCGCTACTAGACGTACGCAGGGCTGTACACTTGAAGAGACAGTCCCTGTTTGACAGAGCTTACAATCTAATTAGGACAGACAAACAGAACAAACAAGAGATAAGGGAATATTAAAGTGAGGATGATAAAATAAGGGTTCTGAACAAGTGAACAAGGGTTAGGAGTTAAAAGCAGCATCAAAAAGGTGGGCTTTTAGCTTAGATTTGAAGACGGTCAGAGATGGAGCTTGACGTACTGGCTCAGGAAGTCTATTCCAGGCATATGGTGCAGCAAGATAAAAGGAACGGAGTCTGGAGTTAGCAGTGGAGGAGAAGGGTGCAGATAAGAGAGATTTACCCAGTGAACAAAGTTCCCTGGGAGGAATGTAGGGAGAGATGAGAGTGGAGAGGTACTGAGGAGCTGCAGAGTGAATGCACTTATAGGTCAATAAGAGGAGTTTGAACAGTATGTGGAAACGGATAGGGAGCCAGTGAAGTGACTTGAGGAGAGGGCTAATATGAGCGTGACGACCCTGGCGGAATATTAGTCATCTGAATTTTGAACAGATTGAAGAGGAGAGAGATGGCTAAGTGGGAGACCTGTGAGAAGCAAGTTGCAATAGTCTAAGCGAGAGGTGATAAGAACGTGGATGAGGATTCAGGTAGTGTGCTCAGAAAGGGTTGCCATATCACCCCAGGTCAATCAACTAGGCTGATGCACTCCTGGTTTTGCCCCATTATATGCATAGATTTGAGGTTTTGAATTTCTCAGTGGACCTGGAGGGGAACTCGTTCTGATTCACTTCTAAAGCCAAGTGTCCATTCAACTTCTTATGCAAGACAACTGGAAGTTCGAACATAAATCATCTTTTCAGCCCCCTTCCTCATATTTCTTTTACTATAGATCTAAAAAGCAAGAAAACACTGTAACACTGAGCATTATTCCCCTCATTCTATAATTTGCCCCTGGATTCTATATATGGTGCCTAGATTTTGGAGTCCAAATTTGAGCATGATCCCGAGATGTGCACACAAATTAATTGGCTAACAAGCCATTAACAAGCAATAATTGGTTGCTAACAACCAATTATTGATATTAATTGGCACAATTAGAATTTGTGTGTGCATCTGGCTGTGCACTGTTCTGTAATGCTTGGTACAGAATCCAATAACGTGCAACTTAAAACAGGGCATGGCCATGGGAGGGGCATTCCAAACATTTGTGCACATTGTTACATAATATTATTGCCTATGTTTACTAAGGTGCGCTATGGGCATGTTAGCGTTTTTAATGTGCATAAATGGTTTACATGCATTAAACGCTAATGCGCCCATAGAAATGTATAGGCACATTAGTGTTTAACGTGCCTTAAATTTAAGGGTATGTTAGAAATGCTAACGCACCTTAGTAAACATACCCCTAAGTCTCCTCACTCAACTTGGGCACTAGCATTTCAGCAGGTGTAAGTCTGGCACCCAAATTTACAGCCTGGTAATCGACACTAAGCATAATCCATAATTGTGCTGATCTTTTCTGGAGCCCATTTGAGAGCACCATTTATAGAATCCGGCCCTTACTGCCTACTATTAGGCACCAACCCCTTAATTCTATAAAAGTCGCCAAAAATCGCACGTGCAAATTTGGGTATGCGCCCAATTTGCAAGCACAATTTAATTGAATAAGGATCTAATTAAGGCCAATAACTGGCTTTTTAACAAGCAATTACTAGCAGTAATTATATTTAATTAGCAGTTATGCACTAATTAAATAGAATCCATGCCTAAATTTCACATGCGAATAAAAATAGGCATGGAATTGGAGGATCGTGAGTGTAATGGAGTGTTCCTAGCAATTACGTGCTTTGTTATAGAATACAGGGAATATGTGTCCGATTTTGGCACGTACGTTTGCACTATGTTTTAACTGGTGCAAATGGCTGCACCTAAAGTAGGCACAATCCTTGGGCTCACAGAATGGTGCTTTTTCAGGGCTGATTTTTTTGGCACCATACATAGAATTCACCACCACCAAGTGTGCATGTAGTTTACAGACTGCTAGCGTTTATGCGTATCTGAGGTGCCAATAATTGCCTTTATTCTATAAAGTACATACCAAAGTCACTTAGTGCATAACTGTGAAGAGGCATTCAAGTGACTGGAGCAACAGCAGGCCATAGGCGTGTCGCCAAGCGATGCACAACTTGTGCAAATTGCATGGCGCACTTAGGCATGCCAACTTACACCAGCCATTGGTGCACTTAAATTTTGGTGCACCAATGTGACTTTGCATTAGTATTCTATAATGGTTTAGTTGCTCTTAAGTACCATTACAGAATTGGCACCAAACCCCTGATTCTATATATCACGCCTAGCATTCCGCACTGAAATCCAAGTGTATTCTATAACAATGCGTGCAACTTAATTGGCTTAACAAGCTAATCAGCATTGATAACAGCACCTAACAAGCAATAATAAGCACTAATTGGCAATAATTAGAATTTACATGTACAACTCGGTGAGTATATTCTATAATGAACTGCGCCTAAATTCTAATGTGTGCAATTCAAAAGGGGCATGGCTAAGGGTGGAGAAATGGGCATTCCGTGGGCATTCCAAAATTTACACGTGGTCCAGTATGCATAAATCTACACACAGGGATTTATGCCTTGTTTTTGTTGGTGTAAATGGAGGCATGTAGTTTTAGGCACTGGGATATGAGGAGAGACTTGCTGACCTGAACATGTATACCCTGGAGGAAAGGAGAAACAGGGGTGATATGATACAGACGTTCAAATATTTGAAAGGTATTAATCCGCAAACGAACCTTTTCCGGAGATGGGAAGGCGGTAGAACTAGAGGACATGAAATGAGATTGAAGGGGGGCAGACTCAAGAAAAATGTCAGGAAGTATTTTTTTACGGAGAGAGTGATGGATACTTGGAATGCCCTCCCGCAGGAGGTGGTGGAGATGAAAACAGTAACGGAATTCAAAAATGTGTGGGATAAACATAAAGGAATCCTGATCAGAAGAAATGGTTCCTCAGAAGCTTAGTGGAGATTGGGTGGCAGAGCTGGTGGTGGGAGGCGGGGCTAGTGCTGGGCAGACTTCTACGGTCTGTGCCCTGAAAATGGCAGATACAAATCAAAGTCAGGTACACACATAAAGTAGCACATATGAGTTTATCTTGTTGGGCAGACTAGATGGACCGTACAGGTCTTTCTCTGCCGTCATCTACTATGTTACACTATGTTATATCAATTAAATGTATGTTTACCATGCAGATTTTTTTAGACGCCATATATAGAATCTGGTCCTAAGCGTGCCCATTGTAGCAACTACATCTTAGCACCAAGTTATTGAATTGCCTCCTATGAAATTACAACCTGGCCATTAAGGAAAGAGTGCATTGCTGAAGCAATAGAAGAGAACAGAAGAACGGCCAAACAATTAGACCAAAGGTCCATCCAACTAAGCATCCTGCTCTGGATTCTATAAATAGTGCCTAAATTTGGGCATCCAAAATTTGACACGATCCTGAGGTACACACACAAATAAATGAGTTAATGAGCTGTTAGCAATCAGTAATTGTCTGTACACAATCAATTATTGATGTTAATTGGCTCTAATTTGGATCTGCACATAGTTCTGTTCAGATCTGAGCCCAAATCCTCTCATGAGCAACCCAAAAGGGGGAGTGGCTCTGTGAGGGCATGGGTGGGTCAGAAGTGTACCACAAAATTACGAGCAATGTTGTAGAATTTGGGAGGCTGTATGCCCAAGTTGCATGCTAAGATTTATACTAGGATTCAGTTGATGTAAGTCCTTGTGCCCAAAGATGGGCACCAAAATATGCACTAAGGACTAGATACTATATATCTATACCTATATATGTTGCCTAAAACTTTGGCACTAAAACGAAATAAACCTAGGCATATTCTATACAGTATGTCTAAATTTAGGCACACTTTAAAGAATAAGCCTAAATTTCCACACGGTTTATAGAATATGCAGAGCGCCATCTGTTCAACTAAATTAGGAATGGACCAGGTGTAATCTATAACACCGTGCATAGATTTTAGAAATGCCCACGACCTACCCATTCCATGCCCCCTTTCAACTATGCGACTTAGAATTTACAGGCATCACGTTATAGAATACGCTTAGACAGTTCTTTGCATAAATTCTAATTAATACCAATTAGTGTCAATAATTGCTCGTTAAGTGGCAATTATCTGCATTTGTTGGCTTGTTAAGTAATCAAGTTATGCGTGCAAATCCAAAATATGACTGGATTTGTGTGCACAACTTATGTCACACTATATAGATTCCTGGGGTAAATGTTATTCTATTAAGAGAACTCAGTCCAGAGCACGCTTTATAGAATTTTTCTCGGTGCCTCCTTTTTGGCACCATTTCCTGAATCTGTTCCCTGTGTCTAGTGGTGGTCAGCAGTGGGTACTGCTCAGAGGAAGCTCATAAGAGCATATTTATAGAGGTGTCTACATCCTGTCAAACTCTTCAGGTTTCCAGCCATTATGGTTTAGGAATACTCTGAACATAGGATGAGGCACCTATTATATTTAATAGCTTATGATTGACTTACACAATCTCCATAAACTTGGTTAATCTCTTTTAAAGGCCTGGTATGGTTAGGGAGAGAGTTAATCTCCCTCCCCTGTGTATTTTGGGATTTGTAGTTCTAATTTTGTGAATACAAAGAGCATTTCAATATTTCTGAGCAATTGACTTTAGGCTTTCTGATTGCTCAGGTGCAGGCTTTGATTTGGTGGTGTAGAAAGAATCACAGAAGCAGTGAGGTAGAGTAAAAACTCGGCCAGCTTGGGATACGCTGGGCGGGGCTACAAACCATGTAAGGGAATCGCTCCCTTACATGGTCTGTAGCCCCGCCCTGTGCATCCCAGGATGCAATGGGCGGGGCTGGGTGCCACCATTTTGCGATGTCGTCCACTGGAAGAGGAGGGAGGCAGGCTGCGTTCCTCCTGCAACTAAAGGTAGGGAGGCCGGGAGGGGGGTTGTCACTACTTCTACTCGCGCTAGACCACCAGGGATTGGTATACGCTGGGGGGGGGGGGAGTTGGGGTGGCTTCACTCACTGGGTGGGAGGGAGGGAGAAGGTAGGGGGCCGGGAGGGGGGTTGTCACTACTCCTACTGGATCACCAGGGATTGGTACAATGCGGGGGGAGTTGGGGTGGACCTCCAGTCCCTCCCCCCCCCCCCGTCGCTCGCTGGGTGGGAGGGTGGGAGAGGGTTTGGCCGGCGGCAGCGGCCACTTGATATTTTCTGGGGGTTTGGGGGCTGGAGCCCCACCGGATCTCCAGCCCTCCCTGAACTTGGGGGGGGGGTGAGATTGTCAGGGGGACCAGAGGTCCGCCGGACCTCCATCCCCCGTTTTGCCTTGCTCGGGGCAGGGGTAGTCAGGGCTTGGTGGTCCCATGGACCTCCAGCCCCTGTGTTTGACAGGTTTGGGCTTTTGACAGCCCAGACCTGTCAAACAAGTGCGGGAGAATTGTGCTGAGCGCATACTCAGGTACAATTCTCCCGCACTTCTACCCCTTGATCATCGATGCAGAAAAGCCCTGCGCTGTTCCAGCGCTATTTTTAGAGTGCTGTTTGGAACAGCGCGGGGCTTTTGATCATGAGGGCCTTAGTGCAGAGAGGCCTAGGTTTTACTCCTGGCTCAGCTCAACTGCTTCCTGAGCTAGTGAGGGCAGGAGATACTGCAATCTGCAAAATGCTACAGGCAGTCTTCACAGCAACTGGGGCAGGGGAGGGCAGGGAGTCATAATCACTATGCAACTACCATACCCAGTGGCTGGGGTATAGAGTCCTTGACTGCAGAGTTCCAGAACAAGCCCTGGTGTATGTGTCACACCAGTCAAGGCCAATCATTACAATGACTGGACTAAAGTAAGTTGAAAGCGTATTTAAAATCGTGGAAAATATCCCCAGATATTTGAGAGTGAAAACTCAAGAAGCCAGATCCTGGTCCTAATTCAGACTGAGATGGAAGTCCAAAGGAGCAGCAGGAAACTACTGTTTTTTCCAACCAAATCAAAATGTTGACATTTTTATTAATTAGGCAGAGTGCACCTTTCACCTAGGCATTTTTTGCTATCTACACTTCTACAGCGATCCCTTTCTTTCAAGTACAGCTAGATGTTACAGGGTCTGTGTCAGAATATCTCTTTTTCTCCATGGGCATAAGTACCTAGTTCATTTTCCTTGTCTTACTGGTTGAAGTCTGTGATGGCAAGGAACCTTGTTCGGGACTGTTTAGTGCTGAGCACTGAGGAATTGCAACATGCAAAATAAGGCTGATTTCTAGTTTATATATCTGTAAATGCTATACACTCTGAAATTTACTGGGGTTAGCAAGTAGTCCTCAAGAGGACATTTTCTGAAGTAACCAAATTTGTTTGCCTTCTGAGTCTGGTCAAATATTATCTTCACATATGTTGAAAAATAAAGGTCAGCCCTGGACATATGCCTCCAATGTTGTGTCCCTATTGGGTTTGCTGTGGTCAAGCACTTGCTTGGAGAAGGGATGACCAATGTTTGACGTAGCCAGTAAGTCAATAAAAAACATCTACTAACTCAAGTGATGAACACACACACACACAAATGAAAAACAAACTTCTCAGCTTTGCAAAAATATTTTATATTGAGTTCCACTTCACACTATTTTAAAAAAAAAAAGGGAAAAAAATATACTTTTCAACAGAACAGACTTACCCCATCCCCCAGCCCACACTTTACAAAGAGAGTCCCCTTAACAGACTAGGGCTGATATTCAGACGGTGGGAGGCAACTTGGCTAACTCCCGTGGTTGGTGGTGAGCCTGGATATTCAATGCCGGGCCATTTCCAGTGGCTGGTTTAATCTTAACTGGCCAAGACAATATTCAGCTGGCCAGTTAAGTTTAGAGCATCCAAAAATAGGCCATTCCTGGCTGGTTAAATAGCACTGAATATCAGGGGAGGGGGGGAACTATTTCTGAAGTGTAGTATTCTGGCTGCAGTATAAGAAAATATACTGTTCCTTTTAAATCTGGCAGAACTGTCTTCCAACGTAAAACTCAGCTAATGAACTAAGATGTCTCTGAGTCTTCTGTCCTTCACACAGGGAAAGAACGCAAAAGAAATCAAGTCACACCCATTTAATGTCATAACGGTTAATATTATGCCCCACATAATGTCACAGTATTATTTATCCCCGGTCACCTCCTACTGTCACTCAGCGTAACTTTACAT
The DNA here is from genome assembly GCF_901765095.1 of Microcaecilia unicolor. Lineage (NCBI taxonomy): Eukaryota > Metazoa > Chordata > Amphibia > Gymnophiona > Siphonopidae > Microcaecilia > Microcaecilia unicolor. Next base: position 329,835,771 of record NC_044034.1, read on the forward strand.
ATCAGTTAATGTCAACAACTTTAGCCGCTTGGTGATTCAAAATTTCCTGCTTAATGTCACAAAGTGATGATCTGTTCCGTTAAAACAGCCAATCGTTGTGCTCTTCTTTATCACATGACACATACAAGTCCAGCAGCAGCTTCACGCAGAGTAGACTCCGATTAGCAGTGATGGTTTGGTCTACACATGTACGTTAAATGGAGCCTAAGCATAAGCAGGTCAATTTGGACTTAAACGCAAAAATGGAAATTATAACGATGATAGTTAACCAGTGTAAGTGCAAACACATTGCAGAAAATTTGGTATTGATATTTCCACAGTGTCAAAACTAGCTAACAAACAGGACAAAATAATCAAGGATTTTCATTTGTTGGTAGCATCAACAAGCTGTAAGCACATGCGAACTAGCCTGTACAGGACACTGAAGAGTCGTTGTTAAAGCCATGCTGCACAAGTCCCGGTAAGTGGGCCGATGCCTACGGAGATTTCCGAACGTCTGGCTGAAGAGATCGGGATTTACCTTGATGGAAAGGTTCCAATGGATTTCTTGAATACTTTAAAAAAATGCCTTAACATCATGTTCAAGGTTGCTGCAGGTCAGTGTGCCAGTGTAGAGCAGGAGCCAGTTAACGAATGGCTTTCCTAGTTGCCAAAAATAATAGAGGTCTACAGACCAGATAATGTGTTCAACATGGATGAAACTGGCGTCTTTCACACACTGTCACCAGACCAAACGCTGTGCTTCAGAAAAGAGCCACAATTTGTTGCAACATGTCTGACACAGACAAATGCCCACTGTTTGTAATTGGAAAATCATACAATCTACGCTATTTCAAAACTGTTAAAAGCCTTCTGGTGACCTACAAGGCAAACAAACGTGCATGGATGATGGGAGAACTGTTTGAAGATTGGGTGGTTGCATTTGACAAAAAAAAATGAAACAAAATGTGACCCCCCCCCCCCCCCACCTTAAAATGCCCCTGCTTGGAGAGTGGGAGGAAGGATTTTTAGGATGGTCATTAAGGAATCAGAGCTGATACTGACAGCTTGGTGAGAAAATTAGAACAAAGTACAGCCCTAGGGGGCAGGGCCAGGAGCTGATAAAAGAGATTGCTTGGAGAAAATTCTGGTCTTTGGTAGCCCACCCCTGATGAAACCTTTAGCACTGAGGGGGAAGTCCCGGGTACCAAGGCAGGAGAAGTTTGCAGTATACGTGGTGACTAGAAGACTCTGGTTCAGGCACTGTGGTAAAAGGGGGCCTCAGCGCACATCAAAACCATGCACTGACGCTAGCGTAGACCCCCTTTTACTGCAGCTTAGTAAAAGGATCCCTAAGGTATGTAGGAGCAGATGGGAGTCTTGATTTGTATACTAACACCAGGATCTTAAATATCTTAAATATTCCACCATTGTCGTTATGCTCATATTAGCCCTCTCCTCAAGTCACTTCAATGATTTCCTATCCGTTTCCGCATACAGTTCAAACTCCTCTTATTGACTTATAAGTGCATTCACTCTGCAGCTCCTCAGTACCTCTCCACTCTCATCTCTCCCTACATTCCTCCCCGGGAACTCCGTTCACTGGGTAAATCTCTCTTATCTGCACCCTTCTCCACTGCTAACTCCAGACTCTGTTCCTTTTATCTTGCTGCACCATATCCCTGGAATAGACTTCCTGAGCCGGTACGTCAAGCTCCATCTCTGGCCGTCTTCAAATCTAAGCTAAAAGCCCACCTTTTTGATGCAGCTTTTAACTCTTATTCTTTATTCACTTGTTCAGAACCCTTATTTTATCGTCCTCACTTTAATATTCCCTTATCTCTTGTTTGTCTGTTTGTCTGTCCTAATTAGATTGTAAGCTCTGTCGAGCAGGGACTGTCTCTTCATGTTCAAGTGTACAGCACTGCGTACGTCTAGTAGCGCTTTAGAAATGATAAGTAGTAGTAGTAGATCTTAAATATAATGTGAGATGAAACAGGGAGCCAGTGTTCAGATCAGAAAAGTGGGATGACTTGATCGAAGCAGCGGGCATTATGAACAAGCTTGGCTACTACTAGTCCACCATTACGAAGATCCAAGACTATAAATCAAAGAAATATACAACAAACAGAAGCATGGAGGTGCAAAATAGCTATCTAAATATGCTAGCCTCATTAACAGGAGCGCTAACTGGAAAATCACTTGGAGTCTTCACACTTAAGAAAACAGTGAAATGGAAAAGTTAAAAGAAATCTATCTTCACCATACACTTACATAGAAATTTTAACAAAAACAACCTCACCTCCTTCCAGTGCTACAACCTAAGGTTGCATGAGGAAAAGCTGCTTTCTGTTCTTCTCTAATGACATCTCTTTAGTGACATCAGAAAACATTCAAACTTGACATTTTAAAAACATACAATCCTTGACTTTCAAGAACATCCATAAAGGCCAGTCTTTATTGAGCTGTAATGCCAAAGTCACTGATAAAGTAGCAGGTTTCATTAGATCTGAATCTGATGACTCAGAGAGGGTGATCGAAACCTGGAATGCCCTCCCATGGGAGGTGGTGGAGACAAAAACAGTGACAGAATTCAAAATGGCATGGGATGAAGACAGATTACCTCTAATTAGAAAATAGATGGTACAAAAAACCTAAACTTAAATGGCTGCATGTGTGTGGATGTGTCAAGTGATGTTTAGATGGCGACTCCGGCTGTGATGAACTAGGGCTGGTGCCATACAGACTTGTACAGTCTGAGTCCCATTTATGGCAATCCGGTTTAGGATGGAGTGGAAAGGGCTTCGACACAGTGCTGGACAGACTTTTATGGTCTGAGTTCCACAAATGACAAGACAAGATAGGTTGGAGTGCGCTTCGACAGCAACTCAGTAGTTGGAACGTAAGAACAGGGCCAGGGGGGACACTTATGGTCTATGTCCCAGAAATGCCAAAGAAAGACCGTGATCAAGTATTTTACATCACATCCATTGTTGATTTAATCATGAACTGATTATGAGTGTTTCAGCTGGCCAGACTGGATGGACCTTTCTTTATCTGTCGTCATTTACTATGTTACAGTGTTACAGGTTACTAAGTTTGACTTCTGTGGTAAGTCAATTAATAAAGTTTTTGGAATCCAATGGATTACAGGACCCGAGGCAACATGGTTTCACTAGAGGCAGGTCTTGTCAGACAAATCTGATTAACTTCTTTGACTGGGTGACCAGAGAGTTGGATTGAGGGAGAGCGCTAAATATGGTGTATTTAGATTTTAGCAAAGCCTTTGACGCGGTTCCGCATAGATGGCAAATAAACCGAGTGCCCTTGGTATGGGCTCTAAAGTGACTGACTGGGATTAGGAACTGGTTGAGTGGAAGATGACAGAGGGTAGTGGTAAACTGAGTTCATACTGAGGAAAAGGATGTTACCAATGGTGTGCTGCAAGGTTTGGATCTTGGGCTGGTTCTTTTTAACATTTTTGTAAGCAATATTGCTGAAGGGCTGTCTGGTAAGGTTTGCCTCTTTGTGGATGATACTAAAATCTACAATAGGGCAGACACCCCTGATGGTGTGGATATTATGAGAAAGGACTTAGCAAAGCTAGAGGAATGGTCTGGAATTTGGCAGCTAAGATTCAATACTAAAAAATGCAGGGTCAGTACAGTTTAAGGTGATGAAGAACTTTTATGCATGAAAGAGGAATGGGACTTGGGTGTGATTGTATGTGATGATCTTAAAGTAGAAAAGGTGACAGCAAAAACTAGATGGATGCTTGGGTGCACAGGGAGAGAAATGGCCGATAGAAAAAAGAAGGTGATTAAGCCCCTGTATAAGATTCTGGTGAGATCTCATTTAGAATATTGTGTACAATTCTGGAGACTGCACCTTCAAAAAGACATAAACAGGATGGAGTCAGTCTAGAGGGTGGCTACTAAAATGGTCAGTGGTCTTCGTCATAAAGCATATGGGGACAGATTTAAAGATCTCAATATGTATATTTTTGAAGAAATGTGGGAGAGGGGAAATATGATAGACATTTAAATACCTATGCAGCATAAATGCATAGGAGACGAGTTTCTTTCAATTGAAAGGAAGTTCTGGAATGAGGGGGCATAGGACAAAGGTGACAGGGGATAGACTCAGAAGTAATCTGAGGAAATACTTCTTCACTGAAAAGGTGGTGAATTTGTGGAATGGCCTCCCAGTGGAAGTGGTGGTGATGAAAACAGTATCTGCATTCAAGAAAGCTTGGGACAAGTACATAGGACCTCTAAGGGAGTGATAGGGAGAGCAGGTGAGGTGACATGGATGGGCAGACTGGATAGGCCATATGGTCTTTATCTGCCTACATTTTTATGTGCTTCTATAACTTTGTGAACCACTTTGGCCTCATGTTAGAATGGGTGGTACTGTATATCAAGTTCTAATAAACCATAAGATGGTCTTCTCACCATACTCTGCAGCAGCTACAAGCCACCATCAGATCCTATAATTAAGCCACAGAAGTGACACAAGTAGGATAGTAGCTTTGAGGGTCCATGTGCCAAGATATGTCCTCTAATGTATTAAGAAGGTCCAGCCTGCAATATAGTGACCACAGGTCCCTGACCCTCTCTGAGCACTTGGATAAAATTGACTAGGTGAGTCAGCATTTAAATAATTTTTTATAAACTCTACCTGATTTCCTGGACAATGATGAAACCTCAATGCATATTTGATGTTTAGTTTTTTAAAAATCAGGCGCATTGAAGCAAGAGCTCTGTATTCAAGTGGCCACCTCCCAGGCATGTTGGCCCCACGTCTATGCCCTGGCTTGCAGTCTCTGTATCTTGAGGAGGTCTTTCTCAGTTCTCATCAATTTCCTCCTGTCTGTTGATAAGGATGCTGTGGACCAGCTTTTTGTAGCCCTGGATAGATGCTGTTTCCCCATGAAACAAGAGGCAGTTTTTAATGAATGAAGAAGAGGAAGACATCTTTGATGCAGCAGAAGACCCTTCAAGCATCTTAGATGGCTGCACATTGTGTGTCTGTGGGAATGGTCTGCAGACTATCAGGGCTTCTGCAAGGGCATTACATACCCCAGGTGATCCTTCAGCCTTGTGCTCCTTTCACTTTCAAGCTCCTAGGCCACTCCCCAAAATCTGTATGATTAAACTCAATCAAGATCATGTCATCACTTCTCCAAGATGGATCTTATAAAACAGAACTAGAAATCATACTTTTAAATATGAAGCATTGTACATACATACATACATACATACATGTATACAATGCTTTGTAAAAGTCTTCACACCCTTGTACATTTTTCACATTCTGCAGTCTAAAGACAATCGGAAATGCATTAAAGTAGGAATTTGTTTCACTGATCTAGAAAAGATATACCATACTTCCAATAGTCTAAATGTATGCTCTAATGATTCTTTGAGTTTGTGTGGCTATCAGGACCTGTTGTTTTATTTTGACTGCAGATACTGTTTACCACTCACCTTAGTAGCAGATACTTAACTCTAGATGGCTGCCTTAGTTTGCCGAATGGTTAAGCCAATACAATAGGAGTTGGTGGCTGATATATCTCCTAGGGATGCAGTCTTTAAACTCCTTGTCCATTGCCTCCAGTAAGCTCTGGTGCAAAGAGGCACTCCCAGAACAAGTGATGGGTTGTTTCTTCTGCTGTGCATCTCTTTGGGCGGTACCTGTACCTACAGATGCCTCAGTGTTACAAGAAATGATTTATCTTGGGGGAAAGAGCTCTAGAGCACTCGCTACTGTTTATAATTTAAGAGCAGGCGCTGTATTTATAAGTTTTAGGATATTAATTTATCCACCAATCACCAAAGGTGATAATTGCAATAAATTAAATAAATTAAGTATATATAAAAGATACCATATACTCAGAACACAAAGAGACCGTATTTTTAGCTTCAAAAAGGTTGATTTAATATACAATTGCGCACGAGAGGTAGGTTTTAAAAGGATCTTAGAACAGAGAATTTGTGCATAAAATAGAACAAAGTAACAGGTAGGTTAACTTACAGATCTTTACAGATAATCTGTGCTTAAGTAAGGCAAGGTAGCAGGTCTAGATCAAAAGTTATGTTACTTACAAGTCCTTATTACATAGTATGAACAGCATTAGGTAAGCACGTTTGCAGAAAAGGTCCTCATAGCAGGCAGGTGGGCTACAGGTCCCAGGAAGAGAAGAATGTGTTGCAGTTGAAGGGAAGTATCTGCTTGTCTGGAACAGCTTCTATCTTTTATACTCTTGCAAGCTGCAGGAAGACATGCCATGTGTATCTCTATCCTTGTTTCCTGGTTTCCACACGACCCTTGGGCATTTGCAAAGCATTGTGGTATCTTGGTCTCATGTCTTATGACATCACAAGACTTGCTGTCTGGATTTTACTGACAAATGGTTTATTGAAGTGCAGGGTTTCCCCCTGCTTGAATCTCTGTGATAGATATTCTGATAAGATTTGTCTGGGGCGGCCAGCAGGTGTCCTTTGTTTTTAGTAGCTGTATTTCATACCTTTCCCACCTGCTTGTCTCCTTGCCTCTACTGGATACCTTTTATATTTGTTGTGTTGATCAGCCAGGCTTTTTTGTTTGTGATCAGAGGAAGAGACTCAATTTAGCCTTGAGGCAGTCTCTTACTTGAGGAGTCTTTTGTTAAAGGGGGAGGTGAGATCAGTAGTACCTTTGTCTTTTAAATGTCTTTTAAATATTCCCCAAAGGGAGAGGGAAGAGGGCTTTTGGAATGAAAGCCAGTTCTGCTGCAGTGTCAAATATATATATTTTTAAAAGCTGCACAAATATATTGGTGTATATATATGTATCTGATCCAACACAACATCATGCTACACATTTAATTCTGATGATTGGCTTATACCATAGCATCAGGACTAACTTTAGGGCAGAGCGCAGTGGGAAAAGGAGTGCTACTGGGAGCCTGAGCTGGGTCTGGCACTGGGGAAAGAAAAAGTGCACACAAACCAGACATGGAAATCCTCCCTATGTCTCACACTGATCTCCTATCTGCCCTTCGGTGTGGAGTGCTTGCCTCAAAAGAGCCAACAGCTTCTCCTGCCTTATAATTGCTGCTCCTGACCTTTCTGGGCCACCAGTACTGCCATGCTAAAAAGAAAGAAGTGGTGAACAAGGTAGGGAGAGAGGGCATCATTATTAATACTTTCATGGGGACCAATGCAAGTGGTGCCACTAGCCACCCACACCAGAGGTGGGAGGCCTTTTGTATGCATGAATGCCCTGTGGGTAATTATCTTGTCTGGCAATCCATGCAAAGACTTTCTGCTGGTGTGTCAGTCTCTTGGAGGCGTTATTTTGCCAGCCCATGAAGCGACTTCTGGTAGGTTGGTTATGAGCTCCATGAAAACAAATGTTAATCATAGATAGGCTGCCTTTCCAGAGCAAGAATCAGACTTTAGGTTTCAATGTTATATGATCTGGTGTGTGTGTGTGTGTGTGTGTGTGTGTGTGTGTGTGTGTGTGTGTGTGTTAACAGAGCCTCTGACCCCCACTGTTCGCCCAGCCATATTTTAGCTATGATTTCATTTCTATGAGCTTTTCTGCTCCATCCTTTAAGCGTCCTGGTTTGGTTTTCGATTGTAGCTATAGAAAAATCAATAGGATCTAAGTTTGAAAGAAAGGCCCAGGCTGTTTTTAAGTGTCCCATGTGGCTTTGCGGTTAGTTGGCTGCTGCTGTGGACGAAGGGGAAAGAAGCAGACAATGCAAGTGATCAGAATTTCACAAACTGGAGGCCTAATCCCAGCTAGAGAACAGAAAAGACCTGAACAGCACGCAGCGCTCAGTCAGCCCCAGTACGTCACCTTATCTCTGAAGCTGAATAAAAATGCAATGTATTTCTTCTGATTACACGAGCTTGCAGAGCAGAAAGTTAAAACTTCTTAGAGGAACATTTGTGTGCGTGTGAGATTCAATCAGCATAAAGTGCCATGGGCCTGTGGAGGCAGCCAGCATCACAAATTGCACTCCCCCCCATCCCCACCATGAAATAAATAGCTTGCAGCCGTGAAATTAAGCAAGTGGCTGCCGGGG